>NW_026000026.1:89111346-89183582 GCF_001458135.2 Marmota marmota marmota
TTTTTTTTTTTTTTTTTTTTTTTTTTTTACAGACTTTTGTGATTGGAATCATCCAGGAGCAGTTCTACCCTCTTTTCATGCCTGTCCATCTCCTGTGATGTGAGAACCCAGGTCATCTCCCACAAAGCTTACTATCTAGGTTTACATGACTTCACTACTCCATTATCTTCAAGGGCATGATGTCACTATTTTAAGAGTCTCTTGTGCAGGTCAATAACTTGAGTGTTTATTACAGGAATTTCCTAAAGATCCATCAACTCTTCAATAGAAAATATCAAGAGGCAATTCACATCTGACACTTTAAGCCCTTGCCTCAGAACACTTGCATTTCTACCCATCCTAAACTATTATATCGTGATCCTTACCCAATCTACTCTTCTCTGCTTGGGACAACAAACCTTAAACCTGGACTTTAAAATTTTAGAAAATCAGATCCTGCTCTTCCCTCAAGTCTGCAGCATTCACAATAGCCAAAGGGGAAAGCAAAACAAAAACAAAAAACAAAAAAGCCAACCTTGAAATCCAAACTGTTCATCAATGAAAGAATGGATAAACAAAAGATAGTATATCCATTCAGGGAAATACTACTCAGCCATAAAAAAGCAATGAATTACTGACACATGCTATAACATAGATGATCCTAAAAAACATTATGCTAAGTGAAAGTATTAAATTATAAACCATCATATATTATATGGTTCCATTTATATGAAATATCCAGAATGGTTAGGTCTATAGACTCAGAAAAAAAATCTGTGGTTGCCTGGGGCTTCAGGTGGTAGTGGGAGGGAAATGGGGAATAACTGCTTCATAGTTATGGGATTTCCTTTGGGGATGATGAAAATCCTTTGGAATTGGAGGTGATGGTTGCACATTGTAATATTTACAATGTGCAGTTGTAAATATTTAAATGTACAGTTTAAAATGGTTAGGTTTATGTTATACAAATTTCACCTCAATTTAGAAAAAAATTTAGGAAACCTGTGAAATTATTGTTCTCTTTTACCTTAATAAGCAATAATTTAAGTTTTGTCTTTTTAATAAGCTGCTCTAGTGGTATCTGGGGAGCAATATTTAACAGGTGTCATTTAAGCCAGAGACCATAGTCCTATTAGGGTTTTGAAAATAGATAACAGTCCCTGGGTTGTGACTCTGGATTTCCAAAGCTAGATTTCAGCTGTGAGTTTGCACCACGTTTTATCCTAATGTTCCGTTTTCCTACGCTCAGAAGTCTTCACGCTATTGCTGACTCTGAGGTACTCTTATACCAATAACCACAACCTCTGTTTGACCAGCTCTGCATTTCAATTTCACTGTCATCATTTTCATTATGATGTATCAGTCCTTAAAGATAATCACAGTATTTATTTATATCCAGTTGTCTGCTTGTTTGTAACCCTTATTTATTTATTTATTTTTGGTTTTGGTACTGGGGTGCTTTACCACTGAGCCACATTCCCAGTCCATTTTCTTTCTTTCTTTTATTTGTTCTAATTAGTTACACATGACAGTAGAACACATTTTGACCCATCATACATAAATGGAGTATAACTTCTCATTCACGTGGTTGAACATGACGTAGAATTACACAGGTCATATAATCATATATGCATAGAGGGCCTTTTTATTTTTTATTTCAAGACAGGATCTTGGTGCATTTCTGAGGGTCTTGCTAAGTTTCTGAGGCTGGACTTGAACTTTCAATCCTCTTGCCTCTCAAGTTGCTGGAGTTAGAGGTGTGCACCACCACACCTGGTGTAACACACACCCTTTTACTCCTGCCTTTTTAAAAGTTAAATTCAAACATGAAAAGTACAAAGATATCTGAAGTCACCTTGGACAGGGAGCTCTATTCAGGTAAGCTGGAGCAGGACTGGAATGGCAGCCTCAGGCCTGGGCTAATCTCTCTGTTTCCTTAAACGCAGTTTAAAAAAATAAAAAGTGGAGGTGTGTCAAGAACTGATTCTCCTTCCTGTCTCATTTGTGCAAGTTTAAAAAAAATTTTTTTCCCATGCCCATGTCTTGTCCTGACTGACTCCTATTCCAGTATTTTCCTGATGGCCTCCTGATTCGATCAAAGTTCAACTTAGCCAGAAATGACATTGGAGGAAGTGTAGTGTGAAGATGCCTCACATTTTGCCATTATATTGCTCATTCCTTTCCACATTGCAAAATAACTCAGATCTAAACAGGTTCTAAGTCGCAGGTAATTCGTATAAGTATGTGTCTGCTTTGTTCAAAGACAACTATTTCATCCTAAAGCCCAATTCAGTAGATTTATCTTCAGCAATTACAGAGCTTTGATCACCCTAGAATAGGTGGTGTCATGTGGCCGGTAGCTGTCCTCTTCCAATGCACTTCCCTTATCAGGATACATGTCTGTTGATTTGTGGGAAGCTGGCTGTTTTTCGTTCCTGACAAACTCCAGTGATTAAAATGTAGTGGCTTGCTCTTGTTCCCCTGATAAAGGTGACAGCTGCAGAGTTTCTAGTGGTGGTGGATATCGTCCATGCAGATTGCTTTTTAATGAAAGCAATATATTATCTTACCTAGAGACCCCGAAGCCTTACCTTGTTAATGTATTCTAGCCTGGCACCACATTTATCTATAAATTAGTTGTATTAAACACATTCTTTACTATTTATCCAGCCTTTAAAGAGTTTTTCTAGGGAGAGGATTTTGCCTTCTTCCTCCATCTTAAGTATTATTGTAGTTAATGACAACGTCACCAATATCTTGAAGTGCAGTTTTGTATACAACATTCCTCAGCTAGAAGTATATGACTCCAATTACCTCTCCACCCAAAATCTTGATAATGCTTTGCCAACTGAGCCAATAAAATGAGAGCAAAAGGAGCCCATTAGAGCATGAGCCTTTCAGCCTTTCTCCTGAAACCAAAGCCCACTAAACAGTGTGGTTATATACATCAAAGGCTAAAAAGATTTAAAAGTTAGGCTGTAAAGCTTAAACATTTGAGATTATAAGAAACTTTGTTTTTCTAAGTAGATAAAGAAAATCCTGACATAGTTTAAACCACAAATAATCTCCAACATGCAACTTTTGATATTTCCTACTTTACCTAAGTGTGTATATGATAGCGCCAGGTCTATGTGAATAGTCACAATTCTGCTGGGAGTGAATGGGATCTATTGTCCTCTGAGAGGAAGACTCCACAGTGAGCAGCAAGCTGCATACCATGGCTTTGGAAAGAACTATAACACCAAGGTCTTGTAATGACCCATGAACCAAAATTGGAAACAAACAACTATTTTGCTGAATGTGTCCTCTCTGACCTAAACTCAATATTAAACTTTTTACAGAGCTATAAATCAAATCCATTAAAAACAAAACCAAACCAAAAAAACCCAGTGAACCAGTCTGAACTAAATCCAAACCTACATATTTTCTAAAACAACTGAACTGTAACAAAACTAAAACATCAAAATATTCCCCAACCTGAATCGATATTTCATTTGGTTCAAGTCTCTGAACCATATTTTCTATTTCAAGACAGGATTATTGTTAAGTGTTAACCATCGCTTTAAAAAAAGAAATATCGAAGGGAAGTTAATGCTATGCTTAGTATTGAGTATAAATAAGAAAAGTACTCAATAAACTGCAAAAAAATAAAACAAAACAAAAAAGCCTTGCTCTAAATGTTTTGAGTAAACATATAGTTGTTTAAAGGGAAGCCAGAAAAAAAAAATTGTCAGAGAGAAGCAAATAAAAGAACCAAATTTGTGAACCATTGGGAAGGCACACAGGGGATAGATTCCATAGTAGATAAAACAAGTAAGCAAATTCATATCAGGCATTAATGCCAAATTTTAACTTGGATTACAGAGAATTGTATTCAGTATTGCTAGAATTTTCTTTATTTGCTAGTTATGTTTTTTACTGGTTATGAATGGTGGACAGTAGGTAGTGAAAAAAATTATTTTGGGAATGACTTTTGGTCTCTATGAATAAGAAACTACAAAATTTAGAAGAATATTATTTGGATTTTGCAGTTATCCTAGGCAGACTAAAAATTTTAAAGGCTTTAAAAAGAAATTTATATTTAAGGAAATGATTCTCCAACATCAAAATTTTTATAAATTGTCTTATTGTTTAGAAATACAAATATATTATTTAGAAACACAAATATATTTTTTAGAAATACAAATAACAACTGAAGTGTTATAGCATTTATATGGCACATTTAACTATGTTTTATGTATGTATATGTGTATGCATACATGTATACATACATTTACCAAAAGAAATCTAAGTTCTCATCAATGGCATTATCATTAGAGAAATTAGCATGTTCTGATCCATGATTTTTTTCAAACAACTTCATTCAAGTAAAACAAGATTCCTGATAAGAATACTAACATTTTAGCTGGGTGCAGTGGTGCACACCTGTAATTCCAGTGGCTTGGGAGGCTGAGGAAGGAGGATGGAGAGTTTAAAGCCAGCCTCAGCAAAAGCAAAGTGCTAAGCAACAAAGTGAGACCTAGTCTCTAAATAAAATACAAAATAAGGCTGGGGATGTGGCTCAGTGGTCAAGTGCCCCTGAGTTTCATCCCTGGTACACCCCCCGCCCCCCCCCAAAAGAACACTAACATTTTTTTGTCTATTTTTTAGGGATATATGAGAAGTTAGAAGTCAGATATGTACTTGTAAAATAATAAAACTAAAACTACAATGAAGAAATGAAGAAAATTATAATTTCATTTCTGAATTTTTTTTTCTTGAAGAAATGGTCATGAATGTGAGAACCTTTACCTGTAAAGTTTACCTACGATCACATGTAGCAGGAACTGTTAGCTAACCCCTATGCCCATTTCCTCCTCTTGCAGGATACACAGCTAATGTGCTTTTCAGCCTCCCATGTACTTAGAGGGGGCTATCTGATCCAGTTCTATCAATGGAATGTGAGCAGAAGTGACGTGTGATATGTGCCATCTCCAGTCTCACTGGGGATTGTTTATGTTTTTTCCTTTCCATGGAGACCTTGGAAGCTACATGTTAAAGATGGTGAAATCATACTAAAGAAGGATCTTGCATCTCTGAATCACTATTTGAAAGAAAGCCACCTGGTGGTCAGAAAAACTGCTTTAGACTGTGCACGAGCAATAAAATTTTACACAGTAAAATTCTACTGTGTAAACTTTTTGAGATTTGTTTATCTGTTAATTGTTACTTAGCGTACAATACATTTGTAAACAGCAAAAAATTAGAAACAACCTGAAAAACCTAATAAAGTTATAGTGACTATTTTGTAATAGCATAAATCATTGATCACTTTAATTTTCTTCCTTGTATTGTTCTGGATAGTTTTCATTTTCTGCAACGCATACATGTAACATTTGCAATTAATACATACAATTTTATAAAAATTAAATTAAACATGCATCATTTGATCATGTAGAGGGTTGATGACATCCAGAAATAATAAAAACTTTTAAATTTTTAATATTTTATGATCATGATATATGGTAAGTAGTTGGGCAGAAAAAAACCCATCCATTTTTATTTTTCTCATAACTTGATTTAATCATATTCAATAGAAAACATGATTTCATGCAGAAGGTATGTTGTAGGTCAATTACTCTGCATATACTTTTAAGTCTTTGTATGTGTGTATGTGTGTTGTGATATCTGATAGAAATCAAATATAGACTTGACCATGCAAATGACTGTGGTATGACTAGATTTTCAATACTCTTAAAAATCATATTGAATCATTACAATCCCTGGAAAATATAAAGAATCAACTCTCATTTAGAGAAATCTAAGGCTAGACAAGCATATTTAATTTTCTTTTATATTTGCCAACTTTTATTTTAGAACCAATTATGTGATTATTACCACTTTCATAATGTTCAGTATTTGTATTATGTGATCAGCTTTAACTCATTTACTTTTATTAAAGCTAGATGAATGTTTCCCTTTATTTGCATAGTACAAACTATCTTAACTGACTTGTACATGACTAACTTAGCCAAGATAAACATGCCCTCCTTGCCATTGAAAAACCCGTATTCATATTGAACTCCATAGTATATAGAGTGCATATAGTCAACAGGTTATATTCTTTTTAAAAAAAAATTATTTTTTAGTTTTAGATGAACACAATATCTTTCTTTTACATTTATATGGTGCTGAGGATCGAACCCAGTGCCTCATGCATGCTAGGTGAGTGCTCTACCACTGAGCCACAACCCAGCCCTCAACAAGTTATATTCTAATATACTTATAGATTTCCAGAACTGTGAACTGAGCTGTATATCTAATGAGGATTGTTGGATCTGAGATCTATTTTTACCCTCCTTACAAGCTAAGTTAGCCTGTTGTTTCATCCATGCTGGCACAAGACACAAGACTACTGGATCAGAGATGAAGGACTTTATTACTCATGGCATAGCAAGCAGCAGGAGAATCTGAATATTTGTATCAGTTCTTTTTTGGGGAGGGTACCAAATTTCTTTATTTGAAGGAAAGGTACAAATTAAAGAATGTAAGTGGATGTTTTGGTACAATTTATAGAAAAGGTGAAAGTAATCCCAACATGCATGCACTGCCTTGGTGACCATGGAAGTCACTTCCACAGCTATGGGGAACTCAGCTTAAGGTTTAGCTCTCATTTTCACTGTCTCTCAGGGTGTGCTTGTCAAAGAGATACTCTGCCATGCCAGATTTTGGGGCTTCCATCTTGTGCAAGTTGGTTACCTAGTCACCCAATTCTTTGATGGATTTCACCTGCTCATTCAGGTAATGAGTCTCAGTGAAGTCACACAAGTAGGGCTCATTTTTTTTTGTCAGTGGCTAGTTTGTGAAGTACTAGGAATGACTGGTTCACACTTTTTTTTCCAAGTGCATCAGTTCTTGCTTCCCAGTCTCATAAGAGCAGTGTAGTGAGCCCAGGTGAATGGTACAAATGCATTTGGTTTGTATTATGGCCAATGATTGATTTAAGGACTCTCTCTTATCACAAGTAGTAAGCAATCTTTTCTTTACTTTTTTGGGGGGGAGAGGAGTGAGTCTGGGAAGAGATGTTGTCACATCTCTCAAAATTGCTGCATAAAAAACCTTGAGATATGGCCTAAATAAAAGAACAGTGAGGGTCTTTCAGTTTTGGCACACCAAATTCTCTAAAACACTACTCTCAAATATGGTATGGGCAAGATAATTATTAAAATCTAGGTAACTCTTGAATTAAGATATATAATGAGTTCTTAAAGTTCCCACAACTTTGTAGAGGAACTGGAAGTAGAAATCACAGATGATTCTTTCTTGGCCTGGTGTGTGAAATAAATTTCACAAAGAATTGTTTTTAGTAAATACACACTCAATATAAATTAATGTCATGAAACGAAAGTCTGACAAACGAATGTATATTTATATGTCTTAAATTATAAATATTTAAGGAAGGTATACATAGTGTATCTAACTAGGGTTTAAACCCCCTTTTCCCATTACTTGCAGTTCCAAATATTTTACTTTTCTAATTTCTAAAAGATACTTACTATCAAATGATAAATTTGAAGCTAATAATAGACTCAGGAGTGGTATAGAGCTAAACTCTTCCTGTAGTTTCCAAAGAGTGTCTTTAGCTTGATAGCTTCATGGCATCAAGTACTACACTACTGAATTTTCTAAGGTATTTCCTTTCATAGGCTCCTTCCCCTCTCTCAGAAAAAAAGCATCTTCTTAAGTTGTTGTCGATAATAGCAAAGCTAACTACCTTAAAAACAGGTGTCCAGGTTATGAATCTCTCAAAGGAAATTTATTGACAACATGACAACTTCCAATACAAATTAAGAAGAAAGAAAATGCTTTAGAAAATATGTATGAATGCTTTTTCCAGAGTTTTTCATGAAACACCAGTTGCCTTTGACTGAGTTTTTGTTTTTTCCTTGGACGATTGATATCGAGGTTATCACCTATGCTAGTACAAAGCTGGAAGCTTCCAACTGATGAACTGGGGTGTGGATAACCTCATATGAAGAATTTTCAACTCCAGCCATCAATATTATTGCATATCTGAGCACCTCGACTGTGGCAAAGGGTATTTTTATTTTATAAGCCCAGAAGTTCTTGTAACAAGGCTGTAGGCCCATAAACACAGTGACACATTCACACTAATTAAGTTCAAAGATTTAAAAAAACTTATCTAATATACCACTTGGAAATAGCTTGTTCTCAATTCTGTTTAAAAACAAATTGAGTTAAAAATTCTACAACCCAATCCTAGTTTGGCAAATTAGTGCTTTTACTTGAATTAATATTTTATTAAGAAATATTAGGAAATAAAAGACCTTTTGAGAAAAAAAAATTGCTCATGAATTTTCCAACCACTACAGTGTCATAGAACATGTGTAAACAAACATTGGAAAGCCCTGAGCAGCCCGCTCATCCTGACCCTGTAACACCAGCCCTGCTCTGTAACCTCTTAACCTAATGGGACTCTTTGTCCCTCACCACTTTTTTGGACTCAGTTCCTGGTGCATCCAGATAATTTGATTGACAAAAATGACCTCCTGAGGCAAAAGAAGTGAATATTTCTACAGTTAGATTACTAGGGAAAAAGAAGGAGATTATCAAAGATCTAAATAATGCAACCAGTAGCAAAACATTCTAGTAAATCATACTAACCCAGCTAAATTAGATAGCACTGTCCATATACAATTACACTGTTTGGCTCCCATGACAGCCTTTAAATGTGACATGTTATTTGACATGTTTGCAATTAGGGTGTAGAAAAAAAATCAATTTTTTTCTATTCCACTTAAAATAAAAAATGTACTGTTTTCCAATGAAATGCACCTTTTTAAAAACTCAAGACAGACAAAAAGGTAGTAGCAGAACAAACATATCACAGCTGCATTATGAAGATAGCCAGTTGAAGTCTAATTTTATTAGATTTTGTGAAAGGGCAGAACCTAGGAGTAATTACTAGCTTGTTGTATTTATGTTTGCATCATTATGTGTATTCTCTTTACCCCTAGACTTTGAACAGGAAGTGAGGTGGCTACTACCTGGTGGGCCTGGGGTCTTCTGAGGACTCCCTGTGGGAATTGCTTGTTTCCTCCTCACGTGGTAGGGCAAGCTCTCCCTTCCTCAGCTCACCAGAGGACTAGGAAAAGGTGTTCTCTGTCCCTCCACCTTCCACTTTCCCTCAGTGTTGCTCACAAACTGCTCTGAATAATCCATGCATACTAGATAGGGATAAATAAAGGTGAAATTCTTAAGTGAATAAAGGGCTTTTCAACTTTGCCATTCTTCCTTTCTCAGGACTCCCTATTGCTTCTTGTAAACTTTTTTTTTTTTTTAAATTTGGTACAGGGGATTGAACTCAGGGGCACTTTACCACTGAGCTACATCCCCAGCCATTTTTTAAAAAATGTTTTATTTTGAGATAGGGTCTCACTAAGTTGCTGACACTGGCTTTGAACTTGGAATCCTCCTGCCTCAGCCCCTAAAGCCCTGCTGGGATTATAGGCATGTGCTACCGTGCCTGGCTCTTATATTCTCTTAATATCTGTAATGAACATCTGATGTGTTTCTTTTTCATGAAACCATTTTGACTTCTACCACACTTTTCCCCATCCTAATATATAAGCAATATGTAGCAGTAGAATTACAATGATCATAACAAAAAACTAACATTGTTCATGTAGTTTGTATGCACCAGGCTGCGTTCTAAGTCACCAATATGAATTATCTCAGTGGATCGTCACAATGACCCTAGTAGCCCCTTATCAATACACTCTTTTCTCAATGATAATTCCTAAGTAAATGTTCATAATTCTCATTAGTTACTTTAATGCAAAGGTAGGTGTTTATGATACTTAAATAAACTGAGATGGATTTTAGATAAAACAAATTAAGTATTGCAGTAAACAGAATAAAGACCCCCCCAAAGACATTCTTATCTTAATACCCCCAAACTGTGAATATGTTACCTTACAAGGCAAAAAGAACTTTGCAGATGTGGTTAAATTAGGAATCTTGATGGGCCTGGGGATGTGGTTCAAGCGATAGCGCACTGGCCTGGCATGCATGCCGCCTGGGTTCGATCCTCAGCACCACATACAAACAAAGATGTTGTGTCCACTGAAAACTATATATATTAAAATTCTCTCTCTCTTTAAAAAAAAAATCTTGAGATAGGAAGATTATCATGGATTATCTGGTGGACCCTTTGCAATTGCAAATGTTCTTATAGAGAAGTGGTGTAGGAGTGTCAGAATAAGAGAGATTTAAGGATACTGTGCTGTAGATTCTGAAGAGGGAAGAGTCCATAGACAAAGAATGCAGATGATCTCTAGATGCTGGAAAAGATGGATCATCCCCTACAGTTTCTAAAAGGATCACAGCCCTACCAACACCTTAGTGAAACTCAGTTTGGGTTTATTACCTCCAGAATTGTAAAACAGTAAATGTGTATTGCTTTAAGCCACTAAGTTTGTGGTGATTTGTTACAGCAGCAATAGGAGACTAATATAAACATGAATATGATGTAAGGTAGATGGCATGAAGTATGGGGCCCCAGAAGGAGGACCTGGAGGAGTCAGGAGGGCTTCTTGAGAGGGGGTCATCCATCAAGGTTGGAGTCAGAGGGGCAGTGCCTACACAAGAGGGCACTTACTTCCAACACCAACTACACATTCAGGGGGTGCTCAAAACCAGCGTTAGGCTTGAAAATTCTCTAGAAGGACTCTCACAATTCTCCTTTCAGAACTCACTAAAAAATGGTTACGCTCACAGTTGCAATTTATTAGATGGAAAGGATCCAGATAAAAGCCAGCCACGGAAAGAACATGGGGCAGTGTCTGGGGAGTGTCAAACACAGGTTCTATGTCCCCTCCCTGTTGAGTCCTGGACAGCCGCATTTTCCTGGCAGTAATGTGTGACAATGTTGTGTGTGGCATGGAGGATTGCCAACCAGGGAGCCTCTGCAGAATTTTTATTGGGGTTCCATCACATGGGCATGAGTAATCAATGGATTGCATGGTTGATCTCAGTTTCCAAGTCAACTGATACCATGTAATTCAAAACCTCTACTCTATATTATATTTTTTTCCTGGTCAGTTCCCAAACTAAATATTATCGACTGTGGTCAGAATATACCCTACCTTATGATGTTCGCCTATCCAACATAATCCAAGGGCCACAGGCACACAAAGATACTCCTACCAAGCCTGGTACTCCAAGGTCATAGAGATTATCTCCTAGAATCCATAGGCAAAGTCCAGACCTTCTCTTTGGGCAAGACTAATTTTTTTATTTCACATACACAACACACACAGTTGACTTTAAAGAGTGTGTGGAATTTTTCCAATTGGAGCAAAGTAAAGGAAGAGAAGCGTATCCAAAATATAGAAAAGAGCATGAACAAAATCATAAACATTTGTGGAACTCCCAAAGAAAATGCTGGAAGTCAGTTATAAGTAGACTCTAGGGCACTGGGTACTAAAAAATGGGAGCAGCTACGGATAAGCCTGATTGTACAGGCCCAAGCGCTACATCAAGGAATTCCGAATCGAGTTCTTTTGTAATGTGAACAGTCACATCCCACTTCATTTTTCATGAGGCTATGCTTCGATGTATTGGATTTATTTTTTAATAGGGCAAATTATATTTATAAGGAAGAAATTCTCTATTCTCTAATAATGCTGACAACAGAATTAGAGGATCTGCTCAGATCAGAACAGCCCACACCTCAGGGTGCTAGACAGGAATTTTTCAGGGGCCTGCTAGCAGGTCTTCTTCCCCAGACTTCTTCACCATCACCTGGAAAATGCAGGGTGACTTCTTAGAAAGCAAGGATTCTGGGACAGAGCTGGCTTGGCCGTGGGTTTCTGGCAAATGACCTAATCATCCCATAGCCAGAGTAAAAGCAATCCTACACAATAGTTAGCTATTTAATCTTTATTTCACTCCCAACAAAGTTCCCAAGCTACACTGTTGTGATGGTCTACAGAGGCAAACAAAGCTTGCCATTTGTCTCCATTCAGCTTACACATGCTCAGTGGACTTCCCCACAAAGCAACACCACTCTATGCCATTTCATTTTAACCACAGGGTTGATTCTAAACAAAAACTAACTCAAGGGTAGTTTTTACTTGGGAAAATTATATCACGTGCTTCCTGGAGAGAGAAAGGACTGTAGGATGATTTCAATGCCTAACCACGTGGCATACATATTCTGGTTCACCTTTGTGTGATCTTCAGCATATCATCTATCTAAATTTAACTTGTGAAACAATAGCGCAATCTTCTCCCCCAAGGGCAACTTAAAAAATTAAGTGAGGCCAGAAAACACTTGAGTCATTCGTGAATGATGTCTTTGCTGGAGAAATCAGTAAGAGGAAACTGAAGATCTTTTAACCAGGAAAGAACGCTTCTCTCCTGTACTGCTGGCATGTCCTGCCAGGGGCCCAAGGGGAAAGTTCTCCACCTGCTTACTTCTGATTCTCTACGGTTGACGATCATGTTATCCCTTTTAAAACCACAACATCCAGATTTGGGCATTTATTCCCTGAAATAATATACTGAGCAACTACTGTATACCAAGCACTAAGGTAAAAAAGATATAGACTATAAAATGCTGCTTTGTAAAACAGTCAGATTATATGATTGCTGAAGCTCCTTCCACACTTACAGTTGTATATAATGTAATTTCCACAAAGCTATCAGAAACAGAAGAGTGCTAAAATCAAATTGAGCTGATGGTTGTATTAAATGTGAAGAAAAAATGAGGACTAGCATAGAGAAGGCCACCTACTCGTGCTGTGGGAAAGGAACCAGGAGAAGGTGGAAAAAAGAGAGTAGGAGAAAGAAGAACCACGGAGAAGACCCCTGCAGCAAGTGAGAGTCTTCCATATGTTTGGAGAATAAAAGTGGGTCTGCCAGAGACACGAACATAGCATGGAGGTAGAGAAGGAGCTGATGTAGATAGTCTGACACAGCAAATCAGGAAATGTGAGGAGTCAGTGAAGGGTTTTCAGCAGAGAGGGAACTTGATCAGATTCAGATTTTAGAAAATGATTCTGATATCTACCCTTGGAATGAAATAGAGGTTGGCAGTTGGTGAAAGGCAGGAAACCAGAAGGAAGGGGAGAGTCAGGAGTCTAACTGTATCTTCTGAACTGAGGATATGGGGTTAAAGGAGAGGAGACATTCCAGTTATATTTAGAAGGCAAAATAAGAATAACTGGGTAGCAAATTCAGTGGACCTGGATAAGGTTTTATGTGTGGCATAGCACAGGACTTTGGCATGTCCTAGATGGGAATCTATGTTCCTTTCTCCTGAACCTGGGTGGCCTTTGTTTTGACTAATAGAGCATGGATTATATAACCTCCATGTTTACATAAAATCCCATGCACTTGTACCTTGTTCTCCAGGGATGCTTAATTTCAAACAGCTGCCATATTGTAAGGAAGTCCAAACTGGCCCATGTAGAGAGATCATGTGGAGACTCTGTGCATGTCTTCCAGCCAACAGCCCAGCTGAGGTCCCAGCCAAAGAGAACATCAACTACCAGACATGTAAGTGAAAGTATATCCATATGATTTGAGGCCCAAAATATCAAACTTGAATCTTCTCAGCTAAGGTCTCAGACATAGTACATTACAGTTCAGCCAACTCTCTTGTAGCCTCTTTGAAATGCTAACACACAGATTCTATTAGCTTAGCAAAATGGTTGTTTTGCATCAGTTAGTTTTGGGGGTACTTTGCTATACAGCAATAGTATCTGAAACAGATGAACATGCGATATTCATACAAACATGTCCAGCACAGACTTGGCTGTAGGAATTTGGAGTTAAAAGTAGACATCTGGACTGGAAACGTTGAACTTAGAGTCATCAGCCTATATATGATTACTGAATTCACAGATGTAGGTGATAATCCCAGGAAGTATCTTAAGTAAGCAAACAAGAGGGTTGGATCAGGAATGTACTTATATTGAAGGAATATTTAAAGAAAATGAAGAGTGAAAAATTGAAGAATGTAGAAGTTAAAAAAAAACTGGTCAATATTCATACAGGAAACAACTTGATGTATCTCAAGCAGAGATTTAGATGTTTAGAAAATTACTGGAAAGGCTAGGCATCTGGTACTAACTTTGAGATTCACTTCCCAGCTGTGGTACTGAGTCAGAGAGATTCTGCTACTCTCCAGAGGGTAGAGATCTGCAGGAATCTGTTTGCAACCTCACAGACCATCCTCGACATTGAGATCGTGGTCAGCAAGGGCATGGAAGTTGTTGCAAAGCTTCTCTAGGTAGGTTATGGCCATATTGCCAAGGTTGAGAGTTAGAAGGATCGCTTCCACTTTCCAAATCTAATGCCATTCATCTCCTTGCATCCTGAATACCTTTTGATAGTACAACAAATTTTATCCAGAATCTTGAAGTGAGGGAATATGAGGAAATGTAGCCCAGGCTTCTTTCAGGAGAAAGCGTGAAAAGGGAACGAGAATGAATGCTGACTACAAAAATTTCTAACCTTACAATAAAACTAAAATGTAGTCTCAATACTTCCTAAAGAAATGGAGTATTTTGAGGTGCAAAATAGAGTCCACCTATTTTACTTATGGTCAAGCCCAGAAGTAAAATTAAGGGGTGGAAGGGCAGTGCATTTGGGAGTCCAACAATCTTGGGCTCAAATCGCCAATTTAGTTTCTAACTTCGAGGAATTATCACTTTTCCAGGCTTCTGTCTCCTTAACTGACAGTCATGGATGTTAACACAGATGACTGCAGAGTTTTGGGGAGAGCAGAAAACAATGTGTTGGATGATGAGCACCAAGATCAGAACACAAAGACAAACAGAGTGGTGGCTTCCAAGGTGGGAGGTGACAGGACTCAGTTCAGGATGGAACAGGCCCTTTCCGCAGGGGAGGTTTCATCTACATCACTGGATGAAAAGCCAGAGTGGCAAATACTTAGGTGGAGCAAGAACTTCCCAAATGGCCTGTTATTCGTAACCCTTGATGGAACATTGCTCCTTGAGAGTCTTGAGGTAATAGGTGGCTTCTTGTAGCCTCCTGGAGAGTTAGCTTCAACACTGTTTTGAAAGGAAAAAGAAAGTGGGCCACTTCCCAGGAAGAAAAAGATGCTAAGAGCTTGGTTTACAGCAGCATATTCCAAACTGCACTTTTCAAAGCCGACTCCACTCCTCCCTACAGCTTGTTCTGATCCTTTGGGAGCCTCGCTTCAAACATTTTGTGAATGCCAGTCTGTCTCCCTTTCCAGCTAGGTAATTTCCATGAGGAGTTATAGACCAAAAGATGGAGCAGTTAAAACAGCAGTGTGTTCTATCTTTCAGAATGGTTAGCATTGGGGGAAAGGGGGTCACATCTGGACTTGTAGCCATGTTATGCTTCTTCTGAGCTGGGTAAGTTCTAAAACTCTCTGAACCTTTGTTTCCTCTTTTATATAGTGGAATAAAATCTACTAACTACCTTGCAGGATTGCTGTGAAAGAAACAGAATTAGTATGTGATGATAGCTGCCATTTATTGGCATGTTTGCAACTGTGCTGTGCATGCATTTACTGAATTTAATTCTCAGAATAATCCTGTGAGGATGTATTGTCTCTGATCTCCTTGTCTCTGAAAAGGAGAAACTGAGGTTTAAAGGGGTAAGTGATTTCCTTCAAATTACACAGATAGTAAATGTGCTGCAGAAGCAAGATTAGAATCCTTGTTGATGGAAGGGCCCAGCACAGGGTCTGACACACAGGAAGTAGTCAGTCGGTGGAAAATGCTTTTTGATAGTACAACTCCCCTTCATATGATAGACTCAACCTGATTTGCAGAGAGTGACTTGCCAAGGATTAAAGCTGGGGTTAAAACCTCAATCTCCTGACCCTGAGTCTAGTGATTTTGACTTGCCCCTAGACTGTCCTCTCACTGTCAGATCCCCTTCTAGGAAGACTTGAGCCTCAGACAGGCTGGACATGAATGATCACATGTACATGACAACATCGCTCTCTGCTGGCTTCTAACAGAAGTGAAAGGGGCCATCTAGCAGTTGAACGAATGCTGACTACAAAAATTTCTGGTTGAGTTTGTTTACTATTGACTTTTCTATCTCAGCAGTCTTTAATCCCACTCCCTCCCCTAACTTTTATAAATAGACACTTACATGCCCTTAAATCTTCTTTATTTTACTAGAAACTCAGTCTTTAAAAACTCTGTGACTACTCAGAGTGGGATGGACCCACGCCTATGGAGTTTCTCTGATGCTTCAGGACCCTTCCATTAAGATTCTAGCTCTTCCCTGTACCCCACCCTCCCTGAGCATTACCTCTTGGTGAGCACTGTCCTGGGTGCCACATACTTTGGGTGTGCTAGTGAAGGGGAGTATTAAGAGCAGACATGTCTTTATGGTGGAAGTCTCTATGGTCTGCATGCTTTGAGGTCATGAGGGAGAACCATCTGAATTCACCCAGATTGGGCGCTTCTAGGGTACCAAGTTAACTGACAAAGCATACATCCCTCAGGTGGAGTTGGAATCACAGTGTCCTCAGCTGAAAGCAAAAGTTTAGACTTAATTTCAAGTGCTTGAAGCACAAATTCAGAAAGAAATTTCCTCGTGTTAATTGAATGCTAAATTAATTGTGCAGCTTCCAAAAGAATCTGCCACCTCTATTTCTCTTCTTTTTTTTGCTCCTCTCCCACAGTCTAGAGACTATATATAGACAGTTAGAAAAGTTTAAAAAGGTTTGTTTACATGTATCCATGGGTTAAAAACAGCTTCTAGAAAAATGCTTAGGAATACATTCTATAAGGAAGAAATCCAGAATCTTTTGGCATTTAACTGTAGAAGTTAAATAGAGGAGTGTTCAGTGATCACTACACATTCAAGTATTAATATTTTGAGCAAACATTAATGTTTCTAAATGGTGAATACTTTTGTGTTAGTCAAGTTTTCATTGAGGGTGACCAAAATACCTGAGAAGAACAACGTAGAGGAGAAAATGTTTATTTTGGACTCCTGGTTCCAGAGATTCAGTCCATGGCTGACCCACTCCAGTGCCCTGGTCCTGAGGTAAGACAGAACATCATGAGGGAAGGGCTTGTCAGAGTAAAGCTGCTCAGTTCATGGCAACTGGGAAGCAGAGGAAGCAAGAGAGTAGGTAGGGACAGATGTAGTCCCCAAAGGCATGCCTCCAGTAACCTACTTCCTCCAGTCAGGCCCTGTCTGCCTACAGTTACCACTTAGTAGTCCATTAAAATTATTAATCTATCAAATAGATTAATCATTGATGAGGTCAGAGCCCTCCTGATCCAGTCTTTTCACCTCTGAACGTTGCTGCATTGCCAAAAATATGAACTTTTGTTGGGGATATTCCAGATTCAAACCATAACAACCTGGATCATCCAATCCCTGTTCTCACTGAGGATTTAAGGAGACGACCCATGGTGCCTTGCATACAGGAAATAACTCATAAAGCATGGATAGAACAAGACAAAACCATACTGTTCCCGTGACTGACACAAACTCTCTCATCTCCTAACTTCCTTCTAGAGATTGGGCATTCACTGGCTTTTGGAATGAGGAACTGAAGCTGGGCCCTCCATTGCCAGTGACAGTCACCTGACCTTGGTGATGTTGGAGCACATCAGCTTCGCCTGGCTGGGGAACAAACTTGTTATTTTAAATATCTTCCCCTTCGATCCTCCTGCAGTTACCTGGAGGGTTTGCTTTTCTGCCCTTTATTTTCAAATTAGAGAAAATTCACCAAAACTTTTCCTTGATAGCTCACTTCCTGCAATAGAGAGAAGATGAGGCTCTGGGGAGGCAAGGAACTCAATTATAGCACTGACAGAATCTGTCAATACGGGCCTGGAGGTGGTTTTCTATCTTATTTAGGTGGCATTTTCACCAGTAGGGACCAGACAAAGTCCTAGTGATATATGCAATTTGACAGGAGTTTCTGTTACTGCCTCCAGGCTGACTGTATTTGTATAATCATTTCATTTAAAGAGGTCAATTGGTTAAAAACACAGAATAAGACTTTGAAGATCCACATTAGGCAATCTTAGATAAGTTGTTCACTACTTTGAGTTCTTCAACCCAGAGATAGGGACAATGATAACCAAATCTCTCCTGGCAGCTCCTGTGAGGGTTATAGATGATGATATGGAAACTGATGGTCCTGGTGTCTGGCACAGAATAGCACTCACCTCATTCATATATTCAACATAAGTTGATTGAGAACCTACTATGTGTCAGGTGCTGCCCCTTATTTTAGAGATTCAACAGTAATGAAATAGTCAAACTTTCAGCTCTCAGAGACCGCACAGTCTAGCTGGGGGAGACTAAGGATAGACTTGTAAGATAGTATATATCTGGAACTATGTGAGCTATGTGCAGGGAAGAAAAATAAAACAGAGTGAAGGATAGACAGCATCTGCAGTGCTATTTTTGACAGAGAGAATTAATCTCTCTCTCTTTCTTTCTCTCTCTCTCTCTCTCTCTCACACACACACACACACACACACACACACACACATCAGGAAAGCTTCTCTGGGAAAATGGCATTTGGGAAGGGTCCTTAGTGAAGTACAGTGAGATCAGTAAATTCCAGGCTATGGAACAGGCGCACACTTGGAATTTGGAGCAGCAGCAGGAGGTTGGAGTGAGGTACAAGGCAGAGAAGTCAGAGTGATGCCTGGAAGCTGCCTGTGTGTGGGAGGCCACGGGAGGACAGGTCAATGGGTGGTGAAGGTGTACAGTTGTGCAGGCCGAACACTGCATGAGTCAACACATTTATCTTTCCTTGGCTCCTTCTCATTCTCTCTTCTTGGCACCTGGCATAGTTTAGGCACATACCTGTATCTAGAACAAGTCTTGAAAATCCATTTTATGACCATCCTTTCATCTCTCCTCCCTTACATGGGAGCTTAAAGCTTCTGAAAAGTATAACTGGGGATTTCCAAGCCAGAGAAGGCATTTAAATAAACTCCATCCTGGCACTCATTCATTCTGCCTTCTCTATTCAGTGCTATAAATATTACCTGTTGTTAATTATTGATATTAATATTAAGTGCTTCCTAATAGACTGACTAGGACTTTGCTGCTCAAGAAGGTTTTATATTTGTACATTTGGAAAAAAAAAAAAACCCCGATTAGTCTTCCTGAAAATTAATCCAGATTGTTTACTTATCTAACAATTATGAAGGTCACACTTACCTTTTCCAGGAACAAGAACTAAAGCTATTGATTGCCTGTTTCTTTCAGGGCACAGAGATAAGATTTTTGTTTTCAAACTTGGGAAATATCACAAAGCAGAAAATCTTCCTGAAAACACAAGCCTGTCTATCAAGAACGTGTTTGATGACATATTATAGACAGATGAAGCTACATGAACCATCTCTTATCAGAGGCAGAATCTGTTTTGGTGGATGCTAAGCTGTGCCTGGATTTCTGACCCACAGAATCTGTGATAATTTTTGTTGTTTTAAGTCATTAAACTTTGAGGATAGTTTGTTCAGCAACAGAAAACTAAAACATAGGCCATAGATGGAGTGAAGAAGACTTTTTTTCAATGTCCTAGTTTAAAAAACACTTTGGGAGCATAATGCTTACTAAAAGTACTAGGGTTACATTTACTAGGTTTATAAGATGGCTCTGGAAATGTAAGCTCAAAGGCTGAAGATCAAGGTTCTCTTAGCATAGAAACTGAAAAGCATTTAGGGAAAATAATAGTGAAAGCATTTAGAACTGATATAATAAAATGAATGCTTCAGAGCTCTTTCCATTATTACTCTCTGCTCTGGAATATATTAAAAACATAATTAAAGGCTTCATTCCATTCTGCACACATAGGCTTCTGCAGTATGTGTCTGCCACGTGGTTGGGTGTAGAGCATGTAGGTTGATAGCCCGTGGCCAAGCCTCTAGTAACTTGCAGTGAGCTCACAGTTGTCTCTACCATTTGTTTTCATAATGTTTACACCACTATTTTACAGGTCTGACAAAAGTTCCTGATTCCCTGTAGGAAGCAACTTTTGCTTTAATATTCCTTTGGTTAAATATTTTTTCTGTTTTGGTATTGGCATTTGTTCCTATAAAAATTCAGGTAAGCAGAATAATATACCAGGAATTTAGTCTAGAATATGGATCTGAAGCAAAAACAAAAACTTAGAAATCAACATTCCTATTTACCTGAGAAATTCTACCATGTGCAAAGGAATTATAACTGTTGCTTAAGATTCCAGAGCTAAGTAATTTCATGGGACTACAGAGAATGGTTTACTCCAGTGCCGGCACTTGACTACTGATAAACAGCTAGAGGTAAACCAAAAATATTCCCTGAAACATTGAAGTGGCAGAAAAACAAATAGCTCTGTTTATGAAGGGAAGAAAGCCTCAGATAAGCATATAAATAAACTCAAATAAGAAGCACTGACATAATCATGAGCACTTTCCACATAAAGAGAACTGAGTTTCTGCAAATTATACTTGCTTAGCTAAATGTGTATGCAATATTGCTAAGGCTAATCTAAATAGTCAGGAAATAAATGAGGCTAGAATCAAACCAGACATGCTGGCTAGGATGTCTTTAAAACCCACTTTCAGAGTCATAAAATTTGTTTGGAAAACTAATGCTTATAATAAATATTTGTTTACCTCTCCTTTCAGCTCCTAATCTGTGATACATGAACACATTAAATGTTTAGTTGCTGCATTAAGGATTTCATCCATAAGAGACCGCCATTACTCTCCTGGAGTATTTACCATGCTATATGTGTGTTGTTATTCTTTTAACTATGAATGTTCTGAAAGCAGTCCAATTTTTTAAAGTCCCCAATTAGTCTAGTCTCTGGCACATAGTAGATGACCAAAAAGCTTGTAATTGAACAAATTAATGATAAAGCAAAGGAACATGAAGAACTTGTAGACTATGAACTTGTGTAGTCTCAGTACCAGAATCCATCACAGGATGGTCTCATTGGATCTTCACTTCCTCCCAAAGAATCACCATCTACACTGTAAACTGAAGGGGCTCCTTTAGGGATCTCATTCTAAGGATATTGTGAATCCCATTCTACGAATCTCATCCTATGAATCTAAATGAGCATTTTCACCATTAAATCATTTATAGAAAGTTCTAGATTCTTGACTTAGAGAATTTATGTAAAAAAAAAATAAAAGGACTAAAATTACAAAATGAATCAATAATTTTTGAAATAGCTGAAAAAATATAGACAAAATCCTCATAGGAGAGATCTTACCAAACAGATATTTTAGAAACTATTTCAATGCAAAAGAAAAATGAAAAAACTTCCACTAGATTTCATGAAGCTAGACAATTTCTGATACCAAACTGGAGAAGCACACAAAATAAACAAAAACAACACTAAAACCAACAAAAGACCTTCTGCAACTTTCATCTTGCCACCTTCCTCAGCACCTGGTTTAGCAGTTCAAAATTTAGGGCAGTGGTGGATCACACCAGTTGGATAAGCTTGCTTTGGAATATGGTGATCTGTTTGCTGGAGCACCAGAGATAACAGGAAGTGGGAGCACAGCTAGGTTGTCATTTCTGACCAGCATGGAAATGATTTATTATTTTAATGGGGAGACTTCTGCTAGAAAAATAATTCAATTGCTGATAAAGCCTCCTCTCCACAACAGTAATTAGCTTAAGTGAGCAACAAGTGTTTTATATGTAGCAAGAGCTGCATTTATTTACCTGAGGACCAAATCTCCAGACTAAGGAAGACCTTGTCATTGTATCAAGCTGATGACTAGAATGTCACATTAGATTTGTGGATTAGTAGCAAGAAATTAAACCAGGAAAGTCAGAAGGCCCAGTTGGAGTCCTAACTTTATCCCTTCCTGGCTTTTAAAGCCTTAGGATACCATTTAACATACCAGATTTCATCTTATTTTCTCTAAACAGGAGATGAGGTCACCTGAAGCCAACTTCATGGGGTGTTGAGAATCAAACAGCACAACAGGAGAAGATTATAGAATTTGTAATATGATACCAAAGAGAACTCTTTGGGTAGGGGAACTCTTAAAAGATTGATAAATCATATTTTAATTCCATTATTTCTGAAGCTACTCACTTGTAACCTAGGGCATATTCCTTAACCTCTCTGGGCTTCAATTTTCTTTTTTGTGAAGTGGGATACTAGTATTACTCATCTAATAGTCCATCTATTAAGGCAGTTGTGATGACTAAGTCAGACCTTTAAAAATGCTTAGAAATATATACATTTATTAGATAAAATAAAAATCATAGAAGTATATCAAAATTTGTTTTTCATAAGATTATGGATTATTTTGTAATAAACAGTAATGAAATGATATTTCATATAAATTCTAGCTCATCATCTTTGACGATGATGAGCTACTTTGTTGCAACTGTTTTAATCTTGTGGCAATAGCTATTCTTGAAAGGCTTGTAAAAACCTATCTTGAAATACCATCCACATAAAAGTGTGGCCACAGACAGCACACTACTGGCATAAAAATCAGAGGTTTAAGATGAACCTCAGAAATTTAGCCCTTCTTTTATTCTGGAATTTTTACCTGAGTCAAATGTTCAGTGAAATAGGTCATTATTATTGAATATGAATGTGTTTATGTTCAAATTGGGTAACTTTTTTTTTTTTTTAGTACCAAGGTTTGAACCCAGGGAACTTAATGACTGAGCCACATCTCCAGTCCTTTTTATTTTGAGACAGGTCTCACTAAGTTGTTTAGGGCCTCCCTAAGTTCCTGAGGCTGGCTTTGAACTTGGTATTCTCCTGCCTAAGCCTCCTGAGCTGTTGGGTTCCTATTCTTCAGGACTCCTATGTGTTATCATTCTCTGGAGTTCATTGTGACTTTCTGTGGTACAACAATGCAGAAGAGGTTTGAAGCATAAGGCCTCTTCAGTGTTAACCAAATGTATACTATTAACTTGGACCCGAAGCCATTTTATTGAACCACTGTTGAAGCACCATTCTGTTTAGCTTCAATCACACCTTTACCTTCAATTTCACATATTTTCCAATAACTCCTTTCTCACTCAAGACTTTTTCTTCCCCAGAAAAAAAATGAACACCTTAAACTGCAATTTCGTAATTGCACATTCTGAATGCTACAGAAATGAAATATGAATAAAAGATCTATAGTCATAGGCAACCTAAAACATGTCTCAAAATGTTGTTAAATATATTCATATGCAATTGGATTTTTACTTTGCAAAATCCTTATCAACCAAACCATCTGTTTATGGGTAAGAATTCTTGAGCCACTTTTACAACTCTAAATACAGGGGCTTCAGCTGGTCACACAATTATTGAATTCATTTTCTCAGTGTTTCAATCCTATCCTGTCAAGAATGACCATACCAAAGCAAATTGGGATACCCTGCAAGCCCACCAACCAGGGCCTCTACCAATGACAGACTTGTTTGCACATGTGGTTGTCCCTGAGGGTGAGTGGTGTTTGCTGACTGAATAGTAGAGGAAGTGGCCACAGCTGTTTAGATGAGACGTTAACACTTGATCTAACTAAGCCATATTCTTAGTTTGGGGAAAATGGATTCAGAACACAGTGACAGGAAGAACCTTCCAAAGGACACATAGGACTGTTGGAACAGCCATTTTCTACTACAGACACAGTGACGTAGTTGGAGCTCATCTGCAGAAAGGGAGAAGCAGATGTGCAGGGGAAGGAGACAGGCCACTTAGCACGGGAGTAAGTGGAAGAGGACATTGAGGCTGTTTTAATTTGACATTTTTTTGCTGTTCCTCTTTCTGGGTCTTCCAGGAGGCTGATGATGCTTCCTGTCCTTGATTGTGTGAAAGATCTTTGAGACTTTCCCATATAATCTCCTCTTCCTCCCCAGCCAAATTGAATGGGTTTTTGTTATTTTTAACCAAATAATCCCTGAACATGACCAGTGTGAAGGCAAAAACCAGTGAAGGGAAGAACTAGCACAGCACTTACTCCTATTTCTTGATCTTGGTGTTTATTTGATTGGGTCCTGCTCTCTGAAACCTATCTTCTTGGGAGGGCTACAGGTGGTTTGGCAGGTGTTGGCTCCTCTTTTTAGGTATAGGGTCTGTGTTGAGGAAACCAGATAATCAAAAATCTGCCATTCATTAATCAACTTGATAAACATTTAGTGAGCATTTTCCTCATGCTAATATACTCTGAGAGGCATACAAGATATCTATGTTAATAAAATCAAGTCCCTCTGCTCTAGGAGATCAGTGTCAATGGCCTATATATTGTTTTTAATCAGATCTGCGGCTCAAGAGCATATTTAATTTTAATTCTATGATTTTTAATTTTTTCTTCCTATTGTATAGCAAATATAATGGGAAACCTTAAGAAAGTTTAAAAATTCAGATATATAATTAGTTCTTTAAAAAAAGACTTGTCATTGGTGTGAATATAGTTTCATTCATCTATTATATATATATTTGACATTGTTTTACTCTTTCTGTCAAGAACTGCAGGATCTAACACACTTGTTCAAGACACTCCACATATTAGTGCCTTTTAATTCAGAAACTTTAATTCAGAAAACTGAATTAGGAGAAGAAAACTGGGTGAAGTTAGGAGACTTACCTCCTTTCTCTTTGGATTGCACACTTCAGTAAAGCAGGTCCTTACTACTTAGAAATAAGCAAAGAAAAAGCAAGAGTGGGGAGAGAGGAAGAAAAGAAAGAGGGAGGATAGAAGGAAGGAGGAGCAGCAGTAGAAGAAATTAAAATATAAACGAAGAAACACATCGGAAGCTGTTTACCTCCAGTCTCTGCTTTGCTGCTACACACTCAGAGGAAAGCCCAGGATGTCTAGAGCTCTGTCTCCCTCTGGTGACCACTCTTACCATCTCTGGATTCCCCCACAGGCTGTGGCCATCTGTTTTTGTTTTTGTTTTCAGAAGCTGATGTCCCCATTGATAAAAATGCTCCCCCTTTCCCTTTGAAGACTCTAATGTGAGCCATAGTAAGAGACCATCAATGGCCCGAGCACTGGAGAGACTTCCCTGGGCTAGAATGCCAGCACCACTTTCCTAATCTATAAAATGAGGAGGAGAGTACACGTGCCTCAGGGGTTGTTGTGAAGAAGGAACAAGATTCTCCACATCAGCACTTTGCCTGGGGCCTGGCACAGAGATCATGTGTCTTGCTGCCTTGGTTTGTGCCCTGTCAGGGATACGCCATCCTCAGAGGGCTCTGGAACAGAGATCTGTGGAGACCCTGGACATTAGGGAGCACAGCTACTAAGACCAAGGCACCTGGAAATGAGGGACTGAGAAGGGATGGGGTGTGTATTTTAGGAGTCAGTTTCCTCATAGGAATTCGTGGCTCATGTTTTTAAATCAGAGCCCCAAAGTACAAAACATAAGAAAAACATTTTTTTTTTTTAAAAAAATTCAGATTCTGGTCACCAGAAAAAATTTAGATGTTTCTATCACAGGGAAACTCTAGAGTCTGACTCTTTGGGTCAAATCCCGATTCTACTACTTTTCAGCTGTTTGAGTAAATTATTTGGCTACTCTGAGCCTTAGTCATTCACCTATAAAATGGAAATGAACTGCTTTCCATACCCATAGTGTTCTTGGGATGATTTCGTCCATTAAGTCTCAAGATTTCAATTCTGCAAATATTTCAGTGAAGTTGACACAGGTATATTAAAACAGAAATCATAATATAGAGATCATACATATTATTATATTAATTAATATATTATCATTATAACCATATTCTTTTATTAAGTGATTATGTAATATATTATTTATTGTATACTATATTTAAGTTTTTATAGGTGTTACATTATCTGGGACAATGGAACAAAATGGGGTAATGAGACCATATCCACCAAGAACCTAGCAAATGCTTGCTCAGAGGAAACGCTTCAAACGTATGTTATATATTATGAACTTCAGTCTAATTTGAACCTCTCAGTCTCAGAGTAAAATAGCCCATTGTCAAGGTAAAAAGCTTGTTAATGATAGAGCAATTTCTGAAGCAATGGGGTTAGCAGGAAATAAATCTAGTTCCTTTTAAAAAGTATTTTTCAAAATTGAATACATACTGGAATTGCCTGGGAAGCTTTAAATGTCAGAACCCAGGGTTCAACCTCCAAGATTCTGCTGTAATTGATCCAGGGTGTGGCCTGGCATTGAGATTTATAAAAGTTCTCCAGATGATGACAATGTGCAGCCAAAGTTGAGAAAATTCCTTGAGAATACCTTTTGACACACTTGCATGATGTTGGCTTTTTTTTTTCTGCACCTTTATGAAAAATCTTCTAAGATGTGCAAGTTAAAAAGCAATTTAAGAACAGAATATATTTGAAATCATATCAGTTTAATGGTTTTTCAAGGGTTGGGGAAACAATGGATAGGGAAATATAAGTTTGTCAGGTATTTTTGTAAATTGTGATGCTCTTCAGAACCGCGAACCTGCTTTCATTATCTTTGAAATCCCCTTCATTCACATAGAGAGCAGAAGGCCTCTGTCATTCCCTCCAGAGATGTAAAACCTGGTCATCATACACAAAAGTCCACACATAAACCCAATCAACAGCCAAAACTAAGGAAGGACTTTAAAGGGAATATTATCTAGGTTTGAATCCCAGATTTGCCACTTACCATGTGACCCAGGCATGTCACTTACCTCTCACTGCCTTGTTGCCCTACCTGTAAAATGGTGATGATAACAGAACACACCTAGCACAGTAGCTGAAAGCTTAAATGTCAATCAATGTAATTAAATGCAATGGAATTCAATGGGATCAATGTCAAGTACTCCATAGAGCTCTTAGGATAGATTGAGGGCAGTATTCAATATTGATATTTATAATCTAGTGCTGAAGAAAACACACTTAGTTTTCAAAAAATGAAAGTTTTATTAAAACAAAAATGACTACAATGAAAGGTGATGTTCAACAAAACTATGAGAGAGGTCTTGGACTTGGGAGCATTCTCATTCTCGTGTGATGAGGTCCCTTCCTTTATCTTCAGCAGTGCAGCTTTAGGAGTCACTGGCTGAGATCAAGCTATGAAAAGAATGCCCTGGGAGGCCAAAGCCAGCATCCTCCTCCAAAGTGACAGTAGGGGATGCTGCAGGAGGTGCAATGCAAGCGTGAACTTTGTGGAGAATGCCGGGCCACACTGCATCCCAGGGAGAGGAGCTAGTTTTGAGGATTTTTGTTGTGGGTGCCTAAAAATAACTGTCTCCATGGTTAGGCCCCGTAGCACCCTTTTCCACTCAGGTGGACCCGAGTAACTGAACAGTTCATCCCTGAAGTGTGAGGCCTATGAAACCTGGAGGCAGAGAGTTTCATTACAGCATCTTTGCGCAGGGTGGGTGGGTGGGGGCATTCTGCTGCATTAAGAGGTATGCACAAGTTCTCATGAGCAACTACAGGGGTTTTGAGAGCTTCTGGAACATGAGATAAGATGAAACCAATAAGGAGATACCTAGGCCCTCACGATGTTCTGTGATAAACACACAGACCTTGTGGCTTGTTTCTCTGCTCTGGCAACAGTCAGCGCTAGTTCTTATTGATTCTCAGGCTCAGGCAGGATAGTTAAGTATTTGGTTAATGGTGTTAGAGTAGCCAATTCTGGGGATGCTTAACTCATGATTTTACTTATAACATATGAGTTAATAACCCTCCCTCCCTATAACTCCAATTCAGAGAAGAGTATAGAAATGGTGCAAAAGTGTAGCTAATAAAAGCAAAAGCTATTTGAAGGACACTGTTGAGGACATCACCCAATATTTTTCCATAAAAGGTTTCTCAAAGGCTTCAAACTCTTAAAAATTAATTAACATTTTACATTCAGCATCCCACGAATTTCACATCTGCCACTGATTTTCTTACTAATTAGAAAAGCTGTTGGTGGAGGAATTGTTAGATGTTTGCACAGTACAAATTAGGGCATAATTAGAAGGCAGGATGTATGCTAATGAGCAGCAAGGCTGATGAACCAGTGTTTACAGAAACAGAAGACTTCCTCCTCATAGTTCTTGGGGCTAATTTCTATTAGTCTGTGTGGGTGTAGGAACAAACTCTCTTTGATAGGGTAGTGGGAGATACTTGAAACTATACAATCTTCAGAGAGAAGATGTCCTCTGAATTCCTTTAGCTGCAAAATCCAATGGGGAATATAGCAGTCACCCAGTACCTACTGTCAGGTGTAACAAGATGAGACCTAGTACTAGTTCCAAAACTGCCCAACACCTACATTTTGAAATGTTGTTGTATTATGAATCTTAAAGAGTCTCTTCGGGCTGGAGATATAGCTCAGTTAGTAGAGTGCTTGCCTCACATGCCCAAGGCCCTGGGTTCAATCCCCAGCACCATCAAAAAGAAAAAGAAAAAAAAAAAAAAAAAGAGTCTCCTCTTTGGGAAACTGGCAGGGGCAGAACAGCTAGTCCCAGCAGTCATAGCTGATGATCCCAGTCTCAAGAGATATAAACAGAAAATGAGGAGATAATTTAGAGATGGGGGACTTGGGAGTGAGCTGAGTCACAGGAGACTGTGAGAAGGACCATGGCAATTCTGTTTTGTACCACAGATATGATCTCCGGTGTTCTCTTTATTATTTATTATTACTACTCAAAAATCGGTGATTTTTAAAAATTATGAAATATTTTAAATTATGATACATTTTGTTAATATGGTGCTATAAAAAGTTATATGTCCCTAGAAAGTTGTTGCTGGCAATTCATACATGCTATTTATAATGTAATATGTTGGGAGAGTGGTAAATAAATCCCTCAGGCAAAACAATTTTTAAAACTCAGGAATTCTAACACTTGCCATTTTTTAACTCTAGTAGAGTGATATTCTGTTAAAAGAACCTGTAATCTCTAAAGACATATCTACAGCAAAATATTGCCTTAAGGAACTGGAAGTACTTCATTTTTATCAAGAACTTGTATATAAAATAATATTGACATTCAAAAGATAGTTAAGTGCTGGTGTGCTGGTGAGGTGATGTTTCTACAGTAACATGTATCTTCTTTTGCATAACATTGGTAAGAGAGAAAGTTGCTTTAAAATTTTGTAATGGGAGAAATTTGTTTTCCTGGTTTTTTTTTTTTTTTGTCATTTTTACATTTTAAAAAAAGTTAATTTACATGGGTTTGGGCAATAATCCTGAAAGACATTCTAAAACACCAAAATCTCAAATGCTTAAATCCTGAAGGATCAAAGTCCTGAAAAGAGAATTCTGTAGAAAATAATCTTTAAAAATTCCTTAAAATATTTATTTACATTTTTAAAAAGAGATTTATTTGAGACATAAAATAAATGATCTACACTTTGTAGGTCATTTTGCAAAATGAAAGAGGCAATAATAGCAGGGGCTGGGGTTGTGAGTCAGCGGTAGAGCACTCGCCTCGCACGTGGGAGACCCTGGGTTTGATCCATAGCACCACATAAAAATAAATAAATAAGTGAAATAAAGGTATTGTGTCCAACTACAACTAAAAAATAAATATTAAAAAAGGCAATAATAGCATGTCTATTTTTGCAGGCATAAAAGATTCATTGATGGCAACTGCATGGGAATAAGTTATGAATAGATGAACCATTTTCATAAAGAAAGAGTTTCAAAAAGAAAATGTATGAAGGCATATCACTATGGTTGGTAACTGTGTGCACCCAGCGTTATAACTGTGGTCATCTGAAATATCCTGAAGGACAACATAAGTCTTTTCACCAGAGCATTTAAAAACTGAGATGGGTCACCACCACATATGCAGTCACCCAACAAATTAAGATATTGATAGGTTCGCTCAGTGCATGTCCGAAGGCCTCAGAACCAGGAAGCCTAGGGTGTAACTCAGTCTGAGGCCAAAAGCCTGAATGAGGATCCAGGGAGCTGCTGGTGAAAATCTTGGAGTCCAAAGGCCATTGAGATCCCATGATCAAGGCAGCAGAAGAAAACTGTCCCAGTTCTTAGAGTTGCCTTCCATATTTGTTCTTTTTAGACCCGAGACTGGTTGGATGGTGCCCACCCACACTGAGAGTGATTCTTCTCCACCTAGTCCACTCAGAATCAAACATTAACCTCCTCTGGAAATGTTGTTACAGGTACATCCAAAATAATGCTTTACAGATTTCTAGGTATTCATAATACAACTATTCTGTGAGCTACCCAAATGCACTAATCCCTTCCTCAGAATTTGACTTTCTACTCCTCTTACATAGCTTTTTTTCTCCAATGGGAATTTCAGTTTGGGGAATTTTAGCTTTCAGAATTTCAACATTCAGGATTGTTATTTTTGAGATTTTTAGATTTCAGGGATGTTGATCTTTCTGGATTTCAATATCTGGGCTATGACATTCAGAATTGTGTCTGATTATGATCAGCACTGGATTTATATATAGCAAAGTTCACCCTGTTTAGTGTATACTCTGGGACTTTTGATAAATGTGTACAGTTGTGCTCAGTTTAGACATTGAAGGTAAAATATAGAGATAGTCTAAAGTCTAATTGTTTCAAATTATTTTTTATAATCACTCAGTCATTTCAGCTCCTATTGATGTCCCAGGAAATGGAAATACAGAGAAGTAGATATGGCCCTGTCTGAATTCAAAGAGCTTGCTGGTTCAAAGAGGAGCCAGACACCTAAAAAGTGAGGATGAAGGACAATACCTGCTATAAAAGATTTCTGCACAGATATTACTCCTGTCCATTTACTGATCTAATATCATCAGATCCACCCATCAGTACCAGGCCTGCTGCTGCATACTGGGAATACAGCTGTGGACAAGAGAGCCCCCAGCAAAGTCATGGACAAGAGAGCTTCAGGCAAGCTCATAGCCCTGCTAGGGAAACAAGCAGGTGGGCAAGGAGATAGAGTGCAGCGAGGAAGAGGAAGGACAGAGATCTGTGAGGTCACATGGGAGAAGCACATGCTCACTGGGAGTTGGGAGTGGTGGAGCTAGACAAGGGTCCATCTTAACTGGAGCAGAGCGAAGGCATGCTGAGGAAGGCATGATAGCTCTTGTTGAATTCCCTGTGTGATTGCTCCAGCATAGCCCAATTTTGGAAGGACTTGAAGAGAACTTTACAGAGGGGTAAAGAGGTTGCTTAGTAGATTGATTTATGACTGGTTAATGATGGAGAAAATGTGTGAGAGTGCATTTATACAAAACCACGATCCAAGAAAGCTTCTGTTTTTCATGCTCCAATCAGGCATAGAAAAATGGCTAGCTTGCCGACAGGGAGTCTATGCCGCCACTGATCCATGTGGCAACAGCGCCAGAAAAGCCATTTATTAGTAAAGGGAGGACAGAGAACAGGCCTGGGTGTCTGGTACCAGCTGCCCCTCCCTGGCCCTGCTGGCCCAGCTCCAGGTGCTGACAGCTAGAGGCTGGGCCTCTGATGAAGTCGATATTGGCTGGGTTCGTTCCCAGCCACTGGTGCTGAGATAAGTGGGCCCAATGGGCTGCCTTAGTTACCTTATCAATCTCAAGGGAGGCAGACAATGGTCAGAAGGCAGCCAGAGGGAGAGGCTCCCTGGACTGGAATGCCTGGCTTTGTCTAGATCCTGGTCTTCTCTATCTCTGGCCATGCTGGGCCTCCCGTGTGGACTATCAAAGGGGACATTTAATTGAAACAATTTCAAATTTATTTGCTTACATCAATTCCTTGTTCCCTCCACTTCAAATTATGGAAACCACTGAAAGTTAATGGCTTGCCTGGACCTATTTTACCTGCAGCCATCCTTTGTGGGCTCATTTGTCTTCCTGTATATCTTAGATGCTAGATGCAGAACACAAAGTCAGCCTTAGACTCAATGAGACTTGGGGGTTCTTAAGCCCAGCACTAAAGCATGTTGGCCTGATTAATTCTGTATTGTTTGAGTTGTCCTATGCATTGTAGGATGTTTAGCAGCATCTCTGGCCTCTACCCACTAGATGCCAGTAGTACTTCCTCTATTGGTTGCCATCAAAAAATGTTGCTAAACCTTAATAAATGTCCCCTAGGGGGCAAAATTGTCCCTTGTTAAGAAACACTGAGCTAGAACTGGATTCTAATTCTGACTTTGCCATTTATTAAGTTACTTAGCTTCTCTGGGCCCTAATTTCCTTGTCCATAAAATATCTTCTCTGGGGCTAGGTAGAGTACTTGCCTCAGTGGTAGAGGACTTGCCTCGCGTGCGTGAGGTCCTGGGTTCAATCCTCAGCACCACATAAAAATAAATAAACAAAATAAAAATATTGTATCCATCTACAACTAAAAATATGTTTTTAAAAAGTCTTCTCTGCTTAATATAAAAATCAGGAAAAAGTATATTTAGTCCTTTCCTGACATGTGCAGCCTGCAGAGTGCAGCTAAGTATTACTACTTCAGTCCTCTGTGTATTTTCCTGGACCATTTTAATTTTTTGTAATTCCAGCTTTCTGGTTGACAAAACAGTTCAAGACGTCTGTGGAACTGACAGAATTTCCTTGGCTTTGTAGTCTGCCACGTTAGGAAGCTTGAATTCCACGACACCCACTAAAAGTATAGTTTAGGGTCTCTGTCTGTGAAAACTGCTGTTCTCAACATTCCTGCAGAATGGAGTCAGCTTCTCCGGGAGCATAAAGAGACTCCTGCCTTGTTACTGTGGCTCTGAGGTTTAAACAGCCTGTGCTTTCCATTATGAGCAGGTAGATTGTGGATGATTCTGAAGTCCAGATTTGAATTCCCCAGCCTTTGAAATTCAGGATTTTAAACTGATACAGCAGTAGGGCTTCCAATAGTTTGAGAGAGAGAGAGAGCCGTTTCTTGAAATAAGTTATAATTCTGGAAAAAAATAAAAGAAACTCTTTACCAGCGCTGATCATGGTTGAAAGAATGTCACCTCTCTACCTCTACCACCCCAACACATCCATTCTTCTTTCTCATTCTGAAAATATGCACAGTTTTGTACAATTACACTGAAAAGTGCTCCCCAAGAAACCAGTGTTCTATTGGTTTGTTTATAAGAATGGAGAAGAAAGAAACATACCAAGAGGAGAGACATTTTGCAGTTTATCAAGGGTAGGAGATAGTACATCGCTCCTTTTTCTTCCTGTCCTCCTCCTATCTACCCTCCTTCTTTTATTTTCATTTATTCCCCTGCCTTTCTTCCATCACCTTTCTCTCTCTCACTCAAAATCCTTTGCTTTAGGATCTGCCATGCATCATGATGTTACAGAACTAGGGCATAATAGTTGAATTGAATCGTAATGGAGTTATGCTGGAATGAGCCTTTTGTTAAACATAGTATACATTTCAATTGTGTAAAAGTTCTTGTCAAAGTCTTACTTCTGTGGTGGAATAAGGATTTCAGTTCCCTAGGATCCAAAGAGAAGCAAGAAAGTCTCTATAGCTGAGATAGAGAGAATGAAATAGGGAGAGGAGATCATAGAATTGTGATGATTAAATTAGAACTTGACTGAAAGCAGGTTAAATCAGAAATTGTTCAAAACAGTGCTCACCCAGAGTAAGTGGTCAATACATTTTAGGAGAAGGAGAAAAGGAATGAAGGAAGAACAGATTCTACAGGAATGTATATGTTACACGAAAAATGAGAAAACAAGGCAGCTCTTTAGGAATTTAGAGAATATTATAGGGCATGGGTTAGAGGAAAGTTCTCAGGTTAAACATGGAGAAACATATAAAATGTCTAGTTTGGTAGAAACTAAGGCCTTAGTTTAGCCAATAACGTAAATATTTCTAAGAAATAAACACTCATCAGGCAACTTTCTTTCTTTTTTGGTTCTGAAGATTGAACCCCAGGTGCTCAACCACTGAGCCATATCCCTAGCCCCTTTTAAAAAATGGTTCTTTTTAGTTATACATAACACTAGAGTCCATTTTGATATACTTATTCAAACATGGAATATACCTTATTCTAATTGGGACTCCAGTTCTGTGGATGTACACAATGGTGAGATTCACATAGGAAAGTTATATCAGATTCATTCTGCTGTCTTTCCTTTTCTTAAATCCCTGCCCTTCCCTTCAATCCTCTTTGTCTAAACTATTGAACTTCTATTCTTCTCCCCCATCCCTTATTGTGGTGTTAGCTTCTGCATATGGAGAAGATGTTTGACCTTTGGTTTTGGGAGATTGACTTATTTCACTTAGCATGATAATTTCCGGATCCATTTTTCAGCAAATATCATAAAGTCATTCTTCTTTATGGCTGAGTAATACTCCATTGTGTATATATACCGTATTTCTTTTTTTATCCTTTCATTTGTTGAAGGGCACTTAGGTTAGCTCCATAGCTTAGCTAGTGTAAACTGTGCTGCCATAAACATTGATGCACCCCAGCCCTTTTTTATTTTGAGACAGGGCCTCACTAGATTGTTTAGGGCTTGCTAAGTTGCTGAGGCTGACTTTGAACTTTTGATCCCCTTGCCTCATCCTCTCAAGCCTCTGGGATTACAGGTGTGTGCCACCATAAACTATCAAGACAATATATGAAAATAAAACCATTGTCTCTTGCTACCTTGAACCATGTATTTTTAGAACATATGAACATCACATTTGCCTGTACTGGGTATTCTGCATCTCTAGGAACAATGAGGAAAAGATACAGCTGTCCCCTAAAGGCACCAGAAAGAGCCAGAGACATGCCCTTATTCACCCACTTAAGCTTGTAGCCATGTTTCTCAATGTGGGATTATAAATTCTTTAAGGCACTCTTTGCTGTGTAAGTGATAATTCCCTGTGTTCCTCCTAAGAGTACCTCTTTTGGACTGTGAGATTCATGTCTGGATACCTAAACATTTTATTTACCATATGAGGAAAAGTCCAACTCCATGTCTTTAATTTATTTACCTATTGGTCAAAATACTTGGTCTTGACTGAATGAATATGGATCAGGTCTTTATTTCCATTTAGGGCTGGTGACTTCTAGACCTTGGCTCATTTAAGAAACTGGGACCAAAGCAGGTTTGTACTCAGAAATATGAGGCCCACACAAGGTAACTTGGTGTGCCTTCAAATTGACAAACTCATTGTGTATTGGTTTAACATTAACTTCATAGAGATGAGGAGATGCTGATTTTTAGTGAGTTAAGTTTTACACCTCTTTTCCAATGCTCAAAATTAACTTCATTACATATAAAGTATTAAATTACTTTCTTTTAAAAAATTTCTTGATAATTGCCTAGGAATTTTCCTTTTCTGGGTTAATTTCTTGGGCAGCACATTGAAATATCTAAACTGTAGGTAATAAAATAATCACTTTTCTCAGTAAGTAACACTCTACCCTGCTTTTTTTTTCTTCTCCCCAGAAAACTATTAACTGACTGGTTTCAAGATTTGTTCTGGGCAGGAAGCCCTTTGGGAAGAATGGTTTTATAGTTAAATTGTACACCTTTAATTAGCAGGATCCATTCATATTTTAGCAGCATTATCTGTCATCTGTGTCCTGGATAAAACCCCAAGGCAACAGGTGCCATGTTTCTAACTTTTTCTGCCCTGTTTTTCTGGCAGGTGAGGGGGTCCACTCTGGACTGCAAATCTGCACCATGGCTGGGCATGACTGAGCTGTGGCTCTTCAGGTCTCTGAGCCCTTCACCTAGGGCATGGTTTGCAGTCAAGAGCAGACCCTGTCATTGCCTGAGGACTCTGTCCATTTCCTGAGGATTCACTGAATGAGAATTGTTCATGAGTGACAGAACATTCACAGCTTCTTTTTCCAGATCTATAAAAATAACATTGATTCTACACTTCGGAGAAAGATGTACTTAGGAGCAGGATAAAGATAATTCCATTTGGATCCTATCACATCTTCCATGGGTTAAATTTTTCCAGTTAAATCTCCCAATGTGTAACTTTCCTTTCAAAATTTTATTAGTCATCCCATTCCTTCTGGGGATTATTCATCCCTCTTTCAATCTGCTCCTATTTTGTGGTCTACTTTATAAATGCTTTACTATATGATATAATAAGGATAGGCTTTGACTTCAGGAATGCAGCATGATTCTAAATTACCTTTAGAACCCTCTCTGGCATGGGACAGGGTGGGACAATTATACCTCTGACCTTGGAAAACACTTAAGTTACCCCACATTCCTTCATATCCCAGCATCTCCGTACACTTGCTTGTCTCTGAGCTTCTTTCTTAAACTGCCTCATCCACCGTGTATTAGCTGCTACAGGTTCCTGGCTGTTCCTTAAATATGTTACACTCATTCCCACTTCAGGGACTTTGTATTTGCTCTTTTTGTTTGTCCTTTTTCCTCTGGCATACTGTTCACAAATTTCTATCTGGGTTACTCTCTCCCTTCATTCAGATATCTACTCAAGTGTCACCTCCTCATAGAAGCCTTTTAAAACCATCCCATCTAAATAAGTCGCCAGTCCTACCATGGGTCTCTATCACCTCACTTAACTTTTTTTCATTTCTTATCACTAATGTTTTAGTACTTTTTTTTTTTTTAAATGTATCTGTGTTGACTACTTTCTTCACTCGTAAACTCACCCAGGATAGGATTTTTATCTGTTTTACATACTACTGTATCTTTGGCCACCCTAAAGAGGTAAACTTAGACACAACAGGAGGAATTACTACATACAGAACAACTAGTGGCTTAGAGAATTTACAACCCCAGAAATTCATGGCCACCAGCTTAGAGTAGGCAAACAAAGGGAACTGTGGTATTGGAGGGTTTATCTCTAACTCTTTCTGATTCACAGTACTCAGCAGGGGGTTTAATAATATGTATTTGGTATAAATGATTTTAAATAATTATGAGTTGCTATAATTTCCAATGCCTTCTTTAGTTCTAAAATTTTGAATCTTTGAAACTCCTAGAAGTGTCATCAATTTAGTAAAATAGGAAAAGCATGCCTTTAGAATTCCTCTGGGATCCCAGACTAGGAAAATCCTGTCAATACCATATTGACCATGGGGAATGTTTAGGAAGAAATGAGCTTGTCTCTTTTTTTTTTTTCTTTTCACTGGAGAGAATGTTTCACAAGTGGCAATTGAACTGAATCATGGCAGATGTGCTCTCTACTTTCCAAAGTAGCCTTGTTGGCAAAAACGTAGAGAAGTGTGGGAGTTAACAGCTGTCACCAGGCTCCCAGGCAAAGCTGCAGAGAAGGTCAAGCTTGCATTCTGCATTCCAAACCACCTCGTTCTTCCTGAGTCTGATTTTCACCCCATTTATTGCACTCCAGCTATTGAATTTTCTCTGGCTGCCATCTGCCTTCTCAACCTTTTCTTTTCCCTGACTGCTGCACCGATCTGCACAGAGATTTATCTTGTTTCTTCCTCACCAAGCTAGTGTTCCAATCCCATGGGTTCTCACCAACTCTGGTATAGCTGGATTCATTAAAACATTCACATAAAAGAGTGAATAAAGCCTAAAGAAAATTTGCAGTTGGAAAAATGGCCCAATATCTTACCTGGTCTTCTAGGACTTGCAATTCACAGAATCAGGCTGGTCATCTCATGCACATGTAAAGTTCACCCTATGAGCCAGGGAGTGGTAGATAAAGTGCTGCTTTGATGGAAGTCACTAGTGAGCAGTCCTGACTGTCCATGTGCCAAAAGCCTCACGTACCTCCTGACAGTCATGGGTTTGGAGTACAATCTTCGACATTTTTCGAATCAGACCAAACTAGCAAATAATGGTTTTCAGACAAAGGGATTTCCTAACCACTGAAATTTTTATGGTCTTGTGGCATAGACACAGAAAATGTACTCTGTGATTTAACAAAATAGTTAACTAGTAAGAATTCCTTAGAGTCATCTTATGTGGAACCAGAGCAGGCATCCTCCTTCTCTCTTTGCCATTAAAAGATTTTATTCTTAATCTTGGATCTGACTTCCCATTCCCCTTGATAGGCAGTGGCAATGAGTGGGACTGATTCCTGCATGTGTAATCTTCCCTGGAGATTCTTGGGATTACTAAAGGGAGAAGACCCTAGAAAAAGGCTGGAATTTCTATTTATTTGTCTCAATGCTCTCCTCATTTTGTATATAAGTGAAAAAAGTAACAACATTTGCTTCCTGAGCTGCTTAAATTTTAAGAAGGTAGTTAATAAAAAAATGGCAGCCTCAGACACAAGGGCTAGTTGAGTTTCTGCAAATGGTCTGGCAAGAGCGGCTTCTAATCTGATGTGGCTGGGTGGGAGCAGTGACCACAGAACACTGTACTCTTTCTTTGCCTTGGGTTTAAAGTAGAACCAAGATCAGAATTTCTAGCATAGGGTCCAGAAATGTGTATTTTCACTGTACACCTCAGGTGGTGATGATGCCATCCAAGTCTGAGACCTCTGCCTGCAAGTTCTTTCAGTAGAGCACCAAGGACTGGGGCCTCTGTGTGCTGATCCCTGAAAGTAGGAAAGGCTCTGGGTGAGCTTGCAGATGGGAATTACAGCATGTAAGAGGTCTTGCACAGATATGGGGCAGGAGAGGGACTGGCTTCAAAAAATGTTTTAGGAGATGGACTTCACTGAGGTAGAATTTACATGCAATAAACTGCATCAATTTTACTGTACATAAAATGTACACCTAATAACCACCCCAGTCATGATACAGAACATTTCTAACACATGTCAAGATTCCTGCATCCTACTTTGTGGTCAGTCCCTCTACTACCCTGATCCACACACTTAGCAACCACTATTCTTGTTATTGTCAGCAGAGAGTCATCTTGTCTGTTCTTGTAGACGGGAATCACAGTATAAATTCTTTTGCAACAGGCTCATTTTGCTCAGCGTAATGTTTTTGAGATGAATCTTGTTGCATATATAAGTAGTTTATTCCTTTATATTGGTGAGCAGTATTCCATTGTATGAATGAACCAAGATTTGTTCAACCCTTTACCTATTAATGGACCTTTGAGTTATTATGAATAAAACTACTATAAACATCGCATGCAGTTTTTGTAGATATATGTTTTCACTTGTTTTGAATAAATATCTAACAGTAAAAGTACTGGATCATATGCTAGGTATATATCCAACATTATAAGAAATGGTCAACTTTCTAAAGAGACCATACCATTCTGTATTTCCACCAGCAATGTAAGAGTTCCAGATGATTGAAGTCCTTGGCATCACTTGGTTTTCAATTTCAGGCATTCTAGTAACTATAAAGTAGTATCTCATTTTATTTTAATTGATATCCCCCTAGTTATTAGTGATATTGAACATTTTTTCAAGTGTGTATTTGCCACATGTTCATCTTATTTTGTGAACTATTGGTTTAAATATTTTTCCCAGTATTTGGGGAGAGGTTGTTTCTCTTGAATTGAATGAATTCTTATATATCCAGAATATAAGTACCTTCTCAGAAATTTGTGCTGCAGATATTTTATGCTGTCTGTGGCTTGCTTTCATTTTCTTTATACAGTCTTTTGAAAATCAAAAGTTTTAAATTTTGCTTAAATCCAAGCTATCATTTTTATTTTTTTATTTTTAGGGCATTTTGTTCATGTTCAAGGTCTTTGCTTACAATCCAAAGTCACAAATATTTTTCTCATGTTTCATTCTAGAAGTGTTATATATTTGGCCTTTACATGTGTCTAGAATTTATTTTTAGCTAATTTTTAGTGTGATCTAGCATTCAAGGTTCTCCTTCCCACCGTACTAGTGTTCTCTGAAAAAAGTAGAAACAGCAGGATGTGTGTACATGTACCTGTACACACATGTATTTTTTTTTTTTTTGTGTGTGTGTGTGTGTGTGTGAGAGAGAGAGAGAGAGAGAGAGAGAGAGAGAGAGAGAGGGAGAGGGAGAGAGATGGAGAGATTTTAAAGATTGGTTCATACAATGGGATAGTAGCTTGGTGAGCCCCAAATCTGCTAGGCTAGGCTAATAGACCGTGGGCTCAGGGGAAAGCCGCAATTCACATCCAAGGAAAATTGCTGGCACAATTCCTTTTTGCTTAGGGAAGTTCAATCTGTTATAATAAATTTTCTTTATTCACCAATTTAAATTCCAATCTCATTCGAAAAAAACCCTCACAAAAGCATTTAGAATAAGTTGGAATCAACACCTGGGCACTGTGATTCCGTTAAATTTGACACATAATATCAATCATGGTAGATGCACAGATGTCCAGTTGTTGTAGGGCTCCTTGTTGAAAAGGCTATGTTTTCCTCACTGACCTTTGGAACTGGTCCCAAATCAATTAACTGTGTGTGTCTGGGTCTATCATTGGACTCTCTTCCATTGATTTATCTCTCTATCATTGTACCAATGGCCAATACAACTGTCTTGATTTCCACAACTTCGTAGTAAATCTTGAATTCAAGGTGTGTAAATTCTTTCTTTTTTTTTTTTCCAAATCATTTGGCTTTTTAATGCTCTTTGTATCTACATTTTAGAATTAGCATGTCTATTTACTAAAATATTCCTGTCAAGAATTTGACTGGGATTGTATTGGAGCTATAGATCAATTTGTAGTCAATTGACATCTTGACAATTAAGTTTTCCAATCATTATTCACAGTTATTTCTCTGGTTTTTTACTTCTCCACAGTTTTGTAGTTTTCGGTGTAAATATCTTACACACACATTTGTTAAATTTTCTTCTAAGCTTTTTAGATGCAATTATAAAATATCTTTTTAAGATTTTACTTTCTAAGTATTCATTGCTAATATACAGAAAGGCAATTTATTTTTTATTAGTTTCATGTATAGAGATCTTGCAAATCTGCCATTAATTCTAGTAGTTTATTTTTGTAGACTCTTTGGATTTTCCATGAACACAATCAGGCCATCTGTGTGTACAGACAGTTTTACTACTACTTTTCAATCTGTAGACCTTCTGTTGTTTTCCCTTGTTTTACTATATGGCTAGTACTTTCACTACAATTTGAATAGCAGTAGTGAGAATGGACATCTCTGCCTTGTTACAAGTCTTACTCTCATAGTGAAAGAGATTCACCATTATGTAGGATATCAGCAGTGGGCTTTTCTTTGATACCCTTTATTATGTCAAGAATGTTTCCCTTTTTCCTAGTTGACTGAAAGTTTTTATTTCTGAATGGGTACTAAGTTTTTTGAAGTGCATTTACAGAATCTGTGAATATAATCATATGACTTTCTCTCTCTTTTTTTTTTATTGTGGGGAATTACATTAATTGTTTTACCAATGGTAAAACCAATTTTGCTTTCCTGAAGTAAATTTCTCATGGTCATGATGTAGTATTGTTTTACATATGTTGCTAGTTTTTGTTTACTAAAATTTTATTAAAGATTTTTGGCTTCTCTTTTCACAAGAAAGACTTGTAATTTTCCTTTATTTCAATGTATATTTCTGGTTTTGATCCCAGCATCATAAAGTAAGTTAGAAAATATCCCCTACTGTTCCATTTTCTGATTTTGTGTGGAAGTGGTATTTCTTCCTTAAATGTTTGATAGAGTTCTCTAGCCAAGTCATCTTGACCTGAGGTTTTCTTGGAGGGAAATATTTAAATTTTTTTGTTTTTAAAATCATACCTTCTGTTTAGTAGATATTGGTAGGCCTCTATGTTTGACAAAATATGGTGTGATCAAATATTTAGAAGGCTATCTAGGTTGTCGATTTTTATGTCAATTTGGTAATTCATGACTCTCAAGGGACTTCTATTTCTTATTCATTGTTGACTGTTCATTATATTTTTACTATCTTTGTTAAGTGACCATAGAATCTCTAATGATAATGTCAGTTTTGTTCCTGATATTTATATCTTATGTCGTTGCAGGTTTTGTTTGATGGTTTTGTTTTGTTTTCCCCTTGCTCAATCTAGGGCTTACCACTTTTATAGAACTTTCTGAATAACTAAGTTTTTTCATTGATTTTTTTTTCTATTTTTTATTGTTATTTCAGCTCTCATGTCCATTATGCCCTTGGTTCTAGTTACTTTAAGTTATTGTTTCTTTTATAGTTTCTTAATATGGACCATATATAATTGGTCTTAAGCCTGCCTTCCTTCCTTCCTTCCTTCCTTCCTTCCTTCCTTCTTTCTTTCTTTCTTTCTTTCTTTCTTTCTTTCTTTCTTTCTTTCTTTCTTTCTTTCTTTCTTTCTTTCTTTCATGGTGCTGGGACTTGAACCCAGGGCCTCATGCTTTCCAAGCAAGCACTCTACGATTGAGCCACATCCCTAGTCCACTCTTCCTTTTTAAATATAAGTCTTAAGTTCTAAAAGTTTACCACTTAGCACTGCTTTAGCTACATCCCCCAAGTTTTGATATATTTGTTTTCCACTATCATTCACTTCAAACTATTTTCTAATTTCCTTTGTAATTCTTCTTTGAACCAAAGAAATAAACTCAAAGATATAAACAGGTAAGAAAATGAAATCATACTTTATTCATATTTGTAATCTATTTTTTAATAATAATAATATAAGAAAGTCTTTTACTAATTTTCTACAGCAGCATTTTAATAAATGCATGGTTTTGCACATTGTGTTTATATATCATACAAAATTTAAACCAAGCTCCTATTGTTGCAAAACTTAGTTATTTCTGATTTTTAAGTTATGAATTATTGTAACATATCCTTATATATTAATTTTTGTGTAATTTAAGTTTTTTGTGTAATTTTCTATAAGTGAAATGGTTAGGCAAAGGTATTCTTCATATAGTTTTCCATTTTATATTGACTTCTTGACCTGAGCCTACATTTTCTTTTTTTTAATATGGTGAATTGAATCAATTTAGTTGGGAAAATTGCAACTTGTTTTCCTATAAGCCCTTTTTATTTGTTGGTGGATGGTTTTTGGAAAAAATTCTTTCTACTGAATATTCATACAGAACCAGGTAAAAAGACCAAATATTTGTGTATTTTAATCTACTGCTTCTGGATGTGGGTTTTTTGTTTCATTTATTTAATTATTTTGTCAGAGGTGATGTGGTCTATGAGCTACAGCAGCACACAGACATGATTATTTAATATTTATAGTGATGAAAATCATCAAACTGTCAACATGTAAAATTGGGGAATTATCACATATAGATTTTGGATTTTCATTCGCTCTTGGAAAATTGAGGATCTGGCAGCACTGAGCCAGCATTCCTGTGTGATAAAAAACTAGCAGGAGTAGAGTAGCTACTTACTCCTGGGTGGGTGGGACATGCCCTTTCCATTTGCCATGGTTCTCCCTCAACTGTGTCACTGGGTTAAAATACAGACAGAGTCTTCCAGGCATTTCATCCCTAATCCTTGATTTTATAGGATAGAAATGATTAGAAGGCTAATGCTAGTTGAGAACAGGCAATCCTTAATGCACCATTCTAAAACCACATGACGAGGGTTTCTATATCCAGGCACTGAAATTTCCCAGCATCCATGAATGACATTCTACTGTGGCTCCTTCCCCTTCTTTCTGCAACAAGTTCTAGCCCTCCATTTGGTAACCTATCAGATTTATGCTTCCAAAAGGAAACTTGACTCTTTTGAGATATACAACAGAAATCTCCTTCTCCATGTTTTTATACACATGAGTTTTTCTAGTCAAATATTTATTATCTCTGGAACTATGCAAACAGCATCCCTCCATATAATGGCTCTCAGAGATTTTACATCTCAGTTTGAATGGTACATCAAAGGTATAAGCCTTACCCCTCACTAGTTTTTAATAGTAGTTTTTTACAACACAGTTAAATATATATGTGTGGGATCAAACTACTAATGCTGGATGTTTGCCATCTATTACCCTACCCCACCCAGCCAAAGACAATTCTCTAATTATCAGATCAATTTTCTAGTTCATGTGCTTCCTCTAAATAGTGGTTCTTTTCTGCTAGGAGAGAGGTGAGATCAATCAACATCATAAAGGGGTACAAGAAAGAGGGGATGAGGAAAGACACAGCACAGAGAACCATGTCTTGAGAGAACTTACTGCGAATTGTGAACCGAAATGCTCTACATTGGCAACAAATGCAAGGTAGAGAGGTATAAGATGAAAAGGATTTTAATCCTAGTTTTTGAATTTGGAACCCCTTTATATTTCTTTAAAATTTTTTTTTATTAGATCTGAATAGTTATACATAGTAGTTGAGGTTATCCTGACAAACTCATACATGCAGGGGGTTCAGTTTCGGTTCATGATCCCCCTTTCCCCTCTCCTTCCCTTTATATTTCTTAAGAAACATAAAGGAGGCTGAGGCAGGGGGTAGAGAGTTCAAAGCCAGCCTCAGCAAAAGTGAGGCACTAAGCAATTCAGTGGGACCCTGTCTTTAAATAAATTACAAAACAGGGTAGGATGTGGCTCAGTGGTTGGTTGAGTGCCCCTGAGTTCAATCCCCAGTTCTCCCTCCCAATAAAAAAAGAAACATAAATAAAGGATTTGGGTTTTTTTTTTTTAAATCAATTTGAGCTGTGAAAAGCTGTTTCTTGACTGTGAACCTGCTCTGAGACTGAACAGCATCTGCCCCAGCTTCACAAATATCACACAGACTTGCGAATACGTCTGCCTTGTTCGTGTCTTTGTATGATTATGTTCACTTGCTGTTCATGAGATAGTAGGTACTAAACACCTGTTTAAGCAGATTGAAGGTGGTTCATTTTAGCCTAGGATTGTGGTGTGTACCCTCTTTATAAAAAGTCCCAAACCTAGACACTTGACACAGACATTTTTCTGTTCTCCTTTCCTGTTTATGTTTTTCATTCTATGGTTTTTCTGAGGTGGGGAGTCCACGTTAAAGGTCATGCTGGTTCTGGCTCTAGGATTTGATTTCTTAAACACATCCCAGGTCAACCAGAGTGCTAGAGTTTATTACTTTTCAAAAACCAAACCCCTGCCAAGTGAAAGGAGAGAAGAGCATGTTTAGATGAAAGTGCTTGATGTTCAAATTCTGCAGTTTGTTGATGTTTTATTGCTCAATTCAATTTCTCCTACCCTTCTGGGCATTTAGCTTAATGGTTTTCCAAGAACAGTATGGTGAGGCTTCAAAGCAAGCCCAGGTTTTAGCAACACGACTCTTATTCCAGTTTATATGAGTCACATGTCCAAAATCTTGTATAAATCTGCAGTTTTCCCCATAAACACTTATGCCCAAAAAATATGGTAAGCTATGTTAACAAGCCATATTAGATTTCACACTCTAATATGAAAATAAACCAGGTAACTCCCATGTAATAGATCTTTGTGGGGGCCAGAGGGAGAAGAAGGGATCATAAACTAGATTTTAAGTGTGTAGTCCTAAATTCATTCAAAGATATCTGTTACTACTGGACCGATAGTGTTGTTGTTGGATATAATTTGTCATTCAGAGCTGGCTGTGTTGGTATGGTGCCTTGAACATTGAATTATTATAAGTATACCAACAGAGTGATGCATAACCCCAAGAATTATGCCCTTCACGATTATTTATTCCATGGGTCATGGGGAATATGAGCTATTTATTAGCTCTAAAGTGGTTTTCACCTTATTGAACCACATACATACCAATAAAACACAGCTTTATGAGGGGATGTGCTTTAGTTCTTTTTATGGTTAAAAATTGAAGTGCCAATTCTTACACTTGAAGAGCTATTCAGTCCTTCTTTTACTATTCTTTGCTTCTACAATGGACTCCCCCCACCTTCCATATTTGTACTGGACTGGGAACTTCACGTGGCCGAGTGAGTCACTTCTGGGAAAGCAGGCCCATGGAAACAGTCTGCCTGGAGGAGGAACTGAGTGGTGTCAATGGCTGCATCAATGCACAAGAGTGCATTGGTGAGCAGGAGAGTGGAATCTCATTTTCTGGAGGTTTCATGAACAAAGTACCTGCTTTCCTCTGTCTGAAATTATGGGACTGAACTTCTTCCAGAAAATTTTGGGAGGCAGCTGCCCCAGTACTCCACACTTTTCCAGTTTTTTTTTTTTAACTGAAAAACAGAGGAGAGGGTGCTTGACCTCAAAACAAGTAGAGTTGGTAGAATCTTTTCATGGCTATGGTTTCTAACAGTGTAATCTCCCTGAAACTAACATCAGCCAAACCTGCCACGTGTAGAAGATTGTGGGGGAATGCTTAATGTTTAGGAAAGTGTTAATACTTACTTGAAACTTCATCTTACAGCCATTCTGCAATACTCATTGCACAACAGAGGAAATTTTCAGCCCCGGTTTTTAATTTTCTTCTCTTCTGTGGGCTGGGGGACAGACCTCAATGTTATTTTAACTTCGTTTTCTCCAGGCGAGGAGATTTACTTAATTGGGTAGCCAATCAAGAAACCCTGTTGTTGAGCATTTTGCCTGTGCATGGTCTGGTCTGTGGTGCATCTGGAAAACAAAAGAAGCCCAGGGAGGCAGCTCAGCCCTTCAGATGTGCCTGGAAGGAGGCTGAAGGATATTCAAATACAGTGACTACTTTTAAGGGTACACTGGGCCAAAATAAATTCCAGAAACTGGTCCTAAAGTCAGAGGTGTGATTTTTCTTGCTTGTCAGGGAAAGAACAATAGCTGGGCACTTAGTTGGAATGCTGAAGCACATACAAGCAGAAAGAAGGGCTTTCTGTCCTTTTCTTATCTTTCTAAGATTAACCATGGATTGCATTCTGCTGGAAACTTATCACAATCTGGCAATTGTTGGGAGTGTGACATCACAGGATTTTTTCTCACAGATGTGTGCGCAGATCCAGATAAACATGGCAGTTTGCAGTAGAATTCCAGGGACCTTATCAGACAAGCCACAAATAGAATGGTTCCCTTCTTCCTGAAGTTTTCACAGATTTTAGGAACTGCTGCAACAATCCAGTATGTGGGCCAAAAAAGGTAATCACCATTAATAATGTAATGACAAAAACCCCTCAATCTAACTTCATTATTTACTCCCTGAACCTGCTATTTACTGCCTGTAACAAGATTATTAAAATTTTAAGTATGATTATATTTAAAAGTATATCTCTCAAAATAGATAAATATAAATAAATGGTACCAATAGGAGAAAATGACTTTAGCAATTTGCTTACATGCTCTTTATACTAATTTCATATAAATATGGAGAATAATAATGTTCATCTGTGAATAGCAAAATTTTTTGAGTAAAGGACAAATNCTCTCTCTCTCTCTCTCTATATATATATATATATATATATATATATATATAGAGAGAGAGAGAGAGAGAGAGAGAGAGAGAGAACACGTGCACTAAAGGGGCAGCTCTCTTTCACTTCTTATGAGCTTTCTATACCTTGAATTCAGATAACATATTTTCTGTGTTGTGGAGTCAGCTTTCCTCCACAAATACCACCTCCCCCACCTCCAGCTCCTTTCTTCATCCCACTAAGCCAGGATCTGGTCCTTGAGCCTGGAATTTATAGACCATAAGGGAACAGAATATGACTTTTTGTAATATAACTCAAGTTGGGGAAAGAAATAAAGACTCTTACCGTATGTTACAGGGAACTCACATAGTAGCTCTGAGTTAATCTCTGCAGTGAGGAAGATGGACTGTGTCCTTAGCACCCCAGCTGCAGAATCCTAAGCACTACCGTCTCCCTACCAAGCAAGGGAGGGTCACGGAGTGTGTTGGGATAGGTCATCTGAGAAGCAGCCATAAAACCAAAATAGATGTGCAAGGGATTTATTGGGGGGACATGCCCGAGAAGAGTAAAGAGGGGAGGAGTAGGAGTAGGTAGAGCCCTCAGGCAGTGATGTGCATCTGATACTGTGAGTTAGGAAGGAGGATTGGGCAGGAAGAACCTCAGACTGCAGCACATTTTGGAGAAAGTTTTGACCAGGTCAAGGGGAGTGCCAGGCCAGATTCCCATGATGGGAAGATATGCCCTGGTTCTAATACCTCTGCTGTGCTCGGGCACTGGCTAAGAAAACCAGGGAGGGAGTAGCCCTGGGCTGAGTGCATGAGCAGACTGTGTTCCCATAGCAGGGCCTCCTGAGGAGAGCCCTGAGTATGGCAATTCACAGTGGCCACAAGAGGAATGCATTGTGCTGAGCAAAGAAGTGGTCAGAGGAAGCCTCACAGGGTCTAGAACTCAGGTCCTAGATTCAAGTTACAGCAAGAAGACAAGCAAAATAACACAGAATTTCTAAAACTCTGCTTTCTGTGGGTTCAGAAATATTGCCTGCTTCAGGAAAGAACTGAATGAACATTTTCCAAGTTTCTCTGAGTTTGACAAGCTACTGGTAAGGCCATTTGGCTGTGGATGTGTTGTATGTGATATGTTTTGATCCTCATTTTGCAATCCTCATTTTGATGCTTAATTACAGTACATGAGGACATGGGTAGCCAACCACTGTACCTGAATATATTTGTCTGTCTCTTGTTAAATACCAGCTTTACAAGGCAACTACTTGATCTCAGCCAAATCTAGAGCGATTCTTTCATCAACATTGCCCTCTGAGATGCTGAGGCCCATAGGATTCCTTATCTTTCCATGTTTGTGCATGTGAATTCTCCCATCTTTAGTAACAATGAACATTTTGGAGGTAACAATTGTCTTAAGCTTTGAACCAGCTTTGCCTGCACATGGAGTGTTGGTTTGAACAATCAATTAAATTAAATTGAATGAGCAAGATTGGGTGGGTAGGGGGTAATGGAGAAAAAATAATGAAAACATATGTATTTATTTCAGGTGACTTGTTTTCAGAAAGGCTAGGGTGGCTTATAATAGAAGACACATATGTTTTAACCATTAAAATGATTAAAAAAATAAGAACAAAGGAAAGGCATGGAGTGGGAGAAATAGGTACTTTAGAGATACCTAGGCTAAGGATTGCTACTGAGATTAAATGCAAACTTTACTTTTGACCTTTTCCTGGCAGGCAAGTCAAAAAGGAAAATATAAGTTATATAAGGTTCTTATTAGCTAATAAAAAGAAACATGCCAGTTTATCTAGAGGCATATTTTCCCCTAGCACTAACTCTAAGAGGAATTTATTTTATGGCCCCTTATAGAACCATTGACTTTTTAAACATCTGATGGTTTCAATAACAGTTTTATAAAAAAAAATGGAAACTTTTTTCCTATATGGCTATTTCCTAATTTGATTTTTGATAAATGCCATAGAGCAGAGATGATATTTCTGCAAAGACATGGGGTATAGTTCACCCATCAGCAACAAAATGAAGTCGATGGATTACATCTGGGCCCAGAGTGTATGGAAGGATCCTGGGAATGGCACATTTTAATACTTATGACACAGGCTACTATATTTTCAATTTAACATTGTTACCAAACAAATGAAATTATACTCAAATAGAATATAACTTTAACTGCATTTCTTTGAAATTTGTCTAAATAGTTCTTCCCTAATACACATATTTTGGCTTGACCCTGGACCTTCCTAATGGGAGAATGGTCTAAATTCCACATAGATATAATGATCTGAAATCGATTACAGTATGTCCTCAAAATATTAAGAGATAAACCACTTTGAGGGATGTGTGAGGTGTTTTTTAAAGAAGAGTCCTCTGATACACACATCACTTTAAGCACCAAACACAACTAAACAAGTTTCTGTCCTACTCTGGGACTTCTTCAATACTTGATCATGCTAAAATTCTGTCACAGATGGAATTTCCTGGTAAATAGATTATGACATCCAGATTAGTGTGCAGGAATTATATTGCAGTGGCTCTTGGGATCAACATTTATGAAAGGAAAAGAGGAAAAAGGTAAGGAAATGGGATTAGGCAGAGGAAGAAGCTGGGCCAAACCCATGATTAGTTCTTAAGTTGAGATGGCTCTTTGGAGTTGCCCAGAGTTGGGTGAAGGGCTGGACCTGTGTATTTCCATACTGACCAGTCATTGCATACAGGTTGCCTGAGGAAGGGGTATGCTCTTGGGCAAGGGTGTGTTCTCTTCAGCCAAGGGTGATTCTTAGAGAAGGTTAACACATGAGGGCTTTGGGCTTTCAGTACTGTCAGCACTTGGGGAACATATCTTTTGTTTCAGAAGGTGGTTTCACATGGTTGTATAGGATTTTGTATGCACTGTTCATCTAACCAGCAAAACATATTTTAATCATAGAGCACAACCAAATGTCCCCCAGACTTGGCAGTAAATAGAATACAGTGACGTGCAATGCTGCTTTATTTCAATGACATGCATGTACACTCTGTCAACTGAGTATGAACACTAGGTTTTATATTTGGCTAGTCCTATGCCAAGTCAGATATCAGTGATTTAATCCATTAAGAGAGTTTATTTTTACTCAACAAATAATATAGGGTACAGTTCAGAGCTTGTACAGGTGCTCAAGAAACAGATTCCTTCCTATTTTCTACTTCTTGGCATGAGATTTTTATCCTCAAGACTAAACAGTCTGTGTTCTACACCAGAGAGAAAGAAGAGTGATGTACAAGGCACAAAATATTAGTGTCAGGTAAACTTCTTACTGTACAATATTTCTTGAACCCCCTCTAGGAATTTTACTTATCTTTTATTGACCCCAGATTGGGTCACAAGGCCATTCCTAGTTTCCAGGACATCTGGGCATGTTGATAATCAAGAGGAGTACCCAGCAAAGTGCCTGGTATGGGCTCAATCACCATTTGCTGAATTCATCAGCATACAGAAAGATGCTTCTTCTACTTACATGCACGGCCAGGAGGGAGTGGCGACTCACTTTGTTTTTGTAAAATACCTGGGTCTGGCATGATTCTACTTCCTGTAATTCCTTTGCCAGTATTCTTTCAAGGAAGATCCTGTATGTGAGGTTTTGAGATTTTATGAACAGAGGGTAGAGAAGAGTGAGGGAAATAAAAGAAGGGAGGGAAGAATGTAAGGGAGGGGAGAACATAGGAAGAGAATGGAAGTGGGAGAAAGACACAAGGGAAGAAAAGGAGAGAAAGGGGAAAAAGAAAACTGAGGAAGAAATGAAAAGAAAAACAGATACATGGGTTGAAAAAATCATTAGCAGGTATTTACTAACCACCATCTATGAGAAGTGATGTTGAGATGCTGTTGAGATCAATGAACTTCTCATCCCACTAGGACATGGGAATCAAGTGCTGGAAAAGTCATGTAAAACTATGCAGTAAAGAAAAAAGGGAAATAAAGGTAACACAGGACATAAAGTTTGGCCCATCAAAAATGAGTGTTATGAGCAGTAGACAGAGAGGGTGAACTCCATTTTTATGGGGGAGGGGTGGAAATGGTACCAACTCTTGAAATAAATTTCTTATTCTTCCTTAGCTTTATCAACTGATCTCAGTCTCAAGAATACATTGGGCATGGAAGAAAACACCTAAACCCATTGTGTATCGAGGAAATTAAATATTTTTTTTGTATCACAGAAATTGAGTATTTTTATAGTTATTTTCTTTATCCTGTATCATCATGTTGTTTCTGATTATCCACTTTGGAGAAAATTTCCTCAAAATCTTACTTGAAGATATCCTTTGAGAGTCGCATCCCTAGTCCCAACCCATGATGCACATCCAGAACTTTGTTAGGATCAAAATCTTGATACTAATGTTTAATGAGAATAAATAATGGAAATTCAATCTGTTCAAAGTGGTGATGGTTTGGTGTCTTGTTATCTTTTCTAAGAAACATTCTTAATTTGATGTGTTGAACTTTGGAAATACAAATCTCTTTAGAGACATTAAAGAAGCCAATCTTTAAAAGATGCTGACAGATGTTGTGATTTTTTTTTTAACACTGGAACTGAGTTTCCCACTCTGCTGCATGTAATTAGGCACGCAGATAGAGCTTTACTCATTTTATTAGCCCAATGTGAGGGAGTTGGGCAGGAGCCACAAAGCTCTACTTACTAAAAGGAATCCCACTCTTTTTCTTTAACATGTAAATGTGTTTCAATTCCTATAGAAAAATAAGTTTGTGTTTTCATTTTTAAAATGCCACAGAAGACTAAGTTTGTGGTAAGAAAATCCTCATCTCTATCAATTTCAAGTAACCACAATTTATCCATTTCATAAGGAACCTGGACAGTAAAGATACTGTACACGTGTAATTTAATGGCCAGCATTTTTAGTGTCTTAGCAACATCATTATACATAGAAAGCCCTGTATTGCAGTCTGGCCAATTTGAATCTGTTCAACTTTTATATTTTACCTATTTTATTCTTTGCTCTTCTTTACTTAATACTGTAGGGTCTAGGGCTGGGATTGTGGCTCAGCAGTAGAGTGCTTGCCTAGCATGTGTAAGGCCCTGGGTTCAATCCTCAGCACCACATAAAACTAAATAAATAAAGATATCGTGTCCAGCTACAACTAAAAAATAAATATTAAAAAAATACTGTGGGGTCTAATATGTTATTGGCATCAAACAGTTGAATTGTCAGGTAATGTCTTTTAAACTCTTAGAATTTTCTTTGCAATGTTTAATGGATCCATCTGTCTTGCTTAGACAATCTCTGTAGAGTGCCCAGATCCCTTCATCTTTCACTTCTAAGAACACAGTTTCAGAACCAAACTGGGACCTCCTGGGGACAGAGTGAGCACTATTTGAGTCCCTTATCTTTGCAGGTCCCATCTGGGCCCAGTCCTAAAAGTCACCATTATGTGACTCATGTCACCTCTGAACCAAGCAAAAACCACAGGAAATGCTATGGGCTTGCCACATATTCTCTTATTAGAATCTCGAGCAACAGGAGAGAACCATGAAATATGAGGATCAATCAAAGAGGGTAGATGAAGCCAAAGGACCAAAATCTGAGATATGGTCTCTTATTTGAGAACAAGACTGTGAGAAACGCAGAAGTACACATGGCACCAGGCTCTAATAGCAGGAATTTACAGGGCCCAAACAAGGACAGAGCCAGCTGGCTAAAATCCATTGACATGTTGCTCTCTAAGTTGGAAGGAAACTACCTCCTAGATGTGCATGTAGGCCAATCTTGCCCTTTTCCAGGTTTCTTGAGGAGGCCCTGTCCCCAGTCCAAGACTGAAGAGTCCTCTGGAAGTAGAGCCAACTCCAGAATTCATGCCCCTGTGTATTAGTCAATGCACTAGTGTAGCATAGTGTAGAACGGACAGGATAATGAAGTGGGCTCATGAGCAAAATTGTACCAAAGCCTAGCTATGCTATTTACTAGAAGTGTTACATCGGACACAGGACTTAAACTTGCTTAAGTTTAATTTTAAAATCTATAAAATGCAAGTAGTGGCATCACCACATAATAGTGTTTGGTACATCAAAGGCACTCAAATATTAAAACCTTCTTTCATACCTCACTGCATCTCATCAACCCCAGGCTGATCCACACAGGGAAGATTGCCTCTGGATTCAGTCTGATCTGCATACCGGGTTGCAAAATGGTCCACATGAGACTACCTAACATTGCTAGAACACTGTGCTCCCTCCTACTGGTAAGAACACATTCTACTTTCAAACTAAAACTTGTCAGACCTCTTATAGGCCATGCCAATGCTTTGAAAATAAGACTCTTGAAGTTTCAACAGAAATATATTTTTACATGATAAGATGAAACCTTTTGGAACTTACTGCTTACATGGATTGAAAGAGCTGCATCAACAATAAGCCTCTTATGAACTGGGGCTCCACACTGTCTCCTAAAGGGATTAGACAAGGCTTATAATGTGTTGGAAGCAAAAGAAAAAAGTGACCCAAGAAGGGACTAAATCCTTGGTTGTCATTTGTATTTTCCCATGTCAGTGCCAAGATCTGGGAAAGCAGAAGGATTGGCTTACTTTACTTTACTTGTCGGATCCTTTAGTATTTAATGAAATATAGAATGTTTTATTTGACCCCTATGGGAAAACAGTTAAACCGAGCAGTTTGTTCTTGAAATCAAATATCAGCAAATCAAAATACGTTCAAAGTCCCTTAGAAATCAGAACATCACAGATTTATTAGAAAGTTGGTGCCCCAAGCTTATAGGTGGCTGTTAACATTGTTTTTTTTTCTTTCCTTTATACAAAAAGTAGAAATGACAGAAAAAACACTCGTGACAGAAAACAATACCACTGACCTGGTCTCATTGAGGAACAGAGCCAATACTGCCCATGTTAAGGGAGAAGGGAAGTTCAACCAACATTAGCGAATACTCATGCAACTGTTGAAATCCAAGACAGTGTCAGTGGCTTGGTGAATGTCCTGTGCACGGGGTGCCAATCCAACGTTAAAAACATACATACGTTAAAAACAGTCATGCTTTTAAACAGCATCTTGTGAAAAACAAGATATATATATATACAGATATCACCCAAAAATGTATATGACATAGTCTAATATAAATTTAAGGCATCCTGATATTCTGTTCTTCGGCTGGTGAGGCATTGTTCTTGTGGTTCTGTTTCCACAGAGGATAGTCCAGTAATTTCCAATGGTGTCCAAAGGGCATCAGTGAGAGAGAATAGAAAAGGGCTTTACAAAAAGAGTTCTTTTGACTCTGGCTCAGCAATGTGCTTTATGCTGTAAGATTTCTTCACTGTTCTATTGATGTCATTATGTCTAAATAGAAAAGAAACCACAGGCCAAAATTAGATAAAACTATGGTCCAGTTACAAGACAATGCCACTGAACAGTTCACCAAAAATTAAAATTATCCATACACAAACCACAATTGAAGAACACTTCATTCCAAAAGGCAAATTATTTTCTTTTCATGTATACCACTCTTTCAACAATAAAAGCAAGAGTCATATCACAACACATACTTGCTGAGCACATTTGCATTTGGCTCCAGAGTAATTTCTCAGTCACACTGATTGGAATCCAGGCATCCTACAGTCAAGAGGATTTTATCAGATCAAGCGAGGTAGAATAGTACTGATGGCTGAATGGAGGCAAGAGATTTTCATACTTGATTAAAACAAGATCTCTGGTGACACATTTTATTTTCCAGTTAGTTTAAGGAAAAATGCTTTTTATTTGGGTAAGTGATTACTAATTAGCATGTTGAAAAACCATAAGTAGGTAAATCTATGAGAAAATAAGGCAAATAGGGAGTGATAAGGCTGTTTTCCCCTCTATACATGATACCTCCCAAGTACATGATACCTCCCCCAAGTACAGGCTGGGGTTGTGGCTCAGTGGTAGAGCACTTGTATGAGGCACTGGGTTCGATTCTCAGCACCACATAAAAATAAATAAATAAAATAAAGGTATGGTGGTGTCCACCTACAACTAAAAAACAAAAACAAACTCAAGGCATGGAATAGCCTTGATTTTTAAATGAATTATCCTCTGAATAAGTTCATTCATTTTTTATTTGAGTTAAAAAGCTTTCAGAGAGAACCTACCTCCTTATGGTGGGAAAGCCTACACACCACTAAATTCCTGGGCGTTGCTGCATAAGAGAAGACCAAACTGTTTCTGGTAATGGTTCTCCCTGACATGAGAACATGCTTGGATGCACAGAGCCCCAATTGTGGTTTTCTGACCTCAAAATCTTGCTTGCTTACTACTATGGCTTGGATATGGTATGCAGGTTCATGTGTTGAACTTTAATCCCAGTTGTGAGTTATCAAGAGGGTGGAAATAATTCAACTCTGATACTTAGAAATGGGGATTTGGGGAGGTCATTAAGATTAGATAAGGATATTAGGGTGGAGCCCCCATGATTCAGTGCTGACGGTTTTATAAGAAGAGGAAAACCAGAGGATATTTATATCTGTGTTCCCTAATTTCCACCATGTGATGCCCTGCACCACCCTGGCACTCTACCAGCAAGAAAGTCATCACTAGATTTGTGACCCATCAAAATCAGATGTCCAGAAACATGAGCCAAAATAAGCCTGTTTTCTTTATAAAGTTACTAAGCTTCAGATATTTTGTAATAGTAATGCAAAACAGACTAATATGCCACTTAGCTTATTCATAATGTTCTATAAGCATTTGATCATCATCATCGGAAAGTTATAATTCTTATTTCTATTTATTCCTCTGAATAAAACTTCAGAGAATTATCAGTGTGCAAGTAAGGAAAAGGAAAAAAGTCAAAATAAAAACTTAATTTTTCAAAAGATGCTCTAGGGACTTCTAATTAAGCATGATAGATTAAATGCACACATTTATTACCTTTCTTGCAAACTAACACTTAAATTTAAGTAAGTAAAATTTAAAAAGGCATAAGCCTATATGAATAAGGGAAATGAGAGAAAAAAGATAAGAGACAAAATATCTATATTTCAGAAATGAGGTGAATAGATATTTGGAATTAACAGAAAAGAAAAAGCAGAAACCTGGGCCTATCATTGGGGAACCCACAAACTGATTTGCACTTCAAGATGCAGCAATTAGAAACAAAAGATGCTGCTGAAGATGCTAGTAATTATGTGAAAGAATGGCAAGCTCTCTCTCTAATACATAAAGACCTCCAACATTTTACCTGAAAAAAAGTAAAAAGCAAAACTGTATATGGTAAGCTACCTCTATTGTAAAAAAAGAAGACAGAATACACACTTGTATTTGTTTATAAAAATTTAAGTAAGATTTGTATATATAATGCTATAAAAAAGGAACCAAGATAAAACCAATAAAATGTTATTGGAAATTAACACTATCACTGCAGAAGTTAAAAAAAAATTGGAAGGGAAATTCCAGTAAATGTCCTAGAAATTAGAACTAGAAAAAGCCAAAGTATGGATAAAGATAGATTAGAAAATGTGAGGATCAATCTGGTATATCCCACATTTTAGAATACTAGGATTTCCAGAAAGAAAGAACAGAGCAAATGGAGAAGAGAAAATTTTCAAAGAAATTATAGAAGACATTTTGCAGAGTTGAAGCACATAGGGTTCCAGATTGGAAAATACCTGTTGTGTGCCCATGGCCCAGGAATGAAAGCAGATGCATATCACAGCAAAGCAAGAAGAAATCAAAATAGTGAGGATAAAGAGAAAACCATAAAAACCTCCAAGAGATTAGTGATCAGAGAGGAATGGAAGTTCTCCATAGGCACATTGGAAGCAAAAGAAAATGAAATAATGTGTTCAAGAATCTGAGAGAAAATAATATACAATTATATAATATTCTATACCCAACCAAATATGCCTAATCTAGTAAATCGAGATATATTCAAATATGTAAGTTCTCAAGAAATTTAGCATTTATTCATCTTCTTAAGATGGGAAAGTGTATTTACTAGACCACAAGAATAACCTCTCCCCTCAAAAAGAGGAAAAGTCAGATGCAGCAAATAGAGTCTACACAGGAGAGAAGTAGAAGCAAATTCCTAGATGACACAGTTGGGAGGATCCAGGATGACAGAGTTGTGGCAGTGCCAGAATGCAGCTGCAGACTCAGGCAGGAACCCAGAGGAGGGATCCACAAACAGACACAGTGAGAGACACCAGAGTTTTTTGAAAGAAATGAAAGACGGCTTTTGTCTCAAGCAAAGTGTTTAGAAATATATGTGTATTAAGAATTGTACGGGCTGGGGATGTGGCTCAAGCGGTAGCACGCTCGCGTGGCATGCGCACAGTGCTGGGTTCAATCCTCAGCACCACATACAAAATACAAAATAAAAAGATGTTGTGTCCACCGAAAATTAAAAATAAATATTAAAAAATTCTCTTTCGTTAAAAAAAAGAATTGTAATGCAAAAAAATGTACATGTATAATGGTATAAATTGATGTGAACATACTTTATATACAGAGATACGAAAAATTGTGCTCTATATGTGTAATAAGGATTGTAATGCATTCTACTGTTGTCATGTATTTAAAAAAATAATAAAATCAATTAAAAAATGAATTGTAAAATAAGGGATCAAAATTATTTCTAGGGAAAACATAAAATTATATGAGAAAGAATATGTAACATAGTATATAACATGCATCTTTTGTGATTAATATTTATGTAGCCATAATCATAGTAAATGCTGAATACTGATTTAACCCCAATATGTAACTTTACTAATGGCGGAAGAGAGGAAGTGAATGTGTGGGGAGGTGAGGAGAGTTGGATGCTAAGACAAATTTGGTTCATTGGTAAGAATATGGACTTTGGAGCCAGGCTGATTAAATTCAAACCCCGGTTCCAACGATTTATAATCATTGTTACGTATCAGGCAAGATACGTAATCATCTGTGCCTGTTTCTAATATGTAAAATTTGGATAATAATAGTACCTGCCACATAGGGTCACTGTGAAGATTAAATCAGTATATGTATGTAAAGCATCTGGAATATTCTCTAGGATAGTTTACTTTTGTCTTATTTTTGCAGTGCTAGAGATTGAACCCACGGCCTCATGCTAACTAAGCAAGCACTCTGCTGTTGAGATATATTCCCAGCTCTTCTCTAGAATATTTTAAGTGCTGTCATTATTTTTACTTTCTATGGTAGGATGCCAGTTTATAATAGGGATAACATCTGAAATTAAAAATTCATAAGGATGTTTTAGAAAATAATACTAGAGAAAATATCTGAAGGGAAAGTGGTTAATTCAGAGGGGTAGAAATAGAGAATGGGGTGAGTTGAGCACAAGGAACAGTAAATTTTTATTATAATGCTATTATTATTATTATATGTATTATTATATCTACATCATCTTGACAAAAAATAAAATTAAAAGGTTTTTAAAAGAAGGCTTAGGTTGTAGTCTAAAGATAATAAAGTTTATTTAGACTTTGATGGAAACACTTCTGCTTTAAAATGAGGTGCTGTATTCAAAACCCCCCAAAGAATACTCTTTTTGCAGAACAAAACCCAGCATGATTAGAGTTGAATCTAGACCAAGTAAAATGCTATCCTGAGACATTTATATGAATAATATAATAATAATTCAGTTCTCCCCAAACCCTTCAATTATGTAGTCCTGAATCACCAGTATTCAAAGGAACAAAAAGTGTTTGGGTAATTCTGGCACAAATCATTCAGATAATTTGCTGCTCCTTGATTTCATTTTTGGATATGAAATCACATACTGAGTGACCAAAATTGGAAAGGAGAAAAGGCTTACATTTAAATATCAGTTTTGCAAGTAATCGAATATGCTGACTCATCTAGGCACAGATTCCATATTTCCACAGCCCCTGGAGAACAGACACACGCCAACAGGATCAGTGTGAAATGGTCCACAGCATGCAACACATCTCCACTGATGATAACAGAGAATGGGATTTTTGCTATCTTCCTTAAAGCTTTACTGAGAGCACCACTGTACATTCCACCTACTAAAAAAATGGGGTTCTGGTTTAAAGTTTGAAAACTTGTACTTGAAATGCTCGAACTAAAACTCACTGTAGGAAGAACAACTTGTGACCCCAAAGGGTTAATACAGACAATGCTTTCTTCTATGAGATAGACTTCAGTATTTTTCCTCTCATTTCTCTTTTCCTTTCCCTGCCTCCTTTTTCTTTCCCTACCTCTGCTTCTCTGCAAATATTTATGAAGTCCCTCCCATGTGCCAGGCACCAAGCTAGACCCTGGGAGAAGCCAGGGAGGTACAATGGAGCCATCAAGGAGCACTGCTTTCAGTAGTATTCTTACTGCTCTTCTCCCTTTAACACAGCTTACCATGCTTTAATTGTATCCTACTTTAATTCTCTCTTGAGAGTTCAGAAATCATGCCTCATTCTGGTATCGCAAAATGTGTGGCTCAGTGCTAAAGATGCTGTTGAAATGAATGGCCAGGTAAACCAGGGATGTGGCATCCAGGAAAGTTTCTACCTCTGTGCTCTGATCTCAGTGTAGCAAGGAAAAGCCTAATGACTGGCTGGGGCAGTGATGCTTGGCAAAGGCACTAGGAGGTGTCCAGCTAGAGTCTCTATTTGGTTTTCTTAAGTCTCCACCAACCAACCACTTCTTTGACTTAAAGGAGTTTGTAGACAGACTCTGCTCTTTTAATGTACAAAGATGCCCCTAATGGTGGCAGACATGTAGTATGAATATGACATGAATGGAATATCTCCCCAATTTGGTATGATGTAATTCACAACTGGACTTTGGGGAGTGTGGAAGGGAGGGTGGAAATGAAGAAAGGAGTTGTTTCTTCTTAGGTTTTCTGATTGTCATTAAACCAGAAATAGCATGATGAAAGAATGTCCTGGTGGGATGAGTGTGATTTCCAAAGCAGGTTCCCCTTCTGCACCCTCTATGGGGCACAGCAGATGACCATTGTCATAGCAGATGTCACATCATCATGGGCTTAACAGTGAAGTGGCTTTTGAAGAACCTTTTAATCTGTGCAAAATATTTGATGTTAGCTCTTGGCTCTGCCTATATAATTCCCAGTGTGACTAATTCCTTGGCAGTACAATCCATACTAATGGCGTTTATTGCTTAAATGTCTTTTTAAGGAGTCTCCCCTAATGCTGGAGCTAGGATCAGGGTTTCATCAGGAGGCTGAGCCACCATGATCAGAGAAGGTGTCACTGGCTGTGGCCAGAGATTACCACCTTCTGCCTATTGCTAACTGGAATCAACATGCACTTCAGCGTTAGGGATCTCAGACAGACTTAAACTCTGGGAAAAAAATGTTTCATTGGCATTTTAAGACCGGTAATTGCAAAAATTCCCTTTGAGTTGTAATAACGCAAAACAAACTTATCTTTCATAAGAAAAAGTAAAGATAAATCTGCTTGTTATAAACCAACTCATCCTCTGCAGTTGAAACACACTAGGAAAGCTGTTGAAAGCAATAAGGTTGAATCTAATTTTAAAGGGCATTGAAAAGAAATTTAGATTCTTTGCTATCAAACTGTGACCAATTTAGAAAAACAAATAGCAAACAGAACTCCCTTACAGAGCTGACATTCTTTAAAATGTTCTATTTATTGCTCCAATTTTTCCTTTACTAGGAAAAATAAAAATTTCTTAGGAACTGAAATGAGATTTCATATATCTCTGGAATTGAGATCCATTGCCCCACTCTTCCCCAGGCCTCTGCTGACAGGACAGTGACTTTTAGGTAATTCCTGTGACCTGAGAGGAACCATCTGGTCTTCAAGTAATTCTGGAGCCAAGAATTGAGGCTGTTGATAAATACATGGGCTCCTTTCTTCTTGTAGTTGGGTCCCACTGGTGAAACGAGGCAGGCACTAGAGTCAATCAGGTATTTTTCATGCCAGCATTTTACTCTAATCTTAATTTCTCCAAGGACTCTTTATTTGAAATAGAGAGACCTGTCCTTGATTTATCTAAGGAATGAATCCGGCCAGTTCTCTTCACCTGTGTGTGATTATAAGTGAATCAGTGAAACATTTTTCTCTGCAATATGAAAAACACTAGTGTCTCATTTTTATGGAAACACATGACAAATTAAAACTATGATAAATTGTAGGTTAATTTATAGGTTAGGGAGGAGAAGGGGTCAGGATACTTATTTAATACATTATTTTTACTTCTGGGTTTCTAAGTGGTTAGTGCTGAAATCAAACTTTGCTAATACATAAAGCCAGAGAATCTGGAGTGTGCAGAACTGAGCCATTGGAGGGATGGTTCCTTAAGCTGAGTGGGAAAGTACTAACCTAGTGTCAGATATTCGAGTAGCCCCATAACCTCATTTTGTGCTCTGATTTTTGTAATCCTATTATAGCAAATTGCTCAGCTTTGTTCCTTTGCTTGTAAAAAGACAGGATGAAATATTTCTGGCAGGAGAACGTATTGTGATACTAATTGTCTTGTTCCCAGTGCTGTAGAAGCATGGAAGAAATGAGAGGTATTCATTTTCCTTCCTGCTCCCAGGGAATTTGCCAAGTGTGCTTCCTTTCCTGGGGGTGTTGCCAGTGACTTCTGATTAAGGACAAAAGAGAATTTCCCAGGCAGCAGAAGACACATTCAACCCAACATGGGGACAGAGAAGGATATAAGCGTGGGGAAACTATATTGAAAGAAATATAAGTGGGTTACTCCCGGTGTCTGGGAGGGGAGTATTTCTTCCTCTTCCCTTTCTACCGCAGGCCTTTGACTCTCAGCCCTGGCCAAGATTCTCTGCCCTAGGATGGCTGGAAGCAGTCCAGGTACCTGCCTTCAGGCCACATGTGAGTGGTACCCAAGCAGACCACAGGTGACCAGCAAACACTGAATCTCCAAGGCTCTTACTTCAGTTTACTAATTCATAAGACCTTTAGGGCACCCCCTCGCACGACTGAGATTTAATCTCCCTCTAGCCTGAGTACAGACCTAGAGCAGATGAAAGCTGATTTAGAGATGGGAAAAAAAAAGAGAGTTACTTTCTTGCACTTTAGTATACTGAACTAAAATCCAGATGAATAATAAATTCTCTCTCTCTCCTATCTCCCTCTCCTCCTCCTCCTCCTCCTCCTCCTTCTCTCTCTCTCTCTCTCTCTGTCTCTGTCATACACACACACACACACACACACACACACACACACACTACACACATTCTTCGGAGAATTTTGGAAGAGTGCTTAATGGCATGTCATGGTTTAATTATTTACATGATTTAAAAGCAACAGTCTCCTTTTAAAATGGGTTTGGGGAATTAACTTTACTCAAATAAACCAGTCAAAAGACAGTGAGCTCATTAGCTCCCCTTGGGCTGCTCACTTTTTGCTCCTCCGCTCTCCTCCTGGTTAGGAAATTGTGCATACTCCCAGCATGGGGATGAACACCATGCTGCAGAAGGACTCTGCCCAAGGAGGTACCCCAATCACTGGGGACCCGATCTTCTCTCTTTCATGCACAGAGCCCATGCATTTTGTATTGGTTACTAATTCTGGGAAATTGTTTTTTTGGTGGGATTCTGGATAGGGATTGTGGTTCAAAATGCTAAGCTAGAGAAGTTTCAGCCTGGCAAAGCTTGCTTCTCCCAAGATTAGTAGGATGGTGATGAAAGGAGCTTTCCATCTATAGTCAGCCCTGAAATAAAACTCCAGCTCTGTTTCAAAGTTCTGATTCTGATTGGAGGCTGACTCCTTCTATCCACGACAGGAAATTTAATTTCAATACTTACTTGGTACTTGACTCCATTAAAACAAAGACCAGAAGCCAAAGTCAACTAAGAAACACAGCAAGTTTGTGAAATGAGTAGATTTTCTGACTGATGCTGGAACACAGCCCTTCCAACAGATACTAGCTACCTAAGTCCTAGTTACCATCTGCCCCTGCTTCTATTTTGGGGGCAGAGTTGCAACTTTCTTCTTCCTTGGTGTCATCACCTGCTGAAAGGTTCTACAGGTCCGTAATTTCAAAGCTCATGCACTTCAAAGCAAAGCCATGGCAATGCTGCACAATGCATCTCCAGGCACCACGTACCGTGCATAGTTACGCAGATGCTCTTCAATCAGCGTGTTAGAGGAAAGATGGATGCAGCTGCTGTACATCTCCTAAAGAGGTGCAATTAAAATCATCTGAAAACATGCAACAAGCTCAGCACATGCACAGCCCCAGTAACACAAAGCATGCTGGAGACAGGGCAGAGGACAATAGCTGGAGAAACACTTTAGAGAGTAAGGAAACTATACAGAGGATTCTCCATTTTCTACTGATTAAGAGAATCTATTAAGTTACTTGGAAAAGTTTTATTTGAACAATTTAAATTTTGACATATTTAATCCAAGAGGTATGGTGTCTGGGCCTAGATGGAACAATCACATGCTAAAATCCATTATAATAAGGGCAATTTACAAAAAGAAATTGGTATATAATATGAAAATTGTTATTCAATCAATGGATTGGCTGAATCCATTGATTGATTTGGTAGCATAGAAAGAATGGGGACAGTTCTTAAGACTTTGGTGTGATTAGGACTTTACCATTATTGTCAAAAATATGTTATGAAGATCTGACACTCCGCTGGGTGGTTTATCTAGATAGAATGTGGATGATCTGGGTCATTTTTTTCCACAGAGAGTTGTGCATTTTGGTTGCTCTGCTGTATTCTGATGGTGTGGGAAACACAGAGCATGCAGAAAACATTGTCTAAAAAGACGTTGGAAATCTCTGATTCAATGGATGCAAATCACAAATTATCATGCATGGGTTTCCAATAAAAGCAATTATCAGATGTAGTTTATGGCACACTCTGCCATCCCCTGTGTACTGGCAAGCATTTCAGACTCCTGCAGCCTCCAATCAACACTAGGGGTCTGTGTTTTAAAAATGCCAGTGTGGAGGCCCCCATGGTGTATTCATTTCAAAGGTCATTTGGAAGTTGAGTAGTTGAAAGTCTTATAAATAGAGTTTCTATTTATGTGCCTTTTAATTGGGCTTGAGAGTAAACTATCCAGTCACAGGGAAAGAACAAGCTCTTCCTGAGGCAGAATCAGTGCCAGCAAAGGACCTGGTTTTACATCAACTGGAGGTTTCATCTTATAGAAATGCCTCCAAGACTAGAACCCCTACCATCCAAAGGTCAAGCCATTGAGGAAAATCAAGAGACCAGAATATAATCTCTTGAGATTTATTTACCTAGCTGTCTGGCTGTCTCTCCCTCCCTCTCTCTCTTTCTCTTTCTAAAGGCAGAGCAAGGGGTATAGGTACTCTCACATGATATGTTTCATTAGAAACATGAGTTTGGCTTTAGGAGTGTTTCTGGGGATTCCCTCAGAGTGGTACAGGTCAGCAATCTGTAGGGTCAGGAACAACTGAACCAATTTTAGGGCAAAAAAAAAAAATCATATTCTCCAAAGATCACTCACTGCCTTATTCTTTCCTTTGCTAGCAGAACTCGCAGGGTTTCCCTTGGCATCTGTCATCTTCCTTCCAAGTGAGGTTAAGGGCAACGTAGAGGTCTTCAGCTGGGTGGCTGCCTGATAGTTGTTATTATTGTTCTGGTTGCCACTCAGCGTCTCCATGATGGACCGAAAGGTTCCAAAAGGCCTTTTCAGTTGTTCCCCTGATTCACTACTTGTGGAGGTCCGCTGGAGGGTCCTGCCCTTATCTTTGTCTTTTTCTCCATTCAGTTCGAGGTTAGTTTGCTCCATCTGCACCACAGGCTCCTCAAAGGTAACTCTGAGTTTCAAGTTCTGAGATGTCTGGCGTTTGGAAGAGGGAGACTTGAGGGCGCTCTTGGGACTCATGGCGACCTTCTGGGCCGCAGTGCTGTCAGGGCTGCACTGAGTGGGCTCTCCAGAGGGCTGGCTTGGAGGAGTGTTCCCCGAGACTGGACACTGGGGTTCCAAGTCTGGTTCGCTGTTCTCTGAGGTGGGAGATGGGCTATGGCCCTCTAGGGATTTAGAGGCCTTGGTACTAAAAGGAAACCTGCGTCCTGATGCCAAGGAGTGCTTCTTTATCATCAGGTGTAAGCTTTCTGTGCTGTCTATACTCTCCACACTCTCCACAATGGGCTGCGGCCGGGGCCTGTCAGCCTTTCGCACAGGGGTGTTCTTGGGATCCTCAGAGTTGTTGGAGTCTGTGTCAGACTCACTCAGTGACCTCTGCATCAGCTGCCTCAGCCTGGCTAACTTGAGTTCCCTCTTCTCTAGAGGGATCTTTTTCAAGTTTCTAGAGGACGTCTGAGCATCCTGGAATTCCAAAGACAGCTTTTCTTGGGTACAAACGTTCTCTGAGATTTCTTTTCCCAATAACTGGCGCAGGATTTTATCAGAATCTTCGTCTTTTGCTTTGGCCCTAGCTCGGCTGGATGCTGACAGGTTTCCAAGGACCTGAATCCCTTCTTGGACTCCTGGTTTGCTTTTGGCTGTAGACTCATCTTCAGCGTCTGAAGATTTCCACTGGGGCTTTCTGGAAGCTGGTGAGGAGGGTGAGCTGAAAAGTGAATGTAGGACATACGACATGACTTCTTACTGGGCTAAATAAAGTGACTCAGCAATTTAAATTTTGACATATTTAATTTTGAATTTACACATAAAGGAGAAAGCAGTTAAAGAATGATCACTTAATGACTTCTCAAAGCAATCTGCAAATACTCCATAGTTGCAAGTGTAGCTAAAGTACAGCATGCCTTTTACCTTAAGGCTACCAAATTTGCCTGTTTTACTGTTTACACATAATTTTGCATATTTTTCCCAATTAATTCAATTTCCCACAACCTTACTAACCTAAATATCCTTATTCCTGTTTCATAGGTCAAGAAATGAAAGAGACAGAGTAGATGAATTTGTTGTAGAACAAAATCACAGAGCGGGATCTGAGTTCAGGTCTTTGGACCCTAGGTTCATTGATTATTTCACTGTGACATCTTATTTTTTTGTTCCTGTTTATAAGAATAAAATGTTTTCTGTTGTCATTTTCTTAAAAGACTTTAAAAGGAAATCTAGAAGAAGGTTCAGGCATTTAATATATTTAAGAACTCCGTACACCAGTGTGCCTGGTCTTACCTGGGTGAGGGAGGGAGAGACTTGCCCTCTGATTTCTGGGCTTCTAGAAGTTGCTGGAGTTGGTTCTGCAGTGTGACTCGCTCCATTGTCTGTCTGCAGAAGACAAATAAAACACGGCTCTCGCTATAAACTAGGATACATAAGATTTTTCAGTGATTTGAAATAAGATACACGAAATTAAAAAGCCTTTAAAAAGTACATAATCTTTTTCCTCAGAGTTCAGAAATTTTCCTAAGAAAAGGATGCTTATTATGCACATTAGTGAAAAAACTGTAGCCTAAATGCTCATCTGTAAGACTAAGAAAATCAATTAAAATTACTTCTAATAATGTCAGCTATTAAAATGATAACATATTTGACTATGTATGGGCATTCAGAAGGTTTGTCTAATATATATATTTATTAGATGCAGGATACAGGGTATAAAATTCATTTAGAAAACACAAGTTATTACAGAAGTTGAAACAAATAAATCAACTGAGTCTTGCTTTGTAGAGATAAGCAGTATTTGCAGAGCCCTGTAATACTAGAGTGGTACCCCCAAAGATGTCCATCCATGTCCTAATCCCCGAAAGGTGTGACTGTGTCACCTTATGTGACAAAAGGGAAATAAGTTGTGTTATCAGCTGATGTTCAAATAGGAAGGTTTTACCAGTTCTACCAATGGCCTGGATAAGCAGGACAGGACTTATCCTAAAGCCTCTAAAAAAGAACACAGCCACAACACCTTAATTTTAGTCTGGCAAGACCCTACTGGCCTCTGACCTACCAAGTGTTAAATCTGTATTATTTTAAACCACTAATTTTGTGATAATTTGTTATAAACAATGGAAAATGAATAAAATTAGCATAAAAGATGATAGCAGATCTCATGAGCTAGGGCATAGAATGGAATAAATGAGTTACAAGTGCTAAAGTAATGACCATGCCTTGGATACCAGGAGAAGCCCAGTGTTCTCCTTGCAGGGGGTCACTGCAAACAACAGCCAGTGTCGGCCTAAATCTAGTTCTGTGGAGTCAGATTCTGACAATACCTTTCCATAAACCCCAACACTTTCTTTCTTTTTTTGAGATGCTATCAGTTATATTCCTAATATTTCATTCTTAAGCCTGTGATCTCATTTTATCTTACTTATTCTGCCAGACTCACCTATTGAAATCTTAGTTGCTAAAAGAAACTAGCAAACTTTCTTAAAGGGCCAAAGAGTAAACATTTAAGGCTTGTGAGCAATACAGCTTCTGTCACTATTCAACTCTACCTTGTAGCATGCTACATCCTTACACATTACATACACAAATGTGTGTGGCTGTGTGCTAATAAAACTTTTCTTATGAAAATAGGTGGTAGGCTGGATTTGGTCCAGTCTACAGTTCATTTACCTTGGATTAACCAAAAATACATTAGAGCTTAGTGAAATTGGATAAAATGGATGAATAAAGATTATATTCTTTTTATTTGTTTGTTTTTGTTACCAAGGGTACTTAACCACTGAGCAACACTCCCAGCCCTTTTAATTTTTCATTTTGAGGTGGGTCTCACTAAGTTGTTTAGGGCCTTGCTAAGTTGCAGAGGCTGGCTTTGAACTTGCGATCCTCCTGCCTCCGCCTCTTGAGCTGCTGGGATTACAAGTGTGTGCTACTGCACTTAGCAGAAAAATTATATTCTGTTTGAAGGATTTATTAGGTGTCCTAAATGAATTATAACACAGTCAAAAAAATTATTAGGGGGCAGTTGGGTTGACTGCTGGCTGGAATCCCAGCTGTGAATGGGGAAGAAAGATTCTAAAGAAGACCTCAAAAAGGACCAATCAGCTTAAATCATAGAAAATATATGAGAATAAATCCTACTGTATGAGTTTGCTAGAGCTGTTGTAACAAAGTACCACAAACCAGGTAACTTAAGCAGGAATTATTGTCACATATTTCGGGAGGCCTAAGAAGTCCACAATGAAGGTATTGGCCAGACAGGTTCCTTCTGAGGCCGTGACAGTCTGGTCCATGCCTCTTTCTCACTTTGGGGAAGTTTGCTAAAAAGAACTTTGGTGTTCCTTGGTTTGTAGATGCATCACCCTGATTGCTGCCTTCATATTCTCCCTGTATATATGTCCCTGTGTCTACATTTTCCACTTTTATAAGGATAGCTGTCATCTTGAATTAAGGCCTACCCATATGACCTCATTTTATCTTGACTACATCTGGGAAGACCATGTCTATCTATAAATAACATCACATTCTGAGGTACTAGGGGTCTGGACTCCAACATACATTTTTGGTTGGGACAGAATTCCACCCAAAATATTTAGACTTGTTGACTGGGACTTCACTAGAACTGAAGGTTGTCGTTCTAAAGAATAATTGTTTATTTAACTATACAGAGCTGGTGAAGGTATCATAGTAGGAAGACATATCAATTCTCTCTCCTCAGAGTTTTGCATTGAGAAGACTAGTATTTTGTATCTGCATCTGCCACTTTCTGTTACAGGTGCCCCACTGCCTGAGGGCACTCTATCAAGTGGATTTCTCTGTTCATTTGTAGTGTTGCCAACTTCACTGAGTACCCAGGAAGTGAAAGACTAGGGTCAACAAGATAACCTCTCACATTGTCACTGGCCTAACTGGAGACAACTGGAGGGATGCTGTCTCTTTGTGTGTATGTGTGTTTTAACCCATGATCACCAACAGAGAGAGCAGCCAGGCTGCTAAATTGGAGCAGTTCAATAAAACAGATGTATAGCTCATGAAAGCTTGTCAGATTCCACCAGATGAAGACTGAGGAAAATGTTTTCTAATCTTTTCTCCATTTTAGAAAAATATTCTGTTGTATCATTTTGAAGTTCCTCATTATGGATATATCCATACACTGGAGGAAATGAATATTGTCAGAGAATTTTTGGAAAAACATTAGGCAACATATATCCACATTTTCGAGATGTATGCTTTCTGTTCTAACAATTCCCTTCCTTAGAACTTATTTTTAGGAGTATCTACATAGATACATAAAGACATAGGTATGTTCACTGTGGAAAATAACTTACTGAATTGTTCATTACTTTGTGCACATTTTTTCTTCAATTATATTGAGACCTTTAAGCCTACCTAGCTAACCTGTCCAGGGAAGTTTTGTTTACTGGACAGAGCATGCTTGGAAGTAGCCCTTTATCTTTATCTTAAATTTCATTTTATTTTCTATGAAAAGTCTCAACTCATTAAAAAGATTATTTTGGGTACTGGCAGGGGTAGGGATATAGACTAGTACCTTTAAGGCAAGAGAGTGAAAGTAGAGAGATAAGGGAGTTTTCCCCAGGTTTAGAGAAGATAAGAAGGTCCAAGGCTTTGCCATATTGTTGCATGATTTAGACCAATTAAGGCCTCTCCCCTGCCCTAGCCCTTTTATTTAAATGAGCTATAACCAGGGGACACACACACACACACACACACACACACACTATACACATATATTTTAATATTTTTTATATATATTCACTATACTATAGATTTCACTAGTTTATGTATATATATGTACATATATACGTATATATATGTGTGTGTGTGTGTGTGTGTGTATATAAATAAATTGAATACTGATTCCAATTTCCAGGGAACTCTCCCTAATACCATAACTGTAATTTATTGGTATGCTTTGAGCTCCTTCATCCTTCAGCTTGCTGGAGAGCCACCTGACAGATGTTCATCTGGCCCCCCTTTCCTCAAGCATATCACGTGACAATGCTTCCCTGACACCCAGAGATGTAATGTGTACCCATTTAATAATCACATCAAGGAAAGAACTGACTTCAGTCACAGAGTGAACACTTTTCTATTCCTAGGATTCATTATTTTTTATAGTAAATTTGCTGGTGATGGTAACCAAATCACTTACTGTAATTTTATCTATCTATCTATCTATCTATCTATCTATCTATCTCAGGCCATGGAGAGGGCTGAGGTCAGCCCTTGGAAAGCACACCAATAAATTACAGTTATGGTATTAGGGAGAGTTCCTGGAAATTGGAATCAGTATTCAATTATATATATATATATATATATATATATANNTATATATATATATATATATATATATATATATATAATATATGCTATATATAACATTATATATATATATTATACATATATATTTTATATGTTATATATAATATATATACATATATATTATATGTATATATTTATATATGTTATACATAATATATATACATATATATTATATATATATATATATGTATATGTATATATCCATCCCTAACCTTTTTTTCTCTCTCTCATGATCTTGATGATCTCCTAGAATATTAAGTACAGAAGGTTGAAGATGATACATATGTGCGCCTTCAATGTCCTGCTACATAATCTGGCCCTGAGATGTGAACATGAAGGCTCTCTCTCCTTTTTTATTGTGGCTCAAATTCCCTTTTTAGGGAGCTTGCTCTGCACTTTGTGGTTTAAATATCATTTTGCTGCTGCAGAGATGGCATGTTCAGCATGAACACTGGATGTGAACACTTAGGATGGGGGAAGAAAAGAAGAAGAGGAGAATGCTGGAAATTCCCTCTACCACTGGAATGAAGGGAGCTCACCATGGCCCTTGGCCTGAAATCTGTTCATGACAATGGCAAATCATAACTTTGTTCTCACAGAATCTCGAGGCCACTTACTCCTTTAGCTGCTTGGTTAACTTTACCACCTGTGAGGCTAGTGACATGCAGGTCTCGACCACCACCAGGTACCGGGAGCACAGGGTGTGCCCCTGACGTTCAGCGCTCTGGGAGGGCTTTTCCCCAGCGTGATTCTGCATGGTGACGTTTGCTCCATACTCCACCAGGGTCTGTCAGAAAATGCAGAAACATGGAATTGTATCAGGTCCTCCATCTAAACATTTTTTAATGACTGTAACAGGATCAAGAAAGAACTCTTGTTATTCCAAAGCCCGTGGAATTGGGGGTGGTGATACCAGTACCTAGAAAAGAGAGCTGCTGGAGCCTATTTAGGGTTGAAGTCTGCCTCCTCCCTTCAGAGCCTACAAAGGTAGAGCTGGACCCATTCTACTATCCAACCCTACTGTACCCTAAGGGGGAGAGGTCTGGGAAAGGGAGGAGGCTGCTGCTGTCCATAGAGCTCTTTCCTTCCTAAAAGGTATAATGCTTGTGGTGGTTGGGTTCCAAAAGAATTGTTCATAAATTCAGAGATGCCTGTAAGATGGGAGGAATGAAATTCTGCTTATCTGTTCCTATTTGCTTGGGCTTTGATAGCTGGTTTTGTAACAACCCTTATTGATCTCTTGCTGAGCCCACCTGACCAGAAATAAAAAGAAATGAAGAGATGGCATGGCAGAGATTGGGGAAGCTATGAAGCAGCCCAGACCCTTACCATGTGTTATGGCCAGGATGTGTTTGTGGACTGAGCAGACTTTGTAGAAGGGAGCTTGGTGGGAACTTGCTTTCGGCATCCCCCATTCACACACAAAAGGAGAGGGTTCTCCAGAAGCACTTGACAGTGGATTGCCCCATAGGGTGAAGAAATTTATAGGAGAGGATGAGGCAAAGTGGGGGGCCAGGACTCCTATGTCAGGTACTGGTGGGGAAGACCCTACCACGGCACCCATCAGACAGATGTCATCTGAGGGTTGTCATAGAGCATGTCAGTGATCACAGCCAAAGAAGCAGTGACAACTTTCAGGGAGGACATGGCCTTTCCCAGTTAAGCAGAGACACTTGACTTTTTTTCTCTCCATACCTTCTCTTTGTCTTTGATACTGCAGCATGGAAGACAGAGGGGAGCAGGAGCTAAAGTGGTGTGTTAAAAGCAGATCAAGCCTCACTCCTCATCCTACATCCTTAATTTGGCTGGGGGTGGCACTGGGAGAATGCTTTGAATAAGAAATAAGATTGAGGTTTTAAGCTGGTTTGAAGTAAATTTTAATAGTCAAAGACAAGCCTAAAGCTATGGAATCTGGTCAAGGTATCAAGAGTAGAGGAGGAGATTTGATGCAGTGTGGCAGAAATCAATACTTTAAAAGCATAAAAATTTTATTTAGTTTCTTTTTTTTTAATTTTTTATTGTTGGCTGTTCAAAACATTACATAATTCTTGATATATCATATTTCACACTTTGATTCAAGTGGGTTATGAGCTCCCATTTTTACCCCAAATACAGATTGCAGAATCACATCAGTTACACATCC
>NW_026000026.1:89187600-89201244 GCF_001458135.2 Marmota marmota marmota
GCTGGGCCTGCTCTGTGGGTGGTCACAGTTCCCTCTACCTTGCCGGCGCAGGGGGAGGGGGCGGCTCTGCCTCTCAGCAGGCCGCTGCTCCTCTTCGGCCGGTGGGTCGCAGGCCCGCCTACCTTGCAGGAGTGATTGGAAGCTCTGTCCCTCCGCGGGCCACTGGGCCTTTTCTGTTGGTGGTCACAGTTCCGCCTACCTGGCAGGCGCGGGGGGTGGGGGGCGGCTCTGCCCCTCAGCAGGCCGCTGGGCCTGCTCTGTGGGTGGTCACAGTTCTGTCTACCTTGCTGGCGCAGGGGGAGGGGGCGGCTCTCTTAGTTTCTATTTATACTGTGATGCCATTAGACTCCACACAAAAAAGTTGTCACATCAATATTAATTAACCACCACAGTCTGATATATTTTTTGACAGTTCATGGTGCGATTGCAAACCTTTAGATTTATTTTGGTAGTAATGGTTTTTTCCCACACACAATACATCTATTTAAATTCTTAGGCTACTTAAATCTCAAAGAGCATTAAGGAGCTTCTTTTTCCTTTTGGTTTATGATCACTCACCATGAAAGGTCAAATCACTATAAAGCCATTGCCACCTTCCTCAAGGGGTGTCCCAGAGACCCTGTCAGCATCGAGCTCTCCAGGAGACTGAGTATAAACACACACTGTTATTACTCCCCTGGACTCTGACCTCTGCAGTTTTCTTTCCACTGTTTTCCTTCCGCAGTCCCCTCCTCACTGCATAAGGTCCCTTGCTCACTCTCTCAGTCTCGTTTTCTTTTAAATCTCACATCCAGCGGACAGACCAAGGTTATCCAAGTTTCCACATCCATCGTATCTAGCGCCAAAAACATCATTTGTGTTAAGTGGAGTGATGAATGCTCTGGAAGGACTGACAGCCTCCCTTCACATGTTAAAAAAAAAAAAAAATAGGCCCACACCTGTAATTCCAGCGGCTCGGGAGGCTGAGGCAGGAAGATTGGGAGTTCAAAGCCAGCCTCAGCAAAATCGAGGTGCTAAGCAACTCAGTGAGACCCTCTCTCTAAATAAAATAGAAAACAGGACTGGGGATGTGGTTCAGTGGTTGAGTGTCCCTGAGTTCAATCCCCAGAACCCCCTCCCCCTATTAAAAAAACAAACAAACTAGCATCTTACATAGAATTAGTGATAGCAGCTGGATGTCTTTGGCTTTCAGTTATTAGTACAAGCTGATAAAAAGTTTATTCCAAGACTATTTAACATTAGAGTATCTTGTGAAAGGGAAATATATGATTTTCAGTGTTCATTCAATTATCTTTTTGCCACAAAAAATAATGCTACTCCTTTAATCTTTTTGCAGATGTTGGAAAGAATTTAAATTTCTTTCCTTTATATACTTTCCAGTTTCTTACCATTCCTTTTATAAACTGGTGTCTGATGCCTTAAATTAGAAGATGTGTGTTTTGCCAACAATAATGGGAAAATGTTCAGACACTTTATTTCCTATCAAGTCAATTCTTCAAAGAGCAGTTTCATGTGAGTACAAACTATAGTAAGTTTTCTGCTGGATCTCTGCTTTTGTTTTTATTATTAATCCCCTTTTTATATTCAAAGTTTTTCTGTGTAGTCTCCTATTATTTCCTGAGTCCTCTCTACTTTCTTGAGTAAATGGTTCTCACTGCTTACTTTTCTATTTCAAATACAGCCTAACCTGCACACAGTAGGGCATCAACAAGTACCTGTTGAATAAATGAACACACAGGGTTTGCAATAAAGGGAATAATGCGTACATAATCCAAAAGGAGTGCTGCTTTGTAGAGGTGGAAAATGTGTTACATGTTACAAGAACATCACATTTTGAACTGTATGAAATCGCTGAGGTGGAAATACTTTCTCCAGTCATGGCTTTCAACCATGTGTTGTCAATTTCCCTTTCCCTGAGATGTGGGGGGAAAAAAATTCACAAATGTTCAGGCATTTTCAATGATAAGAATGGTCTGATTGGCCTGATCCTGGTAACCATAACTTATTGTCAAAAATAAAATTTCAGGCCAAACCTAAACTTCAACTTTGTCTGCCAAAGTCTTTGCTGTCCCTACACTACTGCTCCTCGCCCACCTGTTCCTCCTCCTCCTTAGGTCACCCTCTCTCTTTCTTCTGTCCCTGAGGGCCTTCAACATTTTCCAGGTGGAAAGTTCTATCCAGTTTTCACATGCATTCTCCCCCCACCTTCTGGGATGGCTCTCAGTGCCATGTGGAAAGTGACTCAGCTTTGGGCAGCTCTGTATTCTGTGGCATGATGAGATACCATTGCCTCTTTCTGCAGGAACCCATGCTCCTGGAGGGCTCCTCACATGGACTGGAGCAGGCAGAAGAGCCTCCCTCCCTTCTCCTGTGGCTCTGCTCCCCAGTCTTTTAATATCATCTCACACATTGAACACAAGAACATTTGGAAGGGATGCTGGGCTCAAAGCATGAGGCTGCTTGAGGCCTCTGGGTGGAATGGTTAGCCGACCGAGGCCCTGCCTAAGGTCCAAGAGGATCAGAACAAGGGGAAAAGCCCTACAAGACCGACGAATTTTTAGTCTCTCAAGTGGACTTCTGTTGTCCTCATTAGTGCATCTCTCCTCCCCAGGTATGCGGAAAATAGGACAGATTTTCCAGAAATGTATTAGAAGGATTCTTCATAGTAGGGGAGCAGTAGTCTAGCAAGAATGTGCTGTGTTTTCCCCCTTTCTCTAAAGTAGGGCTGAACTTCTCAAATGCATTCAAAGAGGCTCAGGTTTAGTTAGGGGTCCAAAAACATGGATATATTTTTTTATTTAGTCAGCATTAGGGCTTTATAGTGATGTTACTTTGGACTATTGAGAGAGCAGTACAAGTCCCTTTCAACACCCTCTGATGCTCCAGGAGAAACTCTTAGGGCTATTTGTGCCTACATGTGTGTGGATTTTTAGAAATAAAAATCTGTAACATTATAATTCTTTATTTACATCATAAAACAAAGGTGAACTAATCCAGGCATTCTCCCAGTGAGCAAAATTTCCATTTTTTTAAAAAAATTATTTGATAGCTCCTTCCTGTCTGCAGAGCAGCAGCACTGCATACCTGGATGCACCCGAGGTAGCCGTGCTGTGAGGCGACGTGAACAGCACTGTTGCCATCCTGGTCCACTTCATCCAGCGAGATACCTTGTTCTTGCATGAACTGAAGAAGCCACAACAGAATCTTCTCCTGTCAACACAAGAACACTAGGAATCACTGGAATATCATGCAGAGAAGCCACATATGAAGACAGAGGAAAACAAGACTCTAACTGGTGAAGAGTATGTAAAGGAAACTCACCTGTACCAAAAGAAAATTTCCACTCAGTACAAACTGAAAAATCCACAAATCTCTTACCAAAAATGAACGAAAGAGGAACACAAAGGGGATTCTAAGAGCAGGATGTTACCTTGGAAATGCTCTGGTTTTATTTACTTATTCTACCGGTGGGAGAACAATTCACAGAAAGTTGAAGAACTTCCTAAAAGTCACACAGCTAGACAGATCCAAGGTTGGAACTAGAATCAGGTCTTTTGGTTCCAAGGCTCTCAAGACAATGTTTTGGCTATTGTGTTAAACTGCCTGTGGGTTTCAAGTACATTCATAAAACCTTGGACTACTGAGATAGCTAGCTTTTACTTTTAAATTTATAATTCTTACACTGTGCCTCCTAATCCCATACCTCTGGCAAATCAACAGACTTACAAAAAAGAGATAACACCTTAAATTGTCAAGATAACCCCACTGAAATACAACCAGAAACCACTTGTTGGTGGTGTTTTAAAGGCAAAGTTTTTTTTTCTTCTTCCATGTTAAAGGAAAGGGACCAAAAGCTCTGAACATAAACCTTTCAAAGGCAAAATCGTAGAGCAGTCAGTCTGTTTCGTCACCATCTGTTTGCATTTTACCCAGTGTTTTGTGGTATTTTTGTGTTATGCTTGGCCTTCAGAGAAAGCAGGGGGATGGGATTTCACTGTTTTAAAATAGAAAAATTAAATATAAAGTTAAAAAAAATATGAGAGTGGTAAAAACAACAGCATGAAGTTTAGTGGGTGGAATTTGACATTTAAAAAGATGATCATGTGTTTGAAATAGCCTTGAACTTCTTTCTTCTTCGCCTTTTAAAGGATTTCTTTTCCAGTTATTTGCTCAGAGTGGTCATGAACTTTTATACTTTCCTGGATTAAATTTGCCTTTATCTTCCAAACATGCCAACTAATCTGCTAAAGGAATGTTGGACAAAAACAGCCAGTTCCTTTAATGTTTCACCTCTTATGCTGGGGGACAGGGTGCTGTTTATGAAGGTATCTGAGACATCAGGGACAGACTGAACATTTGCACCACACTTTTTCCAAATGAGCAAGTAGGGAGTAAGGAGTCCTAAAGAACAAGATGAGAAAAATGTAATCACTGCTTACAGCCTCCCAAGAATGCACCTGGGGAAGCAGGGTGAGTGTTAGCTGCAAAAGCAGACAGACCCTGTAGAAAGTGAAACCCTTAAGGATCCCCCAAGAAGGAGCAGAGCCCTAAGGTGAAGGTAGGGAGTTATATAGAGAGTTTGGATATTCTGATATGCTTATATTTTGATATGCTCACATATTATCTATGCAAACCTGGAGAAAGTTGGAGCTGACATTTTGGCCCAGAACAGGTAATTTTTCCACATGTATGAGGTAAAACCACTTCCTTTACCTTTCCTAATTGGGTAGGAAAGAAATATTGCATTACTTTTACTTGGAAACAGATGATTGTACTATGTAATTTTCTTTTTTTTTTTTGAGAGAGAGAGAGAGAAAGAGAGAGAGAATTTTAATATTTAATTTATTTTTTAGTTTTCAGCGGACACAACATCTTTGTTTTGTATGTGGTGCTGAGGATTTAACCCCGGCCGCACGCGTGCCAGGCGAGTGCGCTACCGCTTGAGCCACATCCCCAGCCCCTGTAATATTAACTCCTTAAAAAAATCTCAGTGAACCAGGATTGCAAGTTTGAGGCCAACCTAGATGACTTGGTAAGGCCCTGTCTCAAAATAAAAATAAAAGGGATTAGGATGTAGCACAGTGGTTGAGTACTACTGGGTTCAATCCCTAGTACCATAAAACAAATAAACAAATCAATGAGAACCTCAATGAGAAGTACTTTAGGATAAAAGGCATAACCAACCATTCTACAGTCAATGGCTAAGACATATGGATACTGCATGAGGAGGGCGGCCTGCTGTGTCCTCACTGGTGAAAAAAGATGGCGCAACCATATGCAAAATAAGCCTCTTCTGTGGGTCATTTTTAAGCCACAGTAACTTGGTTTGCTCCATAATATTAGAATATGGATTCTTAAAACTATAGACTGAAAGAAATTTTAGGGAATCATGCAGTTCAAACAGTCCTACTTTATAAATCAGAAAACTGAGGGAGAGGACATTTTTGTGTACTCTGATTTCTAGCAGCTCATTATTTAGTGCAAAGGAGTTTAAGGTATTTATCAATGTATTATCTGTACCTTCTTTTCATGCAAATTTTCTTATTTTTTTTTCAGACCCAATTATATAGTATTGTGGATACTATATTTGGATAGTCCACCTGCCCAAAGCATCATTTACTAAAATCACAGTATTCTGACTTTTAGCAGTGGGTGGGTGTAGGCAGTGGAATACAGCATTTCATAAGACTAGGAATTTTCCTGTTGTGGAAATCTGGGGTGAATCTAGGGCTCTTTGCAGAAGCCTGGTTACCATGCAGAATGAGACACACGAGGTCCATGTGAGCCAGACACAGTTCCCTGGCTCCAGAGAGCTCTACAAGCCAGGATCAGTCTGTATAGTTATAATAAACTCCCTTATTTTCTTACAATGACAATTAGAGAGTTTACCTAATTTAAGACTTACGTAAAGGAAGAACAATTTTTGATTGTTCAGAACAAGTCAGGTGTTTGCCCAACAACTCCAAGTTAGTTTGGTGTTTTTATAGGACAATTTACTTTCCAAAGAAGATAGGCAGTTGGCTTAGCCAGTATACAAAAATAAAAATCCTTCCCATTATACCACACAGAGAAGTACTACTAAAAGAAATTAGCTGATTATATGCCTGGTCTTTTAACCATTCTCATTTAGGATTTCTGAGATGGACATAGAGGTGGCTAGCATCTGTAGTTTTGGTAAAACCAGAGAATTCTGCTTGGGTTCTGGGGAACATACCTGTGAGATGCACAATTTAAACAATACCTCATGAGAAGGTCAAAATATATATGGCCACTTTCTCCTTATTAAAGCACATGTGTATTTTATCTATAGGAAATTGTGTCTACCTCCCCTTAACCCTTTAACATATCTCCCCCCTTTCTCTCTCTGTTTGTGTCTATAGGGAGGAGAAGTTAAAGAAACAATATAACTTTGATTTTCATTTCCCTGTATTACTTTCAGAGAGCATCCAATGCTGTCACATAGATGAAAAGGCCCTCTGCATTACTTCCATTTCACAGAATGATTTTCCAACTTACATTTCATCCCTGCACCCACACATGCATCTCTCTGTTCAACTTGCATCTACTGACTAAAAACTTCCTTCATGTACCAATTTCCTTTTCTAGGGATTTTCTGATCTTTTGGTAACCTGATATAGTATTGTATTTTATGTGTTCCCAAAGGCAATGCAAGTTGTTTAAAGAGGCAATTAATACATGTAATTTATGAGACTTGCTGGATAAAGTCTAATAGAAAATTTAATTGAAAGTATGTCACAGTTTTATTGCTGGTATCAATAAAATCTCAATAGTTTGTGGTGCAATCACAAGTTCTGAAAAGAGTCAGCTTTGTTTGCAGCCATAGATCATCAAATCTACCATGCCATTGATTTTAAGATTCATTCCAGTTTTTGAGAAGTTAAAATGTAGGGGAAAAACGGCCAGCCATAATTTCATAATGTCATTTATTGAAGTAAATGTAGAATCTGGAGATGGTAAACTGTGGGGGGAAAGGTGCATGCAAAAATTGATTAAATAGGTTGAGGCCCAAATAATTCTTTGGCAAGTTTCTCTTATTTCTTTAGCTATGGTGAAATAAGTAAATAAATAATACTGATAGCAATAAAATAACAAATTATAACAGTCACAACTGTCAATATTTATCTAGTACCTTCATTGTATTGGGAAGTATGTTTGTTTTTTACTCAGTCTTTTGAACAATGTTATAAGGAAGGATCTATTATCCATATGGAGTAGATGAGGAAAGTGAGGTCCAGGGAGACCTTTTCTTCTTTCCTTTATTTTCTGTAAATGAATGTTTCTACGGCCATGCAGCTAGTAACTGGTGACTAGGATTTAAACCCAGACAGCTTGAGTTAGGGACCAATGCTTTTCTTGACTCTGCTTTCTATCTATGAACACAAACATGCACAACTACTCATTCCTCCACTGCCCTTAAATCTAAAGGACATTCTCTCTTTTTCAGGCCCATGGGTCAAAGAAATCACTGTTAACTGCCTGTCAGACTGTGGGCTGTGGAGTTCTGGCTCAGTTGGGTTTTTTTGAGATCAGTATTTGCAGAGCAGATGGATGCCAATGCTAATCAAAGATTTTTCTATTTTTCTCTCATCTGAAAATGTAGGCAGCACTTTCAGGTTGTTTACTTATTTCTGCACCATGGCAGTGAGACAATAAAGTCAATGGAATAATAATGTCAAGGGAATAGTCTCCTTTCTAAAGTCAGTTGGGGAGAAACGAGAAGAACAGAGCCTGCAGGAGCATCCCTCTTGCGGGCAGGTCTACTGCTGCTCAAGCACGGGCATTCATAGGAATTGCTGAGCCTTTCCCTTTTCAGAAAGTGCTCTTTGAAAGTATCTGTTTCAGGGAAAACCTTTAAAATGGAGAATAAGTACAGCATAGGCAAAGGTGCTCTTGGTAAATGCTTGATGTTGGGATGCAATTTTTGTAGAAGGATGTCCTGACCAAATGGCATGTAAATGATTCAGAAACAAGGAATTACAAGCTTGATGTTGAAAGGCACAGAGAGCCAGTGACCAATGCAGAACAGGCTGATGCCCCAAGCAGCTGCAGGTCGGAATCTCTGCTGGAAGAGCCTGGATGCAACCTTCATGTTTGAATAAAAGAGCCCAACTTACATGGGCTTTGAATAGGAGCTTCGAATCAACATGGTTGTGACTCAATTGTTTTGGCAGCAACATCCCTCTTCTGGGATGGCAAGGCAGGCCTGGCTAAGGACACCTGCTTGTTCCCCCAGTCTCCCCAGGCTTTCACCTTGGTGCTCCCCGTGGCATGTTCCGCTAGGCACCATCAGGCAATGAAATAATTGTACCCTCTGAGACTTCAAGTGTCAAGAAGAGGAAAATCAATTCCTATCACCCAAAGATCTATCACTCCAGGAGGCCACTAAAAACTGCTGGCTACCCTGTGGTACTGAAGTCTTTAAAGGTAATTTTTACAAGAAAAAGGACACAAATTGGGAGTCAAATGGAGCCCATTCTTTAAGAATCGCTATGAGGGGCAGAGGGCAACTAAAATAAACGGAGAGAGGAATTTTCCTTGGTGCTATCTTTTCCAGAGATATTTACTGAAGAAACAAAAATCAGAACACACTCAAGTGCCTGCTTGATGTAGAAAAACTTGCATGTGCTGAATTCATTAGAAAACTGTTCAATAACAGTCTTCCTTGTGAAAATATTAGCCTTGTCATGGTTCCAAGTTCAGGCGTCTCTGCAGGTTATCTGTTACATAAGTGGCTGTGGCGGATGTAGGACGGCTGGACAGAATTCACAGATCTAAAGGGCTTTTATATTTTCCACTTGGGCAGGAATGCTCTCCTAAGGGTGCTGCCCGGCTGCGCCCCCAACCCTCAAAGTTCTACTTAAGGTCAATAAAAAAATGCTTATCAGCTTGAAATAATCTAAAGATTGGTAATAAAGTAAAGCAAACGACACAGCTCTTCCAACAAGTCAGTAACTTCCATAGTTTCCTCTACTTCAGCTACACTTTACCCAGCCAGTCTCAGACAGGCCCCTTTCTTTTGTGGTATCCCAACAGATTCAAAATTATGAGGAACCTGCTGTGAATAAAGAAACTGGTATATATGAGCAACATTTCCCAAGATGAAGAATGCTGAATCTGAGATTCACTGAGAGGCTCAGAACAACTCTATCTTTTCCTCCTTGACTCTGGTAAACTCTGCCACAGATGTCTAAAAGTCCTTGTTAGGCTTTATAGGCAAAAGGACTTAGGAACATGAAACAATTACCCACACAATTTAATAAAATTCTGTTTTATACTGAAAGTGATTTATAAAAATTAACAGTGATCAATCCTCCTGAGCATTTAAAATTTCTATTCTTCCTTTTGCCATTATAAGCAAAATAGGGCCACCTAAGCCAATGCCTATCAATCACTATTGGTTGTTTTTAGGACATTGTGGATGGGGACTAGCCCGTAAAATGCATGAAGAAAACTGAGTAACTGAAACATTTCAGACAGTGGCTTTTACATGTCTTAAATGTTCTTCCTGATCCTTTCTCCATTTCATAAATTTGCACAGTTGCTCACTTCAATGAGCAATGAAGTACTCTGTATATCAGTGTATTTATTGTTAGACAAAATGTAAAAAAGTCTTCTTCAGTTGTATCAATGCCACTGTTACAATCTGTACCAATTTTCTACACAGATGGGGACAAATAGAAACTGGCCCTGGAGTCTGAGGACCAGAGCAGAACTCTAGTCTTTTCTCTTTCTAGCCATTAGACCATGTATAAGTCATTCAACTTTCTTTCTTCAGTCCCCTCATCTATACAATGGGGTTAAAAACATCTCATAGAGTTGTTTTAAGAACCAGATAATGTATACAAAACCCAATAGTATAGAGCCTGGCACACATAGGAAACATTATGTGTGTGTATGCCTCTGAATATATAATTATATACATACAGTTTATTTATATTGTTTGAAATACATTTGTATCTGTATTAATTGAAGTTACTAAGGTACAAAATAAATGATCAGTTAAAAAAAATAACAAAACTATCAGCTAGCATGACTCCAACTAATGAAAGACTGGTCAGGCTCAGTGGTGCACACCTGCAATCCCAGCTACTCAGGAGGCTGAAACAGGAAGATTCAAAGTTCAATACCAGCCTGGGCAACTTAGCAAAACCATGTCTCAAAATAAAATGAAAAAGAGGGTGAGGCATAGCTCAGTGGTGGAGTACTTGCCTAGCATATGCAAGGCTCTGGGTTTAATCACCCCCTTCTGTTAAAAAAAAAAGACTGTGACAATATTCTTCAGTCTATTTTTTGAATTTGGGACTATTATGTTTGAAAAATCATAATCTCTTATTGACAATACCACAATTTACTGCCACTGGGAAAGTTTATGAAGTCAAAGGGATATAGTTATATGCATGAGAGGCGATTTTCTTTGCCGCAAATGTGATTAAATCTATTTTAATGCAGTTGCTGACTTTATTATTTTTAAGACTGAAATTGGTATTTTGTGGTTCCAATGTTGTTACAAGATAATTTATACTCATCTCCCTTAAGGGAAGATAGGTTTTTTAAAAATTTTTCACTCTATATACTGGATTCTGATCTGGGTATATCAATTACTCATGCTGGGATTTCCTAACAGAAATTAGTTGTAACTAGTTAGTGTGCTCATCTTTACTTGAGCAGACTTCCTTGATTAATGTCTTACAAAGATTTTCCTTCCAAATGTGGGTTTAATAAAGTATAGCATTTTAACTTTTGGTAAATGTTAAATGTACTTATTATAAAAATCTGAAAATATTGAACAAAAAAGAGCCACTTATAGTTCTATCTCTGCAATAATGACTACAAATATGTTGTACCATAGTTTTTTTTTCTGGTTTTACTTTCTATTTCTCTTTCTGTCTCTTCAAATTTCAGAGTTGGCACCAAATTATGGGAACAGTTCTGTATCATACATTTTAATTAATGTTACATAATTAGTTATACACACGAGAGGAAATTTCATATGAGAATTCCATCATATGAATATAGCTTTATTATTTATCCAACATGCTATTCTTGGGTTAACAGGTTGTTTAAAAGTTTTTATTTTTTCATTAAAAAATGCTACAATTACTATCATTGCTTAAAAATCAATGAATATATTTTGAATATTTTATGTTTGGATTTTGATGAACAAATAAAAAGAAAACAAGTCAATTATATGGTGCATAAAGGGAAGATAACTTAAAAACTCCATACCTGGCCATAGCAGCCTGCATAATGAATAAGGCTTGGAAAATCCTTGGAACAACTCAGTTCGGCAATAGCTTCTGTTTCACTCACCATCCAGCGTACACACTCCAACTGACCATTCTAGATTTAAAAGAAAGAAAGTCAAAGTAATTCAGGTTTTAAAAATATCTCTGCACTCTTTCATGATCCACTTCTTTCACAATCGACTTCTTTCACTCTGCTTAGTACTTCTGAGATTCATCTAAGCTGCTACTTTTTATCAGTATTTTACTCCCTTTTTTATTGCTGAAAGTAGTCCATTGTCTCACTAGATCACAATTTGTTTATACAGTAACCTATTGAGAGTATTTGGATTGTTTCCATTTAGGGGATATTATAAATAAAGTTGCTATAAATATTTTTTTTGTGAATATGTCCTTTCATTCTGATAGGTAAATATGGAATTTACTTAGTCTACATAGGGTAATTTCCAGTTTATGACTGGAATTTCTGGATCATGTGTTGGTGTGTATTTGACTTTATGAAAAACTGTCAGACTGGTTTCCAAACTGGTTGACTACACTATCACTGGGAATGCTTGAGCATTCCAGTCATTTCATATACAAGCCAGCAAACAATGTCAGTTATCTGTTATTATTAAAGTTTGTAAGCTAGAGCAACTATTTTCTAATACCCAAATAAAATAGTATTGTATCTGTTAATGAAAAATTAACAATCCATATTTAAAGTGCAAGAAATAAAATGAAGAATTGACAAATAGGATGGAATTGAACTAAAAAGCTTCTTCACAGCAGAGGAAACAATTAAGATGAGAAGAGGGAGCCTACAGAATGCAAGAAAACTTTGCCACCTGCACCTCAAATAGAGCACTAATCTCCAGAATATATAAAGAACTCAAAAATCTTAACACCAAAAAAACAAAAAAACTCAATCAATAAATGGGCAAATAAACTGAACAGACACTTCACAGAAGAAACATGAATAGTCAACAAATATATAAAAATTGTTCAACTCTAGCAGTTAGAGAATGCAAATTAAAACTATACTGAGATTTCATCTCACTTCAGTCAGAATGGCAATTATCAAGAATACAAGCAACAATAATTTGCAAGGATGTGGGGAAAAAGGCACATTCATACATTGCTGGTGGGACTGCAAATTGGTGCAGCCAATATGGAAAGCAATATGGAGATTCCTTAGAAAACTGGTAATGGAACCACCATTTGACCTAGCCATCCCATTCCTTAGTTTTTAACCAAAGGACTGAAAAACTGCATACTATAGGGACACAGCCATATCAATGTTTATAGCAGCACAATTCACAATAGCTAACTGTGGAACCAACCCAGATGCCCTTCAGTAGATGAATGGATAGGGAAACTTTGGTATATATACACAATGGAACATTTCTCAGCATTAAAAGAAAATAAAATCATGGCATTTGCAGGTAAATGGATAGAGCTAGAGAATATAATGCTAAGTGAAGTTAGCCAATCCCACAAAACCAAAGGCGGAATGTTTTCTCGGATATGACGATGCTGACTCATAATGGCAATGGAGGTGGAGCATGGGAGGAATGGAGGAACTTTAGATAGGGCAAAGAGGATGGAAGGGAAGGGACTGGGCAAGGGGGTAGAAATGATGGTGGAATAAGTTAGACATGTAGGAAGACAGAAATGGTGTGAAAATACTTTGTGTACAATCAGTGAATTGAAAATTTGTGCTCTATATGTGTAATATGAAATGAATTGCATTCTGCCATCATGTATAACAAATTAGAATAAATATAAAAAAAAGAATACAAGCTACAATAAATGTTGGCTGAATGTGTGGAAAAAAGGTACACTCAAACATTGCTGGTGGGGACTGCAAATTGGTGCAACCACTATGGAAAGCAGTTTTCCTTAGAAAATTTGGAATGGAACCACCATTTGAACCAGTTATCCCCCTCCTCAGTTAATACCCAAAGGACTTAAAATCAGCATACTACAGTGACACAGCCACATCAATGTTAATAGTTCAATTCACAATGGTTAAAGTATGGAACCAACCCAACTGCCATTCAACAGATGAATGGATAAAGAAAATGTATACACATGGAATATTACTCAAACATAAAAAGAATAAAATTATATCATTTTCCAGTAAATGGATGCAACTGGAGAATATTATGCTAAGTGAAATAAGCCAACCTCCCCTACCCCCCAAAAAAACAAAGGCTGAATGTTTTCTCTAATTTGTGGATGCTAGCTCACAATAAGGGGTGAATTGGGGAAGAACAGAAGTATTTTTGGATTAGACAAAAGGGAATGAAGGGAAGGGAAGAGGAATGGAAATAGGAAAGATAGTAGAATGAATCAGACATTACTATTTTTTATATATATATATATATATATATATATA
>NW_026000026.1:89205280-89321232 GCF_001458135.2 Marmota marmota marmota
GTGGAGGTGAGGAGGTGGTGTGGTGGGTGTGTGGTGTTGGGAGGGGGGAGGGTGGAGGATGGGAAAGGCAGCGGAGCACAACAGACACTAGTATGGCAATATGTAAATCAATGCATGTGTAACTGATGTGATTCTGCAATCTGTGTATGGGGTGAAGGTGGGAGTTCATAACCCACTTGAATCAAAGTGTGGAATATGATATGTCAAGAAATTTGTAATGTTTTGATCAACCAACAATAAAAAATTAAAAAAAAAAAGAAAATCATCTCATGAAAATCAAAGGGTGAAAAATGGAGTAGATGAAAGGGACTAGAAGGAGGGAGGAGGGAAGGGAAAGGGGCAATATTCTGGAATGACATTGACCAATTAGGTTTTTATATTCTGTGCATGTATGACTATGTAACAATGACTCCTGCTATTATGTGGAATTATAATGTATCAATAAAAATGTGGAAAAAATGTAGTCCACATATATTTGTTGAGGATTTTCAGGACTACTTATATTATGATAGGCATATTCTAATGATTAAGACCCACACAGACTCTGGATTGGATTTAAATCCCTAGCCTGTCACTTAGTTACAAGATGTTGGGTAAGTTACTTTATCTCTGTAATAAGCAATGGATTCATCTGTGAAAGAGGGTTAATAGTAACTACCTCCCTAACATCACTGTGAGGATTAAATGAGATAAAGCATGCAGGCTTCCTAAGCACAGAAAACTTTTACCTTCTACTATTAGAACGCTTCCTTGGACTCTGATGGTAACTCTGCAGACAAATGAGACATTTAATCAGCTTCCTAGTTTGCACAGCGTGGAACACAGAAAAGGAGTTACTGTGGGCATAGAGCCAGGGAAGGATTCAAAGAGGGTAGCATTTATGTTAGTATAATAGGATTATTGTCTTTTTATTTTAGAATCCTAATACTTATTTTCTCAAGGTGAAAAACTCTGTTCTAAAAGCTAGATAGAAGAGGTGATCTGCTCATTCTTTATCCTTCCTTATTTGGATAATAGAATTTCAGTCAGCATTTCCCATCTATTTGCATGCAAATTCAGTGCCCTCTTTTTGAGATATAGTCATGTGCTACATTATGATGCGTTTGTCAACTTGTATATACTACTGTGGTCCCCTAAAATTACAATGGAGCTGAAAAATATAGCACCTACAATTATGTGCATTATATACTTGATAATAACAATAAACAACTGTTACTGGTTTATGTATTATTATACTTTCATCCTTAGAGTGTACTCCTTCTACTTACTAAAAATAGAGTTTACTATCAAAACACCATATCTTGATTCCATAAGAAGGCCACTTTGACCTATGCCCTCTGTGTTTGTTAAGTACACCCTATGATGTTTGTACAAGCACAAGATTGCCTAACAACTCACTTCTCAGACCATATCTTTATCATTAAGTGACACATGCCTGTATTTGCATGATTAGATGTCCTTCTCTGTGCTCCTTCTTGCTCTGGGAGGTTGGGTTTGGCTGATGGAGATCAGGAAAGCAGAGTAAGTTTCAGCTATCCTCTGCTCCTGGCTTCCATCTAGAGGGTTTCCAACTGGCCAGATGAGTCCTTCCTCCTACTAATGAATTAACTGACAGTACTAGGATTACTTTGATGCATCCAAGATCAAAAGCTGGCCAGTCCTTTCTGATCAATCTCTCTAGTTAAGGTTCTTGCAACCATTCCTTCCCCAGCCCCTCCAGGCTTTAGGGTGGTAAGTGTGCTCTGACTGTTGCTGACCCCAGGAGACTGCACTTTCCAATAGACTCCCTTCATTCACTCCACCCACAATTTGGTGTATAATAATCCCGTCATTACAGACTTCCTTTAAATTTGAGTATGTCCAATGTTTCTATCAGAAGCGGACAAACAAACCTACTATATATTTTGTTTCATTCCCTTTGAATAAAGAAAGGGATAGGAATTCTATTCATTAGATACAAGAAAAATGGTTCAAATAAATTGGTATTTATACAGCACACAGAAATATGAGGCAAAGTTTTAGTAATTTCTTTCTCTCTCTCTCTCTGCTCACATTTGTTTCCACTCTAATTTTTATTATTTCCTTTCTTCTGCTTGCTTTGTATTAAGTTTGCTCTACTTTTTCTAATTTCCCAAGGTATATGATTAGGCTATTGCTTTGAGATCTCTTTCCCTTTCCTGCATCTTTTACAAATTTCCCTTTAAATACAGCTTTAGCTGCATCCTGTAAGTGTTGTATTTTCATTTTATATAGTTTCTAATTTCCTTTATGGTTACTTCTCTGACCTATTAATTATTTTAGAGTATATTAATTCTTTACACTTATGGATATCCCAGATTTCCCTTGATTATTGATTTCTAATTAGATTCTACAGTGATTGGAGAGCACAACTTTGTATTTCAATACTTAAAAATTTACTGAAATTTGTTTTTTATCTTAACATAGGATTTATCTTAGAAAAATTCCATGTACACTTGACAAGAATGTGTACTCTGTTGTCATTGGGTAGAATGTTCTTTTAGATGATTATTAGGTCTAATTTTTCAAGGAATCAACATTTAAAATAAATAAAACACTGCTAAGAAGTCAGAAGAAATTATTATATCACTACTATGAGTTTGAAACCAGTATCACTTGCAATAAATATAAATACCAAGAAAAGAAACAAATGAACCAAAACATGATCTAATTCTAGCAAGAAATTTTTGCCTATCAAATTCTCTGGGTCTGGGGTTGCTCAGTGTGTTAAAAAGAAGTCAGTAAGGTTATGTGTTTGAAGTCATCTTATCACCAGACCAACACTGTGCTTTTGGGCTTAATCAGAATGACTGAAGAGAAGAATAACTAGGCAATTAAGGTCATTTTATTCCAGGTCTTTTTAGCTACTAAAATAATTTCTTATTAGTTCCATTTTAGAAAACAAGATTGCTTTAGTATTAGACATTTTAGAAATCCTTCTCCATTTCTTTTCTTAACCATCTCCAGAGGATACCAATAATGTCCTGAACTCTCAAAATATCTACTGTTGGGTCTTTCAAAAAGCACTCAATAAATTCTGCATGTGACTGGCATAATATATTATGTTTCCTTGAAGGAATTTAAGAGTGGGGGAGAGATGTTTTTAAGTTCTGATATGACTTTAAAACCCCCTTTCTCAGGTAATCTTTTCACATAATACCTTATCTCTGACTTTGCTCCCTGTCAGCTAAGTCATACTATCCAAGAAACTTCAGCCTGTTTGTACCAAGTATGTTTGTCTTTAATGACATCAGGGCTCTGAGACCCTGTGTGTAATGAGGTGAAACACCTGGGTACTGGTGTTCAAAATAAGGCCCCCAAATGGAAGAATGATGACCCTCAGGGCTCTCTCAACTTCATCAGTGTCTATCAAAATGCACTGAATGGAGAGAGGCAGGACATACATCAGGACTGATTTCTAAAGGGGGTGGTGGTGACACTTATTATGAAATATTTGTTCTTACTGCTTTTACAAATTCTAGATTAAGTAATGGAGTGGAAGAGCACATCCACTTCTACAATCATTGTCCAGAAGTAAAAATGAGAAACCTGTGACGCCAAATCAGTAACAGCTTTTGGGTCTTATGAATTGGATATTTGTCTTTTATTCAAATAAAAACAAAAACATTGTTGTTTAACTTTGCAGACTGCTTATGATATATGCATATCTTATATATCTTATATGATAACAATACTTTGTTGACTACAGGAGCTTGGGTATGAAAGAACACTCAAACATGTACACAACAGGAGGTATTTATGCTGAAGATTGGCTTTTTTTAACCATTAAGTTTCCTATGTATCTTTCTTCACAGAGATTTTAAATCCATCAAAACAAGCATGAGGGTGCATAAACTAAGAAAAACATGGGCTTTTGTCCAACTACAATATACCATTAGTTATGAAAACTAATGAAAATTACATTTTTATAAACAATAAAGCAGCAAGGCAAATGTCAACATTCACTGGGATTCCAAAAATATTTTATTTGTCATTGACACATGCCCATTGATGATCACATGTAACCCCTGTTTTCTTACAGAACTTTGTCACAGGACTAAATTTCAAATTTGCCAACTTGCACTGGTGTTACTGATGACACACCTGTCTTATCTACCAGGTTACCAGCTCTATAAGAACAAGAGTATGCCTTATTTAAATATGTATCTCCAGTGTCTAACTGGAGATACTAGATAGATGGGGTACATTCTGATAAACTCAACTAGACCAAACCCTGACTTCACATTTAATTTTCATCTCTTTATGGTGGCTGTTGTAGTTGAGTTGCTTGAGTTGACATAGCATTGTTCACAGCCAAAGGAAAATTATACCCACTATGGTCATAGGTTTCTTATTTTATTAAAATTATTTTCTATACTGTTTTTGAAGTCATTATTCACCCCTGAGCAAAAATAAATAAAATTGAACACATTTGCAAATATATAAAACTTTACTGAATGATAAACAAGTTAAAGATACAAAAATTCAACTTTGCATAAAAGATATATCAGAGGTAGGACGATTACTTGTTGTTCAAATGTAACATGTTTCATAATGAATTCACAAGTAGGTTATTTTAACTAGCAAGTTCCCCTAGTCAATATCAATATAATTCCATTTGTAAAAAATGTGATTATTTGACTTTTAGAAGACACAACTATTATGAAAGCAAAGTACATATGCAGAAGTGCAAGATGTATTATATTTCCTTGAACTTCACTTCTGGCTTTTTAATAAATGTGACTGAATTCTACATTTATTTGCCAAAGATCTTAAAAGTAACTTTAGTTTAATAGCTAACCTTCTCATGATCTGTTATATTTTACAGAGCACTCACTGCAGTACTATAAAAGTCCATGTTTTCTTGTATTGTGGTTTGTAAGTTTTAACTCCATCCTAGTTGGCATTAATTTGTGTAGTTTTTGACAGCATATTGTGCTATGCAAAAACTAAATGCAAAAGCCACACTGATATTCTAAACAACTCTTGATACCTGAAGACATTTAAACTTCGGATCTGATCCATTAAAAGTCTATTTTATTATCTGAAATACTCCTGAGTGCTATCATCCCTGAAAACACACCTTTTCCTCATTTGTCTTGCTCATTATTCTCACGTTAGGAAAAAATGACACAGTGTCTGATAGAGCCAGGTATGGTGAAGAATTTAAATTGCAGTCACCATGAATTACACAAGTCCTTAGCACTGCAATGGATCATTTTCCTCTCTATTGTCTGATTTGAAGCTTAACTTATTGGACAACAAATTGGAACAAATCTCAAAGCAGCTAGTGATGGAAATGGGTAATCTCTGACATGTGATGAGTTCATTGATGTTTGCTTGATAAATCACTCTCCTCTCCCTCCCGTCTAATACTTTAGCTTCACGGAATCTGAAAACACAGAAAACTGACTTTAGCTGAGGAGAGCCAAGCCCCCAACCAGTCACCTTGATGGCCAGGCCTGCTGGTGTCAATTTCTCGGTATTCCGCTCATTGAGGCAATCTTCCCCCATCAAAGAAGTGAGGTGCTGGAGACATTCTGCGTGTCCCTGCGATGCAGCGATGTGTAACAGGTTGTTTCCATTTTCATCATGAATTTTGTCTAGATTGTCTGCAGCTAGATGTGGCTGTACAAACAGTAGGATTAGAAAACAAGTCAACACATCAGAATAAGAGTCTGTGGGGGTTTTACTCTGGGCTCTGGGAAGAAGTAATAAGCTTAATGAAGCCCTAATGGCAATGTAGGGATGAGAAAGTCAGAGTTCCTTGCCATTACTCCTTGGGATAATATGCCTCAGATTGTGAATTCTTAAGAGATGGGTCTTCACGTGAGACGTGACATCAGGGCTGGGGTCAGTGGGCTGTGGAGGCTTCAATTTGGCTTTCTAAAATGCAGTGACATTTATGATAACTGGGAGGGTCCCTACATGTCTTCCCCTCTTGACTGCTAGGTCCTTGAGCTGGGGCTGTTTTATTCCCCGCTGTAGATCCACTGAATGAATAAAGAGACTACTGGTTTCTACCTGTCTGAATTGTGGAGAACTGGTTTTGACTACAAACTACATGATGTCTGCATCTACTAGTGTTTAGTGGGCACCTCCAGATACTGTCACCTCCTTATTGCTCGTGGGGGCATCTGGAGGGTACTTAGACTTTCATTTTCTCACCTCTAGTGAAACTGAGTTCCCTGAATATGAGATGGTTGATATAGAGATTGTTGGGGAACTAAGTGGTGTTCGCAATTGGGAAATATGAAAACATGGTAAGATCAAAGGAAGGGAATAAACCAACGAGAATAAGAGGAAGGAACCAGGAGAAATGGAAAATATATTTTCAGGAGAAAAAAAATTACCACTTTATTTGATTAAACTATCCAATTATATTGTCTATGGCAACAATGTTTGTGATAATAGACCAAGCACGTTATATTTTATCTACGTATGGCTTCACACTAAGTAGAAATACATGTCCAAGAAGCAGTGATTTTCTTGAATGAGGCTTTAATCAGCATTGTAGTAGGAGCCCAGGCTTGCTACTGTTTGATCCATGCCTGGAAGCCAGAAAAGAACAATGCAGGCAGATGGAGTGCTATTTGAGTTGAGCTCTGAGCTGAAGCAGAACAGACTTTTCTTACATCATGTTACTCTGTGTCTTGAGTCTTTGGAAACACTCCTTCAAGCTCCCTAGACATGCAGAGCTGGAACTAAGTAAAAACTACATGTGGGTCAGAGGGCAATCAAGCTCTAGGGTAAGCTTCTATCTGCAAATACTTTGCAAACATCCTGGCCCAACTCTCCTGAATAATGATCAGGATAAAACAGAAAACTCTCTGTTCACATATTTGGCAGGCCTGTCATCGACAAGGAACTGACATCCCTACAAATAACTGAGCGAGAGCATTGGGAACCATTTGAAAAGCAAAAAGAAAGACTTCAAGATTCAAGTGAAAAAAAGTGCTGGGCTCTCTTTGTTTTAGGTTAAATCTCTTTATTCCAGTTGAATTTTAAAAGTTAAAGTGAAATAACACTCCTTCTATATCAATTTGTTTTCCCTGTATTAACCTCCTAACTTTTAATTTTAAAACTCAAGAGGTCACACTCCCCAACCAAAGCCACAAGAAAACATTAAACAAGATGCAAAATGCACATAACATCATTGTTAAGAATGGAGCTGATAACAACAGCTCTCTAGATTTGTGTATACCAAGGAGAGATACTTACCAAGAGAGATATTTGTCCTTCTTTCACGATGTTCAAGATGCTTTTTACTTTTTTCAGATACTCACTCCTTTCTTCTGGGCCTTGGGAGCTGGTCCAGCTCATGCCCTTGACCGGCTCTTCCAGTTTGGATTCTGTTTCTGCAGATTGCAGGTGGAAGCCCCGGAGCTGACAGTCCGGCATTGTCTTCTCAATCTTTCGGCTATGCAGGTCACTAAAGGCCTTGTTTAAGAAGTCTTTATTCTGGATTTCTGGCTCATATGCAGAGCCACATGTAACCAGAGGAGGTGAGCTCTCAGACTCTTCAGTGGAGAGCTTGTGCTGGTCGCGGAGGACAGTCGATGCTTTTCTCAAGTGAGGGCTTTTCACAGGAGAAAGAACACAGAATGGGGTCATACTGGATGGTGAGTTCTCAGTGCTTCCTGTAGAGGAGGCTTTGCCAGAAAGGCCATTGATGGTTGTGCATAAACCCAAAATTCTTTTTTCTGAAGTCACCTTGGTAAAAGAGGCAAGCTGTTGACTGGATTTAATGTAAGGCACATCCAGAATCTCATCCATGTCGAGGTCGTAATGTTCCAGTTCGCCCAGTGCAGTGCTGGACTCAGAGCTCTTACTGGGCAAGCCTCCCACTCCATCTTCAGGGCCAAGCTCCTCAGGCGGGGGGCCCTGGTCAGACTCGCCCACCTTGGGGTACTCCACTTTATGGTTCTTTTGGTCATCACTTTCATTGTTCTCTAGAGTCTCTGGCTGATGTTTGAGTGGGGAAACTCGCTTCACTGGGCGAAATTTACTGTATACCTCAGCAATTCCTGTGGGCTTTTGTGCGTTTGTAATAAGAGTTGAGACTCCACAATTCCAGCTAGAGCTAGAAACTGTTTTGAAAAAAAATTAAAAGAGAAGACTATTACATTGGAATGCTGCACACATCTTGACCATGCAGGCAGATGTGGTCCACTCAAGTTATGCTCATAATTAAGCCCCTGTGTTAAGGAGATGACTTCAAGAGGACATATGTCCTTAAAAGGAATAATTTATACTTACTATTGAAAACAGTGAAAGATGAAACATGTTGACCAACAGAATTAGAAGATGGGATCCTCTGTGTTAAATGAACTTTCAAATGAAGTTAGGGAGGAAAAAGGGATACATTCACATACATGCACACACACACACTCCTCTCTAACATTTAAGAAGTCCCATATAAAGAAAGGGTAAATTACTTAACATTGCACAAACTCAAATGTGATTTACTGGCTGGGTGACTCATTAGTTTTCTATTAGGTGGTTAAGGAAAGAACAAAAAGGAATGAAGTGGTCAGGAGTTGAATGGACCATGGGACATAAACCATGGTTGAATTAACCTCACCCTAAGCTAAGTATCCTAAGTCTCCTTTCATGCAAGGGCATCTCATGGTGCTTCTGGCATTTGACACAGCAATATCATACACTAACACCTCACAACAGAGCATGCTCTTCAAGATTTAACACTGCCCTCTATTATTAGGAAAGCTGAACATGAACAAAAGGAAGAGTAAGTTGTAAAGGGAAGATGGGGTAGGAAGACTACTTTTTTCTATGCAAAGTTAGATAAAGATTTTCTGTTGGTTTACATTCAACTAAATGTCTGGTTGAGATGGAATAGAAAGTGAAACAGATACATTTAGAGGTGAAAGATAAGAATCACTACCTTTCCTACTTAGCCTCAATGCAAGATCACTCAGCACCTCCTCACTGGGGCAGGCAGATGAAGCAGCAACAGTATCCTCAGCCACGATGGTGTTGCTTCATCTCTGGTAGATGACAGGCATAGCACCCTTGGAAGCTTACAGGACACTCATTTATAGGTTTCTATTGATAGGTTTCTCCTGCCACTTAGTTTACAGCATTCTCCATCAAAGAGATGAGATTTCAGGACATGCCCAATTAGAAACCTCTCATGTATCTCTTTTCTTTGGAATGACAACAGGTGGGAAGGGTTCAACCCTAAAGCAAGCATACATGTGTGTCCTTTGCTTAAAGCACAAACAAATAATGAAAGACCCTAAAACAGGTATGTGTGTTTAGCTCTATTAACAACAGCAATGAGCCCTGGCTAGTCCTGATTCTTGGGGTGAATGCGTTCATTATTGAAGTTCCCTAAATTTAGGTTACTAATCATTTTTTTCTGCCAGAATGTGTTCCAAAAGGATTCAGAGAAGTTCTGGAACCAAGCAAAGATATGAGAAAGAGTGTTTTGAATCTGAATGCTATATAATTGTGAGTTAGTTCTATTCCCCAAATGGACCACAATACGGTGTGCAATTTCAGAAGGTCTTCACTATGTGGTCCACCCCTGGAGCCTTTTTGGCTCTGGCATTGTAGAACCTAAGAAGAAAATACTACCAGCTATGAAGAAGGGCTGGTCTCTCTCCAATAAGTAACATGTAACAGAATTTGCAGAAGGGAAGGAAGGTATCAAGATGGCCTCAGACTGCTGCTTCTCTTCTCCTTTCTTGGCTCCAGTTCTTAGTCGTACACAGTGCTTGCCCCAAAGCAGACAATTAACAAATGCAAGTATGTGAATTTGAATCTCACTTTGCACAACACATTAAATCTTTTAAAATGCACAAAAGTGCATCCTTCTGAGGGATTTACAGTTTAATTTCACAGGGGACAAAAGTCCTGTTAATAAACTCAGAGGAGTGATAATCACCAATAAGAGCTAGATTTTCTAAAGTTATTTATGAAATGTAAATATGCAAAGACAAAGACTAATTCCAGTTGGTCCCTTATAAATTTAAAAGTTTTCTGTCATTTATATATCCTTTTCTCTCTAAAAAATGTGAAGCTATGAAAAATTAACGTCTGCCAGAAATTTTTGCCAAGCCTTTCTCTCTCTTCCTTGAGAACACATGGTTACTTATATAAAACAGCAGATAGTGTACACAGAGTTTATAAGGTGTAAATATGCCTTTGATTTTATTCTATAGCTTTCTAAAAATGTTTTATTGGGAAAAATAAATATCCATAGACATTTATGAGATACATACTTATTATGGTATAGTATTTGATAATATTTGCCTTAATTTTCTTGGAACTTCTAAAAAATGTTCATCTCAGAATGTATTAAAAAATTTAAAGTACTTGTCTTAGTGGGTCAATACAACGAGTGCATTGTACTGATATATTTATATATTATAACAGGTCATGGGTTCAAAGGGCTACTCTTTTATGTTGGCTTTATTTACATGTGAAATTTTTTCCAAGTGATACAGGGAAATGGATACCATATGTTTCCCAGCTGTTTTGTTCTGACAGGAGCCATTAAGAACGCTCTATGGAAATGAATTCTGTCTGAGTCTTATGAAAACACTTCTTTCCACAGAAGGGTCTAGAAACTAAAGAAGGAGCATCAACATTTAGGCTTGTTGTCCTTCCCCTTATTCAAACTTATGAATCTTTTTTAGGCTCAGGGTGAAACTTGTGCTTTCTAGTCTATATCTGGACTGCCAAGAAAAAGTCCCAGTCCTAAAAAATGGATTATTTCATGGGTTTTCATGAGAATGCTCTAATATATTGCTATATCATATACTTGGATGAGAAGAAAAGGCAATGCTATGCTATATGCAAAAGATAACATTCAATTAGTTTATTTCTCCTAAACTAGACAAATAGGTACTTCACAACAAAAGAAAAAGGGCCATTAATGACTGGTAAATTTTCACTTCCAAATCTTTAGATCTACCAAAAATTTCACATTACTGTTGTTCCACTCCAATGCTATGTTTCTTATCATCTACGGAAACAAAAGTTCAGAATAACTATGGTCACTGGGAAAATTTCTGGGGCTAAATATACTTTCTGGATATCATGAAGAAATTCTTTACGTGCAAACAAAATATAAATCCCTGAACACTTTATCTATCTTAGATCTTTACAAGCTCCATGAAAGGAGGATCTGTGTCTAATTTCTCTCTCTCTCTCTCCAAGCACCCAGAAAACTGCTTTACCTAAGTAGCTTTCTAAGACTTTTTGGTTGGATGGGTTCATTTTTTTTTAACATCTTATAAAAGTAAACATGCTTAATATGCCTTAGACCTGTCTACCTGATTATATCACAAGTTTTCAAAAATAAGTAAATGAATGTGTGTATTTGATGCTGATTTATAGGCCAAAATATCTTTTCTCTCTGGCTGACATTTGGAATGACTCTTAGTTCAACTTTTGGAGTTGCTTGCTAACCCCTTACATCCATTTTTTCTTTTCTCCCCCCCCCCCTTTTTTTTTTAGCCAGGATTAATGCAGCCTTGAGATACGTGAGAATTTGTAACAGGCAGCACGTTTCAACCTGGGATCTTATCTATCTGCACCTTTGTCTCCTTTCTACATACACACACACACACACACACACACACCCCTTTCTCTCCCCAAACGTATTCCTCTTGATCCTGGCTTGGATAATCCCAAGACCATTTATGCAGTCTCTCAAGCAATCCATCTCCAAGGCATTGTTGATGATTCTGTTTCCATGACCCCTGCCCCACATCCCTCAGGAACTATCTTTTGGCTTTATTCTAAATCCTTCTTAAATCTGGACCCTCTTCATCCTCACTGTCTTGAGTGGGCCAGAGTGGGACCCTTGCCCACAGCCTCCACAATGTTTTCTCTGCTTCCATTTGTCTCCCTTTCCAGACCTGAGTTATTCCTGATTCAGATAAGTTTGTTTTTGTCACTCAGAAACAGCAAAACAACAACAAAACACACCTCAGGTGGCCTGTTCTTCCTAAAACACCACTTCCCCACATGTGGGAAGAATTTCCCTTCAGTGTCTAAGATGGTACACAGCAAACTTGCTAAATACCCCTGGCATGCAGAATAAGAGTGCTGTTCCCCCCTCTCAATCCTTTTTCTTCTTTCTAATTCTTTTAAGGAGTCTCAGTTTAGTTCTAGAAGAAATTTAATTTCTCTCAAAACCTAAAATCTCCCTTTAGAAAACGAGATTACACACCTCAGACTGAGAGGCTTTCATAAACAAAGAATTAATAGGAATGTTTTATATTCATCATGTTGACTTTAATGAGGATCTTGAATTGACTGCAAGTAACACTGGTTTACTGTAAACATCTGTTTACAGTAATGACAAAGTTTCTTTTAAAAACAAATGTTTAAAAGCTGAGTTTTACATAAAAATTGGATACTAATTAGAATAAATTATACCCCGTTAGTGTATGTATGTCAAAATATACTCTACTGTCATGTATATCTAAAAAAAATTTAAGTAAAAAATTAAAATCAGTGTTTTAGAAAAGCAAATAGATAACAGTATAAGTGGTTTACAGGTAAAGCAAAAATAGCAGAGATAGACCTTGGATATAACACATGTTGTGGAACTGAGTTGTTTTGGAAACCCTGGCTTTTGGGTTAATATCTAAATTCTTCAGCATGATATATAGTACTTCTTTTATTCACTAATTTACCTTTTGATCTCAGCACTCATAATTCACAAAATACTAGTTTGCCCTGCTTCTCCATTGCTAAATTCACCTATTTTGGATATATTATGTTCCTCCTTCACTGCTCCTGTCCTTGGGCTCGTTCTCTCTTGCAGTCTTCTCTGGCTGGGACTTGAGATCATCACACAAGATGCCATCAGGTGTTATCCCACTGAGGCACTTCCTCTGATTTTGGCAGGGAGTAGCTGCTCCTTGCTTCTCAGTGCTGATAATACCTGTACATACCCACAGTTGGGTATTTCTGAAGGTGATGCACCTGTTTACTCATGTGTCAGTCTCACCTCTCTCTTGAGAGTTCCTCAAGGGCAAAGGTTGCTCAAGAACCTACTTGTGTTTAATGACTAGCCCTTTGTCTAGCACAGTACCTTTAAGATATTGGTGCTCAATAGCTAATTCTTTCAAAAAATGGATGAAGATAGGAGGGAGGGCAGAAAGAAAATGAAGGGAGAAAAAAGGAATATGCCAGATCAAAGATGCAAAATATAGCAAATAAATATGAGTTCTGTGATGATATCAGCCTTGACACATTGTGGGCACACTGTGCTGAATAGTTCAAAGGTAGTGTTAGTGTGCCCTTGAAGATATTCAGACATTTACAAGATGTGCTCAATATTGAAGTACTTTCACCTATTTCCTGTGCTAAGTTCTTAGTCTCAGTTTCCTCATCTGTAAAATGAAGAGGCTAGCTATGATCTACCCCTAAATTTTATGTCTGTATGGAATGTCTATAAATAACAGGGCTCTTTATTCTGAATGAGTCACTATGAAACACTATAATTCTTCTGGATTCATGTATTTTACCAGATCTTCACAAATTCATAATTATGAGGCTAAGCTGATTGCTGACACAGAACAACTCTTTGGTTGTTGGGCCTGATAAATTAGTATTTTCTTAAGAAGATAATGTACAGTTTTGCTGCTCCAATGGTAGATCCAAATTTTAAGATTAAACATCAACACTGGCTCCTAAAATGACTATTTATTTTACTGCCAAATATGGAGTTATGTGGCCATATTGGAAAATTAGCTCAATACATGAGGGAGAGGAAGAAAAAGGTTATGTTTTAGGGTAAAATAGTGTTCCCCTGCTGTTTTTTATTAAATGGATCTATTTTCAGTGAGCAAGCAAGTGGTCAGCATTAGCTTTAATAGCTTTAAAGTAGACATAACAATACACATCTACAGCCTAAAAACCTAGGCTGCCTCAAGGACTTACCCTCTCCTCCAGCATTAATTAATTAATCCTTTCATTTTTACATCAAAAGCAGGAACATTAGAAAATATTAGAGGTGTCATTGTGAGAGTCAAGGGTTTCCTTCATTCTATGTAAACTGAAATCTATATGGACCCACTTGATTGCAAGCACCCCAGGTTCTGTAAGAAATGATGACAAATTCTGTAAGAAGCAATTGCTTCTAGCACCTCATGTCAATAGGAAGAAACGTCTGGCGTCCAAGTGAGCACTACTGCTGGATGCTTTTCTGTTCTATAGTCTTTAGAGATTCCAGTGTATCCTGATCCAAAAACAGGTTGAGTTAATTCTGGACTGGTAGGGTATATCTGGACATTATGTTGGGAAGAGTGAATGTGAGAAGAATACATGTTTCTAGAATGTTTCCATGGGGTTGCTTTCTCATCCCTTTAAATGAAGCCATAGACCCTTTATTGAAAGTATACCAAGGCTGGAGGGAAAGTTCAGAGGTCTTTATTATTATTATTATTACTACTACTACTACTACTACTACTACTACTACTAATAATAATATAAAATACAGTCTGATCTATTCACATTTCAATGTTCAAATACTGTGGGAAAGAATTCAATGATTTGGGTTCTAAATTTCCTGTCTTTAAGTGGTTACTGATATCAAGCAGCTGTTGTTATATATGTCAGATTCATGATTTACGGTTCCTAGCTCTGTTCAGAATTGTGAAGACCTACCTGCTCAGGTAACTTTATGGCCTTTCTGTGCCCATTTCTTCATTCTACAAAAACTTTCTGAAATACTTGAGCCCTATTACTCTGGATAGAAAAGATATTCTATCATGAAGTCAGACTCAATATTTTGACAACTTTAAACCTTTGGGCTTCAAAAGCACAGTTTCCATAACTAGTGATTGGTGGGTCTAAAGAAAGTCCAAGCTTGCAGAGTTGTGTCATCTAAAAAGTATGCTGACCTTCACTTTGACATTAGCAAAACCTCAAGAGTGTTTTGTGTTCATTCCAGGCCCATTTACCAGGTTCCTTTTCTTTCTTTCTCTCCCTCTCTGGGTGGAAATGTAGAGAGACACACATCTAGCAACAGTGAAAAGGCTCATCATGCAGAGAAGCCTGAAGCAAGACTGAGCTTGTGAGCAGGCTCCATCTGTGTGCTTTCTAGCTGCGCAGGCACATGCTTGCCAGTTTTAACTGAAGGTGGCGGTGTTTTACAGTGCTGATCTACTGTCAAGGACAAAGAGCACCAGGTTACTGCTTCTTGGTAAGAGAAAACAAGAGGCAGATGAGCAGGCAGGTGGGAAGTTGGAAAATCCTTATTTTCTACTTCCATCTCCCCACACTGATAGCTCCAAAATGCCTCTTTACTTCGCTTCTGAGTATGCAGCATGTATCCACATTAAAAATTAGCATTAGATACCAAGAAGACAAAGAAAAGAAGATATGTCTTTAGGGTATAAGAGTGTTCCCTATATGTTTTTAGGGTATAATAGTGTTTTCTATTTTCCATGAGAAACAAAGTGGCAAGTCTGGGAAACCTGGTCTAAATTTTGAGAGAGATGCACTTTAGGGTCTCAAGGGAAAAAGAAATATAAGAACTAGCTCTGGCCTGCAGCCTGCTCTTCCTCTTGGCAGGCCCCTGCATCCGCCTGGGCGAGCGCCTGCCTCTCAGTTACAAGACTCTGAGAGAACAGGCAGGTGCAGAAGCACAAAGCAATGTGGGGGGAAAAGCAGATGGTGGCTCTTCCAGGATAAGCGAATGGCAAGGATGCTGTGCCGTTGCTCAAGTGCAGCCAGCGTACACTTCACGGGTGTTATTAGAAGCCATGGAAGAACGAGGCAAACGTGTATTAAGAATTCCACAAAATGATATATCTCAGTAGGAATTTTCCTAAAATTTCCATTTAACACTTTAAAATTGCCAATACATTTGTGTAAAAGTTTCTTAGGTTTCTGAGTTTAAGGCAAGGGTGTATTTATATCAGAGATTCAGAAGATCAATGGGCAGTTCTCATGCATTCTCACTTGAAAATAAATGAGAACTCAGGGAATTTTAAGTATTATGTGGAAAATTACATAACATTCTCATTTCTCAACCAGGACTGAGGTTCTCTGACTCCAAGTTTCCATAGCATTGGAGGAACACTTTATCAAAATTAATTATTCCCTAAGCATTCACTTTACAATTTCTCTCTTTGGGTCACATGTAGGCTATGGAATCCCAGAACCCAGGGACAAAACCCGGTCACACACGTTTCAAATTTACTTTGACCTAAATCCCAACTGCACCCTCTGCCTAAACTTTTATAACCATTTACTATCTACCCTCAGTTTGGGAGTAAAGTTGGGAGAATGGCTTTTAATAATAACTTATTAAAAGCAGTTAAGAAGAAGAATTTCTCTACTTTATTTTTAGTAGTATTTGCCCAAATTTAGATTCATCATATCACTGAAAGTCTTTTCTTTCCATTGTCAGTTCCTTCCACTGATTGAATGTTGTGACTTCTTTTTAATACAATCAAGAGAAGCAGGAATATAATGAGGCATGTTCAGCAGTGTTATGTCGCAATCATGGGAAGAATGCTAAAGTAGTCTTACAAGATTCACTCGACACACATTTGTTCTCTGCGTTCTTTGCCCATGGTCCTAGGAGTGCAGAGGCAAATGGAATACACACAGATCTTCCAGACAATAATGCACATACACAGATGAAGGAAAAGTAAAAAATGCAAAGTGCTTTGAAGGAAACAAGAAGGGCACTGGAATAAAGAACATCTGAGAAGCCGCATCAAAGGGGTAACATTTAAACTAAAACCTGGAGATGACAAGAAGACAGTCATGTGAGGATCAGAGGGAAAATAAGAGATAATTTTGTGAAGATCTGGGTAGAGGGAAGCACCTTCACAAATACCTGAAGTAAAAGAGAATCTAGTAGGTTCTGTGATTGCTGGAGCAGAGGGATCGAGAGTGAAGATGAACATGTGAGAGGTTATCAGGGGCCAATCCATTTGGGGGTCTTATTGACCACACACAAAAAAATATGGTTTTTGTTTTAGCTGAAATAGAGTATCCTGAGGTGGTTTCACAGAGGCACATGTGTTCCTTCCTGGGTCTCTTGCATAAAGGCACTGATCCCATTTGTAAGGGTTCTTTCCCCATAATTTGATCACCCCTCTAAGGCTCCACACCTTTGAATAATATCACCTTGTGGGTTAGATTTCAATGTTCGGATTTTGAGGGGACACAAACACTCAGTCTATAGCATGGGGATATACTTTGAGCACAGAAGGAGGATAAGGGAGAGGGAGAATTCTAGATTCAGCAATGGAGTGGATTTTTTAGAAAGCTGAGCTCTGTTTACTAAGGGGAAAATCTGGGGAGGAACATGTTGTGGAGGAGGATTGAAGAATTCCTCATGAGAATTCCATGAGACATCCAATGTAGAGCAAAGGAAAATGGAGTGTGGAGATGAGCAGCAGCAGTACCTGACACTGTGAGAAGGATGAGGGAGGCTTAGCAAGGGTGGGTCCTGTTGAATATTTAGCCTCACATCAGTTTGTTTGTTTTTTTAGAGAGAGAGAGATAACTTTTTTAATATTTATTTTTCAGTTTTCAGTGGATACAACATCTTTATTTTATTTTTATGTGGTGCTGAGGATCGAACCCAGCGCCCTGCACATGCCAGGAGAGCACGTTACGTTTGAGCCACATCCCCAGCCCCTCACTTCAGTATTTAAAGTCCAGCAAAATGAATTGGAGTTGTAAAGGAAAATAAGGAGCTATAAGTGTGTCAGGAGGGAAGTGGGGAAAAGAGGTGGTCTCACAAAGCCAACAGAGGAGACTGTTCTCAGAAAGGAGTAGCCAGTAGTCTTGAATACTGCCAAGAGCCGAAGAAAGATGAGATTTCAGAGTGTCAAAGGATCTGACAATACAGAACTGGTGACCTTTCCTGGAGAGGTGAGTCAAACCTGAGATGCTAAGGCAAAGAGAAGACTGAGTAGAAGTGGGGTATCCATAAATTCTTAAGCAGCTTGGCTCTAAATGGGGTGGAGGGAGCAGAGAAACTCCAGAATTTTAGAGTGGGTGTTCATTTTTTTAAGATGGGAGGTTGAAAGTGTATGATGAGGGTAATGGCCTCACAGAGAAAAGAGACTGATGGTACAGATGGTACACATTCACACTTGAATGTGCATAAACAAATCACCTAGGGACCAGGCTTATTAAAATGCAGATTTTGATTCAAATTAAATGAAAAGAAGTGAAATTCCAATTATGATAAAACCTCAAAAGATTCCTCTTTGACCTCTTCATATATCTATCCACACCTCTGATACAGTTAGCAGCAATGCTCAGGAGATACCATCATGAGTAAAATTGCCCAAACAAGGTTTAGTCCTTGAGAGAAAACTGATTAAACTAGTATCATACTATTAATAAATTTGAAAACACAGATATGTAAAGAGTAGGAAAAGTATAGGAAGATAAGAACCAATATAGTGAGTTGGCAGAGGTACTGATACGACCGAGGCCGCATTGCCAATTAGAGGCCACTAGAAGCCTGTGGCTATTAAACCCTTAAAATACAGCTGTCATATGTCAAAAATCATATGGGTTAAATAAAATATGTTATGAAATTAACCCATCTGTTAAATAACCATGTGGCTACTGGGAAGTTTTTACGTTATTTGGTGGCTCATATTTTTATTGGATGGTACTGGCCAAGGGAGTCACCCTGATGAGGTGACTTTGGAGGTGGAAAGGAGTGAAGGAAGTCACACCGGGTCCTTTCCACCTCCAAAGAGGTTCCTTGATGGACTGGCATGCTAAAGGCAGGGGAAGCAGCAGGCAAGGGAGCCTGCTGGTCCAGGGGAAGATCACTCTGGGTCCCCACAGCCATGGCCACAGAAGACAATTTCCCATTGCATACCTTGAGAATGATTTGGGAAAACACCAGCTGGTTCTGAGCAAGGGGAAGACATGGTTGCATTTGCCTATTTGAGATCACTGTGCCTCAACAAGAATAATAAGTTAGACTGTGGGTAGTCTAAATCAGTGCTTCTCATACTTGAATGTGCATAAATGACTTACCGAGGGACGAGGCTCATTAAAATGCAGATTCTGATTCAGGGGTCTGGAGTGGGACTTAAGGGTCTGCAAAAGCTGCCCACAGCACTGTTGTTGGTCCTGACCACACTGCGAGATGCAAGGGCTGGGGTGAGCAAATGCTACAGAAGGGTCTGGACTTGTGTAGATGACTCTATTCTCTCTTTCAGAGGATCCTTCAACTACAAGGTTCTAGGATTCTGTTTGAATCACCTGAGTTTATTTTATTAGCTTTTCTTTTTCTTTTCTTCTTAGGGAAGACTAAAAGCAAAGAAGATATGGGGACAAAGAAGAGCCATTTAAAAGAGGAAAATAGAACCTATTTAATATTAGGAGATAAAAGAGGAAGAATATGCCTTCAGCAAGAAGTGGGATGCTGTCAGAGATACTCTAAAGCTCCCCAACACACACTCATACTCTCATAATGGACCAGGAAGATGGGATGCGGGAAACCATTTCTCCCTATGACTCCTGAGAAGGAAGTCGTGTGAGGTCACACAGGTAAAAGGCATTTTGCTTCTGTATCAGGTTTTCCTGTTCCTGTGCCTCCCTTTCCCTCCCTGCTCAGTGATGCTCCTCTCTGCACTTCTGGTTTCTCATCTTGCCTTACTGCAAATTCCTGGGAGCTCACCTCTCCCAAGAGATGGCCAGTTTGGGGGATGGGAGGTATGTTCCTTAGAGTCCAATAAAAATAAACCAAGATGTGGAAGAGCAGACTGTGAATCCCTTCCTCTAAGTTTCTTTTACCTTAAATATTGTCTTTTTTGATTATGAATTCCTGAACTCCACTGCTATTAACCTTTTAGAAAACCAGGTTGCATGGTGATTGCATTTATGGTTAAGCAAAAGGAAGACATGTTCAAGTAGAGAGAAGAGGCAAAGATGCAATGTATTTAAGCTCTGCTACATTCCAGCCCCTCTCCTTATTTTGATACCATAAGAGTTTTATTTAAAATTTTCCTTCATTTCCTGTGCCATCTTTACCTACACTGATTTACATCTTTTATTCTCAGAACCATAAAGTGTTCATGGACTAAAGATGACAATCTCTTCCTTTGGACAGTTCTTCTTTCATAGGTAAGTTCTGTGGTTCATGCACAATGGTGGCCAAGTGTATTGTGTAGTGATAGAAGAAAGGCAGCAGATAAAACTGTCTTCACCTTATGATTATGGCTGCCCCCCGAAATAATATAGCTTGGGAAAAAATACAGTAATTTTGTTTTGGTGGCAAGGTTAATAGTAGTTTTTAACGTTCTGTTTTTCAAATAATGGATGATATCATCTTTATAATTATAATACTGCAAACGAAAAATAAAAATAACTGTTCTACATGATGAACCTTCTCATCAAGAATGTAAAACAATTTGATGTTTTACCACTTGTAAATTTTCACTGTTGTTAAAATAAATGGGATTCTTTGTCATAAATGTGAGATTCTTTGCAGCATCGTGTTGAAAAGTTCATTTTCTTGACTGAGATCTTAGCAAATGTGTTTCCCTATTCTTTGGAGTCCAGTTTATATTACGTCATGTGAAGTGGATTAATCAGCAGGCTTTTCCATTTAAACTGCCATACTTTCACTTTCATGCTTTGAGCATCCAACCTTACTACAAATTGAAAACAGAAGTTTTTATATATTTAGCATCATCAACTATGTCACAGCAAGGTCTACAGGATAAATTTCATGCCAACTTATTATTTTAGGTGATGACTGAAATCCTTGACAATCTCAGAACACCACATAAGTGTCTGTTTTAATAGGTTCAGTGTCTTGTCACAAAATTTGCATGCATTGGGTTTAAAAATACAGCAGATCTAAATGTTTTAAAATATACATTCTAAGTGACTTCTGCTGAATACTAATTAAAAAATATTCGTCATACAAGGAACATTTCACATTACTAAAATGTAAAATTCTTTTGGAGTCTATTCTCCAAGACGTCACAGGATCATTTATTACTGTTATATAACTGATTTTTCAAACCTCAGTACATCTATGTTTTCAGACACAAAGCTGCATTAATATTTATTTGCCTTCTTTCATAAGAAAATGATTTATATAACGAGCTTAGCAGATATTTTGAAAGAATCACAAGACATTTGAAACATCATGAATTGAAACAAATGTGTATTTGAATATCTAATTAATTTTCAAAAATTCCAAGTCAATGAAATTGAATATGTTTTTATTTGAATACCATATGTTGCCATGATGTATTTTTATCCTCATTTGGAAAAAACCCACAGAGCAGAGTTAACATTCATTGCTGTCTTCTCTCCTCTTTTCCTATAAGAGTAGCAGGTATTGACCAGAGAATGCCTGCAAACATTTCACAAATAACTTCTCTCCTTAGCTGCCACTTTTTCACACATAAGTTCCTTTGCAGCTAATTCTAACCTATACTATTTGCTACACGTTATTCCTTAGACTAAATTACTTCTTTCTAAAATCTTTTGTTTGTTCTTTTTAGTTATAGATGACAGTGGAATGCATTTTGATATACATACATACATGGAGTACAACTTCACATTTTTGTGGTTGTACATATGTAGGGTTACACTGATCATGTATTCATATATGAACACAAGAAAGTTATGAGTGATTGATTCTACTTTCTTTCCTAGTCTCATCCCCCCTCTCTTCCCTTCATTCCTTTTTGTCTAATCCAGTGAACTTGTATTCTTCCCTCCTCTCCACTTATTGAGAGCTAGCATCCGCCTATCAGAGAGAACATCTAGCTTTTGGTTGTTTTGGGATTGGCTTATTAAACTTAGCATGATAGTCTCCAGTTTATCCATTTACTGGCAACCGCCATAATTTCATTCTTCTTTATGGCTGAATAATATTCCCTTGGGTATATATATATATATATATATATATATATATATATATATATATATATATATATATCACATTAGCTATGTCCATTCATCTGTTGAAGAGCACCTAGGTTGGTTCCATAGCTTAGCAATTGTGAGTTGAGCTGCTGTTATCATTGATGAGACTGCATCACTATAGTATGCTGATTTTAACGGTCTAAATTACTTCTCAGTTGACAAAAATTCATAGGAGTCCTGGAGACAGCAGAGATGCTTTCAAGTTCACTTGCTAACTCCAGAACTTTTGGACAAATTATTTACTCTGCAGACCTCAATTTCTTCATCAATAAAATGAACACAATGGTCCTCCCTCAGAGAATTCAGTTGAGGATACACAGGCTGCTTACAGAGGACCTGGCATAAAGCCTGGCACACTCAACATCTAAGAAGCAATTCAGAGACTTCAGCAGCACCTGTGCAGCTCCCAGCACAGCCTGTTCTAGGGCTTCTCATCCCTTCCCTGCCTCCCCTCACTTGCCTGTGGTTTTCTCCAATTTCCTCACCTTTCCTTTCAAAATCTCTTCTCACAAAAATCTGAAGCCCAGTGATAGTTGTGTAATTAACAGAGAATAGCTTAAATCATTATTCTTGTCAGGGAAAAATATAGATGTCAATAGGAATCAAAGTCTCTGATTAAAGGCAGGGCACTCTAACAAAGAATTTCCAGGCCTTGGTGAGCTGGAGGGAGGAGAAAGGAGCTGGGTCTCAGGCCCCTGTAACACTCTCCCACTGCAGTTCCTGGGAACCCCCACTGGAGCTGGCCCAGATGCAGAGATGAAGGAGGTAAGCCCTAGCTGTATGCCTTGCACAGGGGCTTCCAAAAGGCCACAACTAGGGCTTACTTGACATTCCTGCTCCTCTACACTCAGGAAGCAGGCAGAACTGATGAGCCCACCTGGGCAGGCAGAAAAGATATGTAATACATCCTAGGAGCTATTCCATGGGACTCACAGGTTGTGATCAGAACATCTGGAAAGACCCCTTTGGATTCTTTTCTGGGTGTTCAGCTTTAAGAGGGACCCTGGAAAACCACAGTCATCCACAAGAGAACAAGAATGACCAGGAGGCACATAAAACTGGAGGGAAATGTTAACCTGGAAAAGACCAAGACTGATGGCTATCTCTACACACTTAGCAGCACTCTTGTCCGGGAAGATTGTTCTTCTCAATAGTTCCAAGGAAGAATGAGGGTTGATGGGTGGAAAGTCAAGGGACATTGAGTTTGGCTGAATAACAACATTAACCTTTATGAACAGGCTGCATCCTAAGACTGGGCACTCCCTGTCACCAAGTGATGAAATACAGGCAGAGTGACCCCAGGGTTGGGATAGTAAGAATCACCTTCAGAGAATGGCTTTGGAATACATATCTTTTTGTTTGTTTACCTTATAGAAAACTTTTTATTTATAAATAGTTTAAAAATTTCCATTAAAAATAAATTTATCTAATAGTTGCAAAATTAAGAACATTACCCCCCAACAGCTGTATATTCCTTCATCCACACTCATCCATTGTCAACATTTTACCCATTTGCTCTATTGTTTAGACTTTCTCACTTACTCTTTCTCTCAGACTTGATGATTTTTAAAGTCCCTTATTTACTAAGAACTCTGATTCTACATGTTGAGGCTTCTTTCCTGGTATAGGTTGAGCGCTCCTAATTGACAAATCCAAAATGCTCCCAAATCTGAAACATTTTGGGTGCTGACATGATGCTCAACAAGTTTTGTTTCTCAGAGCTTTGCAAATTTTGGATATTTGGATTAAGAATGTTCAGCCACTTAAGTATGCAGAAATCCCCAAATCCCCCCCCCAAAAAAAAAACCTCTGAAATCTGAAGCATTTTGCACAAGGAATACTCAACCTGTGATAGAGGTTTAGAAAAACTGGAATCCTGCTGGTAGTGCTTTTCACTACACTTAGTAGAAAACCTGAACTCCCTAGGGAGTTTGGCCTGGGCCATCTCCCTGATCTCACCTCTTATCACTCCTGTTCTGATCAACATGCAGCCAGTTCACAGGTTTTGCTTTCTTCCTCATATTTGCTAAGATCATTCCTGGCTCAGGGATTTTGCCCTTCCTTAATTCCTTTGCCTTAAATCCCCAATCCTCTTCACTGCCTTTCACATGGCTGATTGTTCCAGTATTCCCTGACCTTCTAAGCTCTCCCTAAAACCCTTAAGCTATTCTTTCACATTCGCTCCTGTGGCCCCATATTACCCTCTGTAATGATCCTACTTGCCTTCTGACTTTACCATGTTGAGATTTCTTTCAAAGTCCACATGTAATTAATTATACAGCAGTGCTGTACACAGGTGAATTTGTCTTGTGTGTCTTTTTCTAGGATTACTTTTTGTCTACTCGGAGGCTGGGAAACTGCCTCCAAATGGTCCATCAAGTTGGAGGTGGTATATGTGGTTTCATCCAGAGGTCTGAGCCTTTTCCTTGTACATCAATATTCTGGCAAATCTCATTATTTCTGATCACCCTGAGCCTGGTTCCTTGCTTTGGATGAAGTGCAAATGCTCATGAATGTGAAGCTGGCCTCCTTCACCACTGCAGAAGAACATCTAGAATCCCAGATGATGGACATGGCTGTTAGTTACAAGGCCTGAAGAGAAAGGAATAAACCAGCCCTAGGAAAAACAATTGTTGAAAGTTTCTGTTTATTCACTTAACTTGGTAAGTAAGAGTAATTATTTAACAGAGAAAAAGAAATTCACCACTTAATGGGAGGGAAAATGCAGATTTTAACAGCTTTAAAAGGATAGTATCCTATAGTTGCCACTAAGTCCATTTATCTGAGAGGTGGTATATATAAAGAATAAGAGAACAAAATCTGGAGGCAGACTTCCTGGGGTCTGAATCCCAGTTTATGACTTAATTGCTGTGTGACTCTGGGCAAGATATTAATCTCTGTTCCTCAGTTTGCCCATCAATAGTATAAACTACTAATAGTACTAAGCTCTCAGGGCTATTAGAATTAATGTAGTTAACGGAAGTAAAGTACTTACAGAAATACTGAGTACATTAACAGTGCCTACTTCTTTACAATAAAGCATTTGCTGTTAAGTTTTCTTATGTTCCACCTCTAATTAAATAAGAGAGAAAATTTTATATCTGCAAAATGCCTTAATATACATTACCCAATTTTGATCCTAACAATAGCCTGGTGTCTTTGGTAAAAGAAATTTCTTCTTTATTCTATAGATAGCCACAGGTTCAAGGTCATGTAGCTGTTAAATGGCTGATTCTAACAAGAAACCTAGTCTTTAGTCTTTAGTCTCTGAACGTGGTGGCCTCTCTGTTGCAGTCTGTGGTCTCTGTCACTAACCACAGTCATTGGTTCAACTTTGAAACAAATGCTACCTTTTAAGGACATACTGCTTTGTAAGGCTTACAACCAAAAGCCTCTCTTAAACCCTATAGAACATGAGAATCTTTAAAATAAAAAGGTAGAACAAACTAAGGGCAAATGAAAAGTCTTATTTGAACTTTAAGCTATTTTCTGACCCAAACAAGGGTACATCACTTTCATTCACACTCACAAACAACATGCAGATAAACACACAGAGACCAGTTATTTTTCCTGTCTCATCTAAGCAAAATGTTGAAAGAAAACAATCCAGGGAAAAATTAGCTTTGCAAAAGTCCTTTGAGTAAGAAAGGCCTGGACTTCTGGTAGCTGTCTCGGTAGGGTACGTCTTTTTATTTTTAAACATGATATACATAATTTGAGGATTATCTTAAGCCTTCACCAACCATGGCTCTCCAAACTCTCCTTACTATGAGAGGAGGTCCAGCCTTGGCAAGGTTAATGGTGATGCCTTACGGTAATTACTGGGAAAAAAAAAACAAAAAACATCATTTCATAGTTTAATACCATGATATCATTCCCATCAATATCCTTTTTATTTTCATTTTTGCCCATCACAGTGAGAAAAGCAGAAAGCTTAATTTGATTTACACAGAGAAAAAACAAACCCTAAATGAACTTTTTTTTTTTTTTATTGAGGGAGGGGGCTGAAAGGAGAAAAGGTCAACCAGCTGGTTTTCATCTATATGCCATAATTCTCTGTTTAGTTTACACTATTAAACTCCAAAGCTTTTCTTTAATCTTAACTGTTACAGTATGCCTTATTGCAGATTCTATCATGTCGCACTCCTGATAGGGTTTCAGACTTTGGCAAAGCACCATCCCCCAAGCTGGTCCTTGCCATATGGGTAGTAAATACATCCAACATTTTTTCATTGGCGCCTGCATCATTATGTTTTGTCACCAATGCCTTCTTGGGTTTTCAGTAAATTGCTGCATACACTGTGGTTTGGAGATACTGAGATGATGTACAGTTTATCTGTACACAGCCGGGTCCTTATTAGGGCTTCTCTGTCCTGTTATCCTTTTGTGGATAACCTTAACAACCATTTGTTGAAGGTGGCAGGGAGGGGGTGTGAGCAGAGAAATTGCCAAAGGAAATGAAAACAGAAAGCAGGAGCAGCCATCAGGAGGGCAAACTATTTTGCAGGAGTCCTTAAGCCAGGATGGGGGAAAGAGAAGAGCAGCCCAACTTACCTGATCTGTCTTCATTTTGCGAGTCACATCTTCGGCACAGCTCTGGGATGGTCTTGAGTGATGTGACTGAATACTGAATGGGAAGCCAAAGGAGAAAGGTGTAAAATAGCAAGTTAAAATGAGAACATTCATTCAAATAGGCTGGGGGGAGGTAATAAAAACACAAGAAGAGATACCTGGATGCTTTGGAAGTCTATCTCATTATACCTTAAATGGCAGCATCCTAAGCTTCACCTACAAGCATCTAAGCAGATGCAGATTAAAAAGAGGGCTGCTGACAGTCCTTCTTAAACTAACAAAGTGGGATGTAGCCAGCAGATGCTCCATCTCTCCTCACTTCTGCTACTTGGGAAAGATGGAAGAATTATATGACCTTAAGAGCTTCCAGAAGATGGCTATAACATTTGCATTCCGAATTCTCAACTGTGTATCATTATGAAAAACAGAGGAGTTATTATTATTATTATCATTGTTGTTGTTGTTGTTGTTATTATCTGTGGTGCTAGGGTCTAAATCCAGGGCCTTGATAATGCCAAGCAAACTTGCATTCTGAATCAGTTTTATACAGGAAGAGCCAAGTGGAGGAGCAACTGGCTTCCAAGGCAGTTAGGGGACACGTCTGTGTTGGATGCTGACTGGACAATGCAAATGTCCCTAATGTTGTCACTTATCACAGATTTTATTCTGTAGCATCTGTGGTCTCTGTGGGAAATACCAGAGTAATATCATAAAAAGTGAGAAGAGCATGATTCTGTGTTTGAAAGCTCATGTGTTTCACGTACAGATTAGTCTGAATTGAAAGAAACCACCTTTCATGCTTAGTCCAAGCACTGACTCAGGGGCTGGCTATCAGGATAACAAATTATGACATAGGAGACACAAAATCGGAAGAGCTAAAACAAATGTAAAATCAATAGCTATGATTTATGGTGAGTACATTTGATGCCAATCAATCTTTCTTTAGAGACGGGTGTTTTAAAACAAAATAAATAGGATGAACTCTTTCTTTAATCAAAGGCCAAGCAGGGACTGTCTTCAATTATGCACATACTTTAATTTGTAAAATGCAGCTTACTAAAAATATTTTTGCTCTGTACCTCTAAGAACAATGTTCTGATGTAAATGAGAATGTATCATAAATTACTTCACCAGTACAAAATTTGGGGGACTTGTGAGAAAACATTTATTCTAGAAGAAAAATGATCACTGGAAGCTCATTAGGATTATTCTAGCATTGCAAGTGAGAAATGTGTAATTAGGACACATTTTTCAATACGGAGGTTCTTTAGTTAGTGTGATTTTGATGGATGAAGCAAAGAATCTTCATGGAGACCTCCAGTGCTTTCTGCAGGCTATCAGCACAGCAAGATGGAGGGGGGTGCAGTCGTGCCTATTGTCAGTTTGCCAATTGCACTTCACAAACAAATTAAATTTCCAGTATTTCCAAGTGAAAAATGAAATCTCAAATGACTAATTAGAGAAATTATTCTTACCTATCTGATGCAATAGCATCCTATTTATGTTAGCCATTCCTCAGAGATTACTGGTACTTTAGCAGGTTCACTAGATATGCAGATGGAGGGATGATGGTCTCTTAAACCAAAATGGAAACCCAAAGTGTTTTCCCCTTTTATATAATATTCTTTGCGGCAGTGGGGGGGGGGGCGGTCATCAAGGTTAATATTTTTTTTTTTTTTTTTCAAATATTTATTTATTTTTTTTAGTTCTTGGCATACACAACATCTTTGTTTGTATGTGGTGCTGAGGATCGAACCCAGGCCGCAAGCATGCCAGGCGAGCACGCTACCGCTTGAGCCACATCCCCAGCCCCCAAGGTTAATATTGAGAAGACATTTTTCTTGGTACTAATAAAATAATTTATGTTTATGGCCAAGTACAAGCTCTTGAAGGAATATAGGAGCTTCATAGGACCAACTGATAGAGATTAAATAATTACATAAACTATAATTCAATTAAATTTTTTTTGTTTTGTTTTCCAAATACCCCATGAATGACTCTCCGACAAATACTCTTCCTCCTTCTCTCTCTCTCTCTCTCTTTTTTCCAAGGCAAAATTCTAGATAGAGGAAATTTAAGATTGATTGTGTTTAAATATAGTTAGTGACAAATTCAATAAGGTTTGCTCACTGACTTTAATGAAATACATCTTATTAAAATGGGTGATCTCCTATCTGCGTTTCTAGACACATGCCTCCTAGCTCCCATCCCAATATCAGACTCATTAGGATCTCTGATTTATTAGTTGTTGTTCCAACTCTTCCTTTTTGACCACAAAAGCCCACGTGTGCAGTAAGTTTTAATTTGATGAGGTTTGAATTTGAACAGCACCAGCTGCCTGGCTGGTATGGGGATGGGGTCACAGGCAGAGACTAACGTAACGGAGCAGCCCACTGCCTCAACCTACATCCCTCCCCACCACCCACAGCTATATAAAAATGTCACTTCTGGGAAGGCATACATTTGAATTCCTCACATGAAAACTTAGCCATTTGAGGGATAATGACCTCGAAGGAAAAGTCACGTCCTGCTCCTGGGAATGGACATAAAAAAGCACATCAATCTAAGGAAAGGTTGATGCGTTGGCCAGAAAATTAAAGTCTGGGGTAATTTTAAGGATGTGTGGAATGTAAAATCAGCTCTGACCTGAACAAATCTGTCATTTTTTATAAAAAAAAAAAAACACTAGAAAAAAAAAGTAATTTGTATTTGGATAGAGGATCAAACTTAAAGGAACTCTGTAAAGATGGTTAAGATGTGATGGGAAGAAATACAGTGGAAACAATTTACAAAATCAACATGCAAAAAACATTTCATATTTACAAATTTGGGAATGAGCACAAAACCCAGGAATCTCCCTTATGAGAGTACATTGTGCTACCATCTGGGAGCTAAAACGGAAGACTTCCCAGGCCTTCATCCCAATTCATAAGACAGATGGCCTTTTATAAGCAGCTGTCAGATGGCCAACTACCTCATTGTCAGGACAATGGCCAGCTCCCAGGGCAGTAAACTATTGTCATTTTGGCCCCATCAGAACCAAAGCCCAATGCATTTTCCTTGTTTGCTGTCCACCAATCCAAGTTTTATAGCCTCTTCTCTTGATTCTTATTATCCTTGGGTGATAAGAAGTGAGAGAGGGCTTGATGTTGTTGGAGAAACGCGGTGTGTATTTCCTTTCACTAACTTGTCCTAATGTATTCCTTTTCTAGAATCTTCCAGAGGTTATTTTCACTGTGGGAAAATTCTTTCTTATATAAACTTCTTTTCCACTTTTCTACCATGTCTCAAGAAGAGTCCTTGCCAGAATTTAACCAGGTGCCCCAGCTTCTACAATGTCCTGTCCATCCAAAGTCTAGTTCTCCCTCTATTCCTTTACTCCAGGGTCCCTCTTGCCTGCAATGATTTATTCTAGCCATGCAATACCAAGGTCTGTATTTGTCGTGCCTTCTCCACAAAGCCCTGGCTGATTGTTTTTTCCCTAGCTGGCCTTTCTCAAGTCTTCTCTTGGTAAATTTCTGTCTTGTCTTGTGTTTGGTTGTTTCCTCTGTATAAGGGTTGGTTCCCATACATGCTCGTGGGAAAGGATGATGTCTTTGACTTCTTCGTGTGCATGGCACATAAGGACTAATTAACTGAGGGAAATACCAGGATGTACATACATTTTACTACTCTTGGGCACAATTCTATAGATGTTCAAAAGAGCTTTTTCATGTTTAGGCAGTAAGTGGGAATTTCCTCCAAGCCTTCATATTGGCACTAGAATTAGTTTCCCAAAATACAAATGTGATTTAAGTGTGTTTCCATTTCAAATCCTTCAGGGGCTCTGCACAGCCTATAGGACAAAGGCCATGTGTCCTAGCATAGCATGAGCTCAGCTACATCTCTCATTATTGTCTACTTCTCTTTTGATTGTAGCAAAAAAAAAAATATTTTGTGTTCACCTGTTGTTTTACCTATCTATACCCTTTAATATGTGCTATTCCATCTACTAAATGCGATTCTATCCAGATGCAAATTCCTTCTAATTCTTTAAGATTTATCTGGATGTCATTTCTATAATATCTTTTCTGACTCTTCCAGATGGAATAAAATGTCAGCTTTCCAAGTGTGTTCTCTGGACCAGTGGTATCAATACTACCCAGGAATTCATTAGGAACTCACATTCTTGGGAGCCATCCCATAGCTACTGAGTTCAGAACTCTGATTATGGGGCCTAAAATGTATTTTTTACAGCCCTTCAGGGGGTTCTGAGGAATTCTGGGGTTCAAGAACTAATGCTCTGTATTTTTCCTTATTTTAGTCATTCATCCATTACAGAATCTATCACAAAACATTTCATCTATATATTTACATAAATGCTTTCTCTGCTTCTTGAGGGTGTGGTGGCCAACATTTTATTTATCTAAGACACTAAATATTTATTAAAGTGGATTAAATGCATTCATCTAGATAGTTTGTGATTTCAGACTCAGTAATAATAACTGAAGTGACCTTAGAAAAACCTATAATTACAAATGTAACAATAAAATCATGATACACTTAAAAGAAAAATACTCTCAATATGCTAACAGTAGGAGTACTCATTGATGTCTAAGTCTTTTGAGTAAAAGATATGATTTGTAGCCAGAAGATTTGGATTCAAGTGGCAGCTCTGACATTTATTTAACTTTGTGGTTCTGCACAAATAAATTATTTCATATCCTGGGACTTAGTTTCCCTATCTGTAAAACACAAACAATTATATAAGATAATATGGGTGAAGTCATTTAGTAAACTTTTATGTGGAATTAAAAGTTTGTCTCTTCTTTGTAACCTTTTCTATGAGTGTCCACAGCCCTTTCCTCATTTTTTATTCCTGATAGTTAAGTTGATTTTAAGCGTAGAATCAGAAATGGGAAATAATGGTGCAGGAAGAGAGGAGGTGAGCTGGAATGAAAGGAAAGATGGTTCGGCCCATCACAGCATATTATTTGACTTATCTTTATTCTTTCTTCACCCAAGAGAGTTTGGGGCTGATGGCCGGCACTGAAAACTCAGCTTCAACGATCTACATACTGTGGGGTCGGGCTCCAAATTCCTCAATAGGACACCCATAGCACAAGAGTTAATAACTACAATCAACAAATGGGACTTACTCAAACTAAAAAGTTTTTTCTCAGCAAAAGAAACAATAAGAGAGGTAAATAGGGAGCCTACATCCTGGGAACAAATCTTTACTCCTCACACTTCAGATAGAGCCCTAATATCCAGAGTATACAAAGAACTCAAAAAATTAGACAATAAGATAACAAATAACCCAATCAACAAATGGGCCAAGGACCTGAACAGACACTTCTCAGAGGAGGACATACAATCAATCAATAAGTACATGAAAAAATGCTCACCATCTTTAGCAGTCAGAGAAATGCAAATCAAAACCACCCTAAAATACCATCTCACTCCAGTAAGATTGGCAGCCATTATGAAGTCAAACAACAACAAGTGCTGGCGAGGATGTGGTGAAAAGGGTACACTTGTACATTGCTGGTGGGACTGAATATTGATGCAACCAATTTGGAAAGCAGTATGGAGATTTCTTGGAAAGCTTGGAATGGAACCACCATTTGACCCAGCTATTCCCCTTCTCGGTCTATTCCCTAGTCAAATGCCATAAACCCTGAAAAACCAAGCATTACGCAGGTACGGGGATCATCGCGTACATCGAATGGTTCATAGCAGCACAATTCACAATAGCAAGACTGTGGAACCAACCTAGATGCCCTTCAATAGACGAATGGATAAAAAAAAAATGTGGCATTTATACACAATGGAGTATTACTCTGCATTAAAAAATGACAAAATCATGGAATTTGCAGGGAAATGGATGGCATTAGAGCAGATTATGCTAAGTGAAGCTAGCCAATCCCTAAAAAACAAATGCCAAATGTCTTCTTTGATATAAGGAGAGTAACTAAGAACAGAGTAGGGACGAAGAGCACGAGAAGAAGATTAACATTAAATAGGAATGAGAGGTGGGAGGGAAAGGGAGAGAGAAGGGAAATTGCATGGAAATGGAAGGAGACCCTCAGGGTTATACAAAATTACATACAAGAGGAAGTGAGGGGAAAGGGAAAAAAATAGAAGGGGGAGAAATGAATGACAGTAGAGGGGGTAGAGAGAGAAGAGGGGAGGGGAGGGGATAGTAGAGGATAGGAAAGGCAGTAGAATACAACAGACACTAGTATGGCAATATGTAAATCAATGGATGTGTAACTGATATGATTCTGCAATCTGTATATGGGGTAAAAATGGGAGTTCATAACCCACTTGAATCAAAGTGTGAAATATGATATATCAAGAACTATGTAATGTTTTGAACAACCAACAATAAAAATTAAAAAAAAAAAGAAAAAAGAAAACTCAGCTTCAGACTGCATAGTTGATATGACACAAGAAAATTCTACATATCCCAGTTTATACCAGTTTTGTCACTCTGCCATGCAAAACAGTTGAAGCATGCATGGGATTTATAACAACAGTGAATGATTTCTACATTGGGCTATGGGGATCTCTGACCACCCTACATATTGTTTGGGACTGAAAAGCTTTGGCCCCTATTCCTGAAAATGAGAGCCAGTTGGGTGGACAAGCAGACATTACTCAAATGGAAATGAGCCACAGAAAATGAAAGAACAACACCCCCAGCACCTTTTCAAGCTAGCGACTTTTAAATAACTAAGGTCCCACTAGGTTTCCAAAAGAAACAATTAAGCCTTCCATCCAAACAACCATCATGAAGTTCATGATTTCTCATAGAGCCTTCCAAAATTTAGACAGGATCTTAACAGGCATACAATAAAAACAAGGACAGTAACGTGTACAAGCACAACAGGCCATGAAGGCAAAGAGACACAGCCAGAGAGATTTTCAGAGCATACTATTTTTCCAAAATGTTGTCGACCTCATCAAAGGCTTGCCCTTCCAATTCAGGAAGAATGCCCTGGCTTCGTGGCCCTCTGAGAATGTGGCACTAAGTCCACCCCTGCATCTCCAGCCTTCTGTGTGTGCTCACCTGTCATCTTCTCCCACCTCCTGAGGACCATGCCCTCCCAGCCATCATCCCTGCCTCCTTCCCTCCTTAGCCTCTTTCTTGATATCAGCTTCCCTCTGGATCCTATAAAAATTAAGAAGCACCCCTGCCACCTCAGAATGTTCTGCCACCTGACTGATGATGGGCTTTCCTGCTCTTGGGTTTGTTAGCCATCTTTGTGAAGGAATGGTCTCTGTTCTTATCTCTATTTCCTCATCTTTGCATTTACACCTCCTGTCACCCTGACATGGTCCTCCCACCACCTCACAGACACTGTGCTTGCCATGGCCACCAAGGGCCTTAACTGGAAAATCCAGTTGGTACTTTCACTCCTCATCTTGCTACTACTGACCAACTTGTCTTTAAGTTCCTTAAACCCTGTTCCCCCTTTTTGGATTCCTTAGTTTTCTTTTTATGTCTAAAAATTTCCTTACAGTTTCTTTTATACTAGTTCCCCCAACACACAACTTGCAGGATTATACTTCTGTGTAGTTTCTTCCTCAGGATACTCTTGGCTTTCATATTCCATGTTTTCACAGATGACTTAACTGCTCCCACAGTTCCCGCCGCCACCTTTCCACAGAACAGATAAGGATGGTCCACGTGTTCTTATATCTATCCCATTCTGCTTTAAGTACATTTATTTTCACCCATTGCCTAATTGCCAATAATGAAAAATATCACACTGCACCCTATTTTTAAAGGCATTTGATTTTTGCCCTGGCTCCTTATTTTTATATTTTCCATTTTCCAAGAGTTTTAAATACTTAATAATAATACAATTATTTTATGCTAGATCTTATTTCTGATGAGTATTTGGGAAAACTCAGTAACTCTTTTTGACCATTTTAAGAGTAAGCCAGGAAACGGCTATAGGACATCAACATATAATTTGCCTTTTCTGGATTAGATGATTCCTAATTTATTTCCTGAAAAGTATTAAGGAAACAAATTTTAAAATAGCATATGATGTTAGAAGAAGGTGTGAGGTTTTTGATAATGTGGGGCTGAAGAGGAGGAATGAGAGGGAATTTGTACTCAAGTACAGGACATTGTGAAAACACTACAAAAAAGATGAGTCATTCAAAATAGTTGCTAAAATGAGATCATATTGGGAAGCACTAAGAAAAATTTGAATACAAACAGAGCAGGTTAAATGCTGGAAGGGAAGGGCTGGTAGGACAGTGATACAGGAATGGAGCAGCCAGCATTGGTCACCTTCTAGGAAAGCGGGAGAAAACAGGGTTCATCTTTCTCTGATGATATTAGCTTCCCTCTGGATCCTAAAAAATTAAGAAGCACCCCTGCCACCTCAGGATGTTCTGCCGCCTGACTGATCATGGGCTTTCCTTGCTAGAGTGGAAGGGCAAGCCAGGTTGTTTGTATCTTGAATATCTTTCTACTCTGTTCCATACCTAAACTCATGTATCCTTTACACACCCCAACTCATGGCTGATGTCCACTTGAGAGGTTCTCCACCCCCTTCCTCAAGGTCTCCCACTGCTGTGAAATGGGTCTTTGCTGAAATGTAATAAAATTGGGGCAAATGTCAGGACACTGAATTGAGTAAAAAGTGGTATGCAAAAAAATCAGAAGAGGGCCAGGTAGCTCAGTGACAATGATGCCCAGACTACAAGGAATCTTTTTTTCCCCCATCAGAATGTAAAAGCTCACTAAAATGAGATTGGTTTTGACCTAAGAATTTTTATTTTTCCATCAGACAGTAATTCAAGCACCTCAGAAAATGAATCAACAAAATTTTATGTGATTACTCTGGGTTACAATGACTTGGATCAAAAGGGATAGTAAAGAGGAAGGACACATATTTCTCTATCTTAATCTCATATTAAGACTTCCACAAAAAATAGTTTCAGCAATTACCAAAAAGGTAAATTTTTACCAAAGTTTCAGTCAGAATGATACAGAAAGGCAACAAAAATTCTTGCAAAGAGGAAAAGATTATTTTAATCACTTTTATTTGTATGTGTACTTATGTATGTATCTATATTAACATGTTCACACATGTGGCTGTATGTATATGTGTACGCATATGTACAAGTATATATACTTATGTGTATATGAGTGTGTGTTTATATAATATATATGAATTTTCAAGTTTTTACCCATAAAATCCAAGGTGATAAGTAAAGATAATCATTATCGTTTTATAGAAGGGCAACATGAAATACAGTAAAATTCAAAGATTTGCTTAAGTTCCCTTTAGCTGGTTTTATTTTATTCATTTATAATATATACCAACTCCCTTACTACCCAGAAGCAATCTGTAATCACTTCAGTGCCAAATGGGGATAGTGATGGGTGAAATGGCTGGTCTTAGGGACACCTCCATTCAACCAAGTTGCTCAGAGGGAAAAGTAATGTGTCAACAGTTCTGTATGTAAGTCCTGATCCTGCCACTTGCCCATCTGTAACCTGTGAAGATCACACCACCTCTGCAAACCTCAACTTTCTCATCTACAAAATGGGATGAAAGAAGAGCCTGTCCCCCAGAGGGAATGTGTGGCCTGAAGAACATAATTGACCTAAAGAGTTGAGCTCAGTGTGTGGCATAGTGGGCGAGTGATGATGGGTGGTGGCTTCAACAGATTCCTAGTGCAGTGTCTGCTGCATTCAGTCTTGGATATGATACTATTTTTAAGAACAGCAAGTTGGCCCTTCTTAATAAAATAAACACGCCATGGCTCCTAAGAATTCCAGAGGGTTTTTGTTTTTGTTTTAATTCTGGAGGGATCTGGCTCCCAGAGGAAAAAAGAAAGAAATCTGTAAACCCATTTGCAGTGACAGAAAAGCCCTGCTTTGAACCTTGTGTTTATGTGTGTCATCACCTCTCTCTCACAGATTCGCATTTATTGCACAACGTTCTGCCCTTTTTGATGGCAGAGTTACAAGAATGTATAGTTTAAAGTCTGCATTTTGCAAAGGATGTGCATTATTTTTGAGTCTGGGAAACTTCAAAATAATTTGGTTGCCTTCTGTGTTTTGTCTCATTAGGTAAAGGAAAAAAAAAACTAGTTGTTTTTTAAACCAATATACAGCTTATGCTTTAATTAAAACAAGAACCAGGCTCATGACCAGAGGGGAAAACCATGAAACACAAAGCCTAAACTACGTAATAGGGCTATGGCTGGAGACTCAGAAGAGGCGTTTTCAACTCCAACATGATTTTTGTAAACATCTTTTTCAAGTGTAATGTGCGTTTTCCTCCCCACTCCTACCATTTAAACAGGAAAGTGGCAAAAGGGCCCTGAGAGATGAAGGTTTATGGAATCCTAAAAATAAAAGCATGTTCATGGGAAATGACATTTCTTTTTATGCCAATAACTTAGCACACTGAAAATATTTTCATTTTTTTTCAATTTTAGCATTTGAATAATTTCCATTTACCCTGAAAGCAGCTGTAACATTCATTGCTCCTAGTTTACCTAAATAGGCTAACAATCATTTCAATATTTATGAGATTATATCTGCTCTTTTTTCCATGAAATCACTGCATAAGAACAGTACAATTCTGGCATATTTAAGGCATTAAACTTAGATGCACTGAATTATATTAAAATAATCTTCTATGCTGTAAATCAAAGTAGAGCTTGCCCACTTCCAAGGGGATTAACATAGATCAGTATCCTCAGTACTACCAACATTTTGGGTTGGGTAATTCTTCCTTGTAAGGGATTGTCTACAACCAGCAGGGGATGTTTATAAACCTCCCTGGTCTCTCTACCCATTAGATGCCAGTAGTATTTCCCCAGTATAACAATAAAAAATGTCCCAGGTATTGCCAAATATTCTTGGGGTGGGGTGGGGAGGGAAGTAAAAATTCCCTGATGTGAAACACTGTGTTAAACCACACTCATCTTGTAGAGCCAGTCAAGTGTTATAACTGCAAGTGAATATTCTGGAGACAGATGCTCCTGACTAGGTGGGGGACATTCAACAAGGTATATAAGATCTCCATGCGTCCTTCCTCCTCTGACAGATGGAGATGCTAAGGGCACCTCCTTCACAGGACTGTTGTGAGGATTGAAGGAGATAATGCCTGTCCTACAGTCAGCTCAATAAACATCAGGCATTATTATCGCTTCATCAATTCTATATACTTGCAAACTTGATTCAAGCTTAACTGGAGGTTAAATATCCAAATGAAAGAAACATTTAAAGGGGGAAGTCTGGGTGGGGTTACACTATTACAGATGGACATTTTTATTTATGTTTCAGAGTGATCGAGTTATAGAAACTCAACTATTGCATAATCTTGTAGCCTAATTTGCTAAACAGTTTTAGTTATTGCTTAGCATATTTTATCTTTCAAGTAGAGCTTCCTAATTCATCAAAATTATGGGCTGCTGCCAGATGATTCCTCTGTAAATACAACTGCTCTGTTGTGTTTAAAAAAAAAAAAAATCTTGACAGCATGCCTGGTCTTTTCCCTTGAGTTCTTTCTTCACCATTGGTCATATAAATATTATTGTATTATTCACTGAAATAATAACAAAAGCTACCATTTTAAAGAGTAATTTGCCATGTGCCAAGCTAAGTGTTTCACATACATTATTATTTCACCCAATCCTCAAAACAATCTTAAAAGATAGGTGAGAATCTCAGAGAGGTGAAGTTAATGTGCCCCAAATCATCCAGCCAGCAAAAGTTAGAACAAGATAGGAACCTAGGCTGGCTGCCTTCAAAGCCTGTGTCCTCATTTTTCTTTCTTTCCTTTTTTTTTTTTTATTCTTTTTAATACCAGGAATTGAACCCAAGGAGACTTAACTACTAAGCCACATCTCCAGCTCTTTTTAGTTTTTCTTTTAAGACAGGATCTCACTAAATTGCATAAGGCCTTGCTAAGTTGCTGAGGCTGGCCTCAAACTAGCAATCTTCCTGCCTCAGTCTCCCGAGTCACAGGCTTGCGCCACCACCACAACCTTATTATCCAACCCAGAGAGCTATCTCCCAATTCTTAATCATAACACAAGTTTCCTTTTCTACAACACGTTCCATCCTTCCCTCATAAGTCCATAGTTTCATTATTTTCCTTGTTCTTTCACCACTTAAATCAAAATACCTTGAAGGGAGTGGTCATAAGACAACTATTCTCTGAACACTTTCAAGTAATTGAGAGACCAACCACAGATAACAGAAAGATATCATGGGAAGAAGGAAACTCACTTCACATTAAATTTGAATGAGGATAAATTAAAACTGTCTGAAAGCTAAAATAGGAAAGGTTGAATTAACATTTTTTCTGATACAATAATAAAGAAAAATCATCAGATTATAAAAGAGGTAATTCATCAAATTCATCTCAGGGATCTAAATCTGATGTTACTTCAAGGTAATTAGTAAAGCAGAGGAATAAAACTGTTACAAGAGGTGGGTAAAGTAAGTTCATCATTTCCAAACAATTTCCAGGGGTGACCTAAAGTTTTGGACCCTGAGAGATCAACAGATGATGAAGTCAGATATTGTGAGCTCCTGGAAAGAAAAGTTTTATGTCTAGCTCAGAAACAGCACATGTCCCACCACAGACTTGAGAGCCCAATGTTTCTGGGGCACTAGATGCCAAGATGTCTGTGGGTGTGGCAGAACTGACTAGGTGGCCAAGGATAAGTCACATGGAGCTCTAAGCAAGGCACATGTAGACAATTCACTCAGAGCAGCCCTGAGTGAACCTGAAGAAGCAGAAAGTTTGTGAGTGTTATAGGAACTTAAAGAATCATCAGCCACAGTATTACATAATTAATAGAACCTCAAGGTCAGCTGGTCCAGTTGCTAAAGAGTTTTAGTTATTGCTTAGCTTATGACTTTTCCTGAATATTCCCAAACCAGTGTCCAGTTTGTGCTTTGATACCTACAGTGACTGAAAAAAAATCCCTTTATTTTTTATCAATTAATAAATGTCAATTTGGCTTCAATCTGTGTTGTTATGAACTGTGGAGAATGCTGGCATGGAGCAGCCAGATATATAAGAAAATTGAGAATTAAAATTCATAAGATTGATTATGTGCATACTCAGACAATCAATAGTTTTGACAACACTGGAACAGATTAGGAATGGGAGGCTCAATGAGTTAAGTGCCTTGCCCTTCTAAGCTTGCACATAATTAGGTGGGGTTCACTTCTTGGTCCAGAGACCTTCAAACCACACTTTGATTACCACACAGAGTTCCTTGCTTTCAATTTCTAAATGTAGTCCTAGGAGTTGCTAATAAACAGATGACAATAAAGTATGAATTTGAAGGTAGAAGATCTTGAAAGCATTGTTTACAAGAAGTAACACTTTTTTAAAAGAAGTAATACTTACAGATATGTCATCACTAAAGTCAATTTCATCCAAATCAAGATATTCAGGGGCTTCCATTATTCTTCTTTGCACATTTTGAGTAAGATCAAATACTTATGATTTCCTGGCAAAGACAGAAATAAAAAAGAAAGGCAAAATGTTAGCTGTTTATAGCCAAAAATATTATCTATATTTAAACAAACATGAAAGTGAAAGATAATCAGGTGCCAGTATATTTCCAGAGTATATTCAGAGTATATTTCCCCTCTCCAAAGCCCCTCACTGGGCTTTCCAGAAGCAGGAGCACAGCTCCTCCACAGACCCCAGCATGGCTCCCCAGACAGCAGCCATAATTCTGTGCTTTACCTGATTTGCACTTGCTTGCCTTTGCCAGAGCAATAACATGGGTCAGAATTTTCCCCTATGATCAATGTTAGGATTCACTCCAATACACACCCTGCTCTCACCATACCCTGGGTGCACGTACGGGATTCAAAGAAAGGGAACCAGCCTGGGACTCTTAGGAAAACCATATTCATGTATTTCCTGAAGGCATATCCTTGGATTCTGTGCATAGAGCAATGAATACTAGGATCTCTACCACAATCATAGAAGTATAAGATACCAACTAATCTAGAGTAACAGCTATTTTAGAATTTGTGGTACAACATCCCATACAATTCTAAAAAGCTAAAAAGCTAAAAATCAAGAGGGTGGGGAGGGAGAAAGAATGAATGAATTAAGGAAAGAAAGAAAGGAAGGAAGCCTTCTTCTAAGTCTAAATCAGATTGAAGCCACAATTATTACATTGCCCTCTGCCTTAAACAGCTTTGTCTGACTGTGCCAGAGTGACCTGACACAGGCACCAGAATGTCCTCCGTCAGCACTTGCCTCGGGGCTGCCTGTGGCAATCCTTTAAACCTGTCAAGGTAAGATGCATTGCCTCTCACTTCATCTTCCCATCACTTATCATCATCACCGTTGGCAGTGGCAGTGGCACCTACAGATGTCAAGAGCAGAAATATAGATCTCCTGGCAGTGCCTTGGTGTGCAATTATCTTCTGCCAAACCAATTCTCAGATACTGAAAGAAAATTATATTTCCCACAACTTGTCTTTCTTATTATAAAAATTGTCTTATACACCCAGACTTGAGTATTTGAAATGATCCATTTTTCTCTCTTAGTTCTCTAATCAAGGTGTTCCTTGCTGAACAGAAAAGAGCCATTACTGGAGAGCGAAAGTGCATCTAGGCTGATGAAAATGGGCTTCTGAATACAAGATCAAGTGCAAAAATGCTTGTTTTTTTTTTTTTAAAAGGAAACTCTTACTCTAAATGCATTGCCTTCTTATTCGAGCTATTTCTCTCTCTTTTTTAAGCTATGTAAAATGTGTTATTACAATAAAGAGGAAAAAAATCATTCCTCAAACCTATCACCTAATTTTTCCTGTTTCCTTGCCTTTTTTTCCTCACACACATGCATCATTTTTTACATAGTTTTATTTATATCAGGTAAAGAGTCCCAAGAAAAAATTTAGAATGCTATTTTTACAATCAAGTGAGATAATCTACTTATGATAAATGGATAAAGTTCTTCTGAAATCATAAGGTTTTTTTTTTTGGGGGGGGAGGGGTGCATCCTGAGGACTGAACTCAGGGACACTCAACCACTGAGACACATCCCCAGCCCGTTTTTTTTTTTGTATTTTATTTAGAGACAAGGTTTCACTGAGTTGCTTAGCACACCTTGCTGTTGCTGAGGCTGGCTTTGAACTCTCTATCCTCCTGCCTCAGCCTCCCAAGCTGCTGGGATTATAGGCGTGTGCCACATGTCCTGCTGAAATCACAAGTTTTTAAAAGAAAAGAAAATCAAATTTGTATTTGTAAAAATAATTTTAAGCCAGAAATTTTGTTATTGACAGAAATCCTAAAATAGGTGCTCAAGCAAATAGTTGGGTATAAAAATACATTACTTTTCCTTGTAATCCTTACAGAACTTTTCAGAGGAAAACACACACATTTGTACTTGAGAATTACTCAAAATAACTTTCTCTTTCTGGATTTCAGCTCATCAGCTAACAGTCTTTCTTCCAATCTAATTTCATTTCACTAAATCTGTCCTTCACAATGACTAGCTGATCTACAGACTCTTCCTGTGCCTTGGTGAACAACACAAAGATGATATGGTACAAATAAACAAACAAAACAGGGGAGCTGCATGCTAATCCTTTCTTGGATGGACTCTATCTACTACAATTAAAACTATGGAAAAAATGGCATATGTCTGCAGGAAGGGAAGGGGGAGAAACATAGAAAATTAAGGTAGGTAATAAGTTGAAGGTACAATATTTTTTGTTTAACATAATCGTGCCATTTGTTTAGCTTTTAAAAAATAGCTCAAAATGAGCAAGCCATGCATTCAGAATCACCAGCAACATGGAAATATGAGGAAATTTATATCAGAACTGAGGACTAAGAAGATCTTTAAATATATGGAAATACAAAACTAAATACAAGATGAAGATGAATATGCCTTAACTAATCAACTTAGCAAAGAGTCACTGAATACCTGTTTGAGATGCTCTGACAATAGAGAGACAGGGCCCTATCCACTTGAGGTTTGTCATTCTAGTAGCATGTAACCAGTGGGTAATAACATGACATCAAAGCAGAAAGTCTTTGTGTCTGCACTTGAAGGAAGGTAGTGAAATTCTTCATTCTGTAGGCCAGAAGGTAAGAGTTACAACAGCTGCAGCCCATTGTAGAAGACCTGGGTCCCTGCGCATGTTATTCTGGTTGGACGACCCAACTGAGACTAAGGGTCCAAGACACCAGGAGCTTTCCTTTGCTTCCTAGCAGGCCTCCACACACAGCCATCCACTTCATGATGTCTTATTCTGTCTATGTCACACTTTCTGTAGTCTGGTTTCGATGCTTCTTTCAAGGTGTCACTTTGAGAGCATTTACATTGCCAGTAAAAATGTGCAGAAATACCCACAGATCACCAATCCTGACTGTGTTTCCAATTGCTTCTTTACAGTCAGGGGTGAGTTCACAGTTGTCCCCAAGGTCATTACTGTCTCCCTCTTTCTCATCTGCCCTTTCACAGATCATTGCCAGCTTTGGGTCCCCTTCTGAGGCAGTAAGGTGAGGTCGGGTCAAGATGAAACAAGATGAGGAAACTAAGCTAGAAAAGCAAGACCCTGGTCGATTTGCTCATCCTTCTCTTCTGCCACCTCCCACCAATCTGCAGTGGAAACCCAGAAACTCCCATTTCTGACTGCTGACATGTGTGCTGTAACAGAAAACTCAGCTACACAGGGCACATCAGAGGCCCATGAGCCAAGTCTGGCACACAGATGTGATTTGTTTGGCCCGCATAGTATTTTAAAAAATCGAATCAGTTGCCAACTTGTAGACCTTGGGTAATTTCACATAAAATTCTGAATTTCTGGCTTTGCTTTAAAGTATCTGAAGCTACTGCAACATTGGTTCACTTTCCCCATGACGCCAACAGTAGCTGCTCCCACCTATCTATGAGGTCTGTGCTCCCCACTTTACCAGATCCCCTCTGTGGTTGCTCTACTAAGGCACATGCCCTGCCTAATCTTGACTAAGCCTCAGAGGGTCACGCACTCAAATGCCCTGACCTTGTGGGTATTCAAGGGTTTGACCTTCAGAGGGAATTCAATATTAACAATAAGTACCATCACCACTATCATTACTACCACCTTTTTAAATTGGTGTCTCCTGCCAAAAATGTTGATGTCATTTGTAATTTAAGACAGAAGTTGTATTTTTAAGATGGTTTTAAATTCTTATAGCACAACAGCAACAAAACAAAATTTCTTACAAATAAACTACTGCTGGGGGTCACAATTTGTGCTTTCACTGAGTCTCTGTTTTCTTTCTTAGAAAACCTTCACAAACATAATGTTACAAGGTGGGGATTATGCTTCTAACTGGAATACGGGAGGGTTCTTGCTTTGTTGTGGATTTACATGGGTCCATTTTACTGCTGAGAGCAAAGAGGACAGAGGAAGTCATGCGAAGGGCAAGCCCAGATAGACCCCAAACCATCCTCCATCTGACCCAAACCAGCAGCTCAGAGACAAGAGGGCTGCCCCTTCTCAGGCTAGCAAGGATGAGTTTATGCCTGAGTGAAAAGTAATTTTCAGGCTTCCCAGAATGGGCAGTTCAGCTTAAAATCCTTCCCATGAAATTTTTATTGCTACGTATCATAGTTGGCCATGGGCCCCCTTCAAGATCCCAGGACCTAGTCATCTGTAAATTTGTACTGCACCCCCATACCATCAGCCTACAACCTGCGTCACTTATCCCTGGTTCTCTGAGATCTCCTGAGGGCTTTCTATTTTCTGATAGTCCCTCTCGCCACAACACACATCTCTCAAGATCTGACTTAAGTACTGTCCACTGATTGAAATTATCCCATTTCAAGCTCAGTTTGTTTTAAATGTATCTTCACTGCATTAGCAATTTTCAATTTGTTATTCATGTAGGCAAGTGTGTTCTGTGTTTTGTTTTTTTAAAAGAGAGGAGAGAAGATGCTAGGCTGGGGCAGGGTAGGAGAGAAAGGTAAAGGAAACATTTTTCAATGGTTTATTTGAAAATTTGAAATTTTTTAAAATTTGAGTAGAAAAACTGATAGGGAGGGAAAGAAGAAAAATATTAGAGCACAGGGACACAGAATCAGATGCTGGAATATATGCTGCGTGGAAGCTGCTGGTGACATCTTGGTTTCTTCTTTGAATGCACCCAGAGTACAGGGAGAAACTTACCCCAACTCCAAACTAATGCTTGGCTTGGAGAGATGAAGAATGAAGTAAAAAAAATCATCAACCATGCACAGCATCTGTAGGCTTTTCCAACTTCCACAGAACTTTGATAAGCTGCCAAGAGCAGAAGTCCCTCCAGTGCCTATTAAAATGTATGTTAGGGGCACATGCCCCTGATGGGTCTATCAACAACATGTCACCTTCTCATGAGTGACCTCAGAGATGGCCCCACTATTTCCCTCAAGGGAAGATTCCCCTGGGAAAGAGCTCAAAGTAACAGAGTCAAATGGGATCATAAAAAGTAGCTAAGCCACTGAAAATAGTATGTTTCCCTGTTCCCCAGTACTATGATTTTCGGTGACATCTTGATTTTTTCTTTTTTTTTTCTGTTGTTGTTATTTGGAAAAGAAAACTAACTAAAAATCATTTCAAATGAAGACTTCCAAAGAAATCTGTTGGGTAATGGCAGCATCACTGGAAAAAGCTTAGAGTGGCCAACAAAATTTCTTTGAGAAACCAAACTCCATTTTAATGTATACATTCTAGTGTGCTTGGCTTATAAAAGGCTCATTGATTTGTGACCATAGTCACATATCACATAAATCGCTTTACTGAAATTCCTTTTAAAATGGATCGCCTCACTCCATTTTACAAGGAGTCAGTATGGACTCATTCTGAAGGCTCAAGTTACACACATTTCTCATTTTCTGCCAAAGTCACTATTCTTACATTTACCAGTGTACTATGAGTCTTGGTAATTAAAAATAAGCTGGGCTTGTCAAAATAAATGAGCAGAGTACATTTGGCCATGAGGTAACTTCAACTGATTTGCATTACAATTTATTTTTTCACTCTTGAACCCACCAACACTTGAGAAAATATAGCCACTCCCTTCCCCCACCCCGCACACACACACACACCTGCCAAATTCACACTGGGATAAATTTTCAGTGTGAAAGCCGGCATGTAGATATTCAGCTTACTTTCTTCAATGTAAGAGCTTTTTTAAAAAATCACAAACTAAGAACTGGAAGGCTTGGGTGGAAATGTTGTCCCCGTTGGCTCAGTAACTTGGCCGGCAAGGAAGCATCTCCTTCCAAATGCTGGATTCAGTTTCCTTCCCTCTTTGATTCAACAGTGGCCAGAAGCATGGCAGTTGCTAAATGCCTAGTCTAGAAGCAGAAAAATGACAGAGGCAAGAAATTTCTACCAGAAAGAGGCAACTGAAGGAGTGCCAAGCAGTACACACAAGGAAAATTTGGGAAAGCACAGCCCTGCGGCTTTTCCCCTGTTGGTGTGTGGAATATTCTGGTGTACATGCTGCAGGGCTGTACAGTACACACAGTGTAAAGTGAGAGGAACAAGAAAACACACCGTTACAATGTAACATGGACTTGCTTAGATAAACACACAGGAACCTAGGAAGCTCGTCTAGACCTTAGAGAGGAGAGGAGCCTGCCTGGGGTAGACAGAAAGCTAAGGATGAGGGGCAGGGGCAGGAAGAAACTCTAGGAACAGTTCTAGCATGGGCAGAGCCTGGAGGTGAGAATACTGAAAGAAGATTTCTAGAAACATGACTGATCTAGCACCTATTGCTATACTTTTCCCTCTAAAAAGAGATTTTGAAGGGTGAATACCAGAGTGGTGGGGTGATAAATAGAAATACTCAGGGCCATATTTCTAAAGCTAGAGTGTAGACAGAGCACATTCTGGAACATCCTATTTTCTGGCTTATTTGAAAAAATACAAGTGAATATTTGATATCAGACAAAAGACTTCATTGTAATATACTGAGCCTGCTCTAGCTCCTGGGGAAGGAATAATGTGTTTTCTCCGTGCTGTCCTGGGGGGTCATTCATGATTTCTGAACTCTAACACCAAGAATGAACTAACTTTCACTAGAACTTCAGAGCTTGGATAGACCTTAGTTTTAAGCCTAGGGAAGAAATGCATGTTTATAATTATAATTTGTGTGTGTGTGTGTGTGTGTGTGTGTGTGTGAGAGAGAGAGAGAGAGAGAGAGAGAGAGATTTAAAATGAATTTAACACTGCATCTTCTTCTTGGAAGAAGGGAACAATTCATGCTCACAGCAACTGTACAAGAGAGAATAAAAGAATATACAATAGAAAAAAAATACACTTGAACACACACACACACACACAAAATGAAAAGTATATTGTGTTCAGTTCTGGAGGTCACTTCTTAGGAAGGCCGCATTCTAGGTGGACTTCAATGTACCAGGACACAGTGAGGAAGCCAAGACAGCCAGGATTGGGAAACTCTTGTCTTAGGAAGCAGGGCTAAGGAAATATCAACCTTATAGAAGAAAAAAATTTTTTTTTCTCTCAAGAATTTAAAAATTCAGCAGATAAAGAGAAGGATTTAATTTTGAGGATAGATCTTAGAGGAAGTTGCAGAGATTCTGAAGGTCTATAATTAAATAGGATGCTTTGCAAAATCGAAACCACCCAGAAAGAAATAGTTCAGACCAAAATTTGGAGGGATACACTGAGAAAGGAAGAAGGGAGGAGGGGATGGGAGGATGCAAAGGAGGAAGAGGAGAAGAAGGAGCAAGAAGAGTAAGAGGAACGAGACAATGAAGAAGGTGGAGAGAGAGAGGAGGAGGTTCTGTGTGGTCTGAGAGGACACTGGGAAAGGTCCTTGAGGTCCTTGGGACTGTCCTGATTTTTATCCTTCTTGAGGGTGCTACCTATGACAATCTCTGTGAATCTTGCTCATCCTCTTTCATTTGCTGTCCTAATCCCACCAGGAGCTTGAATGAAGTATGAGAGGAAAAGGGAGAGAACAAAAACGTTAAAATGAAAATAATTTTAAAAGAGAACTGGAATGTTGCTCACTCAGTGAGCATAGGACTTTCTGTTGCAGATGAAAGCTTATTAATTAATTCCACAAGGTGAAATGCTGATCTAATGAGACCTAAACAAAAAGAGAATATCTGGGAAGAAAAAGAAAGCATTTCTACCACTGGGAAGTTGAGTATGGGCCTAAGCCAACTGTGTCTTGCACTGGCTTCTGGAAATGAACTATGGAATAATCTGGGAACTGGTTTCTTAGTTATGTACAGGAAACTATCCAAATCCAAGTTCCAAATTTTTGGCGCACCTGAGGTGGTCATGCTTTATTCTTGATTTTGCAAAGATTACTTATTTCTACAGTGGATTTGTTCGTTTGGTAATTGTTGAAATGTATGGAATACAGACAGCAATCCTGGTTCCCATTTTAGAGAGAAGGAGAAATGACAGGAATATGCACGGAGAGCACTGAAGATGACCTTTTGAGTCAGTTAACTTGACTTCATTCTGATCGTTTGTGGGGATTAAACTCTGAAGCAACCCTAGACTCGTGGCTCTCAAACATTAGTGTGAATGAGAATCATCCAGAAGGCTCATTAAAACAGATTTCTGGCCCAGAGTTTGATTCAATAGATCTAAGGTGGGGGGTCTAAGAATCTGCATTTCTGACAAGTTCCCAGGTAATGCTGATATTTATGGTCCCAGGAACACATTTAAGAATCACAACCTAAGATCAGCATCCATTCCCAGCTCTGGCTACATCTGCATTTAATTAGAAGATGATGACCTCTTCCCCACATCCTCCAGCTCCCCAGATGTTAACTTCATTATACAGGATCCATGCCTAGTGCCCTTCTGATTAAATTGCCTCAGTGGACTCCACTGAGCATTTCCCATGAAGACCACCTGGAAATCTCAGAAGGTCTTACGTCGGGCTGTTTTGTTTTTAATTCCCAGTGCTGTGTAAAGGACAGACATTGGCCCACACAATCCTACAGAATTTAAGCCTTGGCTACTTTAAAATTTACTTCCTCTGTAGTATATTCATGAGAGCAAAGATGTTCTAAGTCTCTTTTGTAAATGAGATCCAGATTTATAATTTTCAACGCAGTCTTTTTAGAGCAGGAATCTCAAATTCCAAGGTACTCATTCACTATAACTATCGCAGAATAAATCCCAAGTCTAGTCATAAAAAAGGAAATTTTAAAAATATAACAGGAATAAGCTAAGAATTCAACGCTGACACAAATGTATGCACAGATATTTAAAATAACTATTCCCTGTACTAAAGCACTCTAAATGGCTGCACTGAAAAATAAAAACCCAACCATGTATTTTTAATTGTAATTATAATGTGATTACTTTTATTGATCAAGAAACCAAATTATTAGGAACACTTTATTGGTTCTTTTGTAATTTGTAAATGTACCAATGTAATAACCAAAAGGGGAAATAAATCATGTATAAAATAAATGTCATTTTTTCTGACTAAAAGAGTATAGTTTGATATATGTTTTCATGTTTAAGCAATGACAGTGGGCTACCTGTCTGTAGCAACCAAACAGTTGTACACCTACATATACACACTGAATATAATTTAGCAAGTTAATTCTTTAATTCAATGCTTTTATTTAGCCCTAATATACTAAAGATACTTAGGGTAAGGCCAGTGAATAAAATATACTTCCAGATTACATGAGGTACTATTACTAAAAGTGCAAAAAAGGAACACCACACACCTACCTAATGTACTTCCAATATGTGTGGAGGCATTTCAAGAAAAACACAGATGAAAACATAAGATTACTCAGGAGTATCTTTGGGAATTCATCTAGGAAATGTTATCCTCAGTTTCAACAGTATGTTGTTTTTTTTTATACAACACATTGCACAGAGTAAATACTTAATATAGTGTTAATTTTGAGTTCATTTCCAGACTGTGATTGTTGTTACTTTAGAATTGCTACATAAAAAGTCTTGGTATTATCCTAAATAACAAATGGTGTGATGACTATTTTTCTTCTATAGGCAATAACTTAGCGATCTTATGTCTTCCTCTTGCAGTTTCCCTCGTTAGTCTATTTTGGAGATGAGTCAATTCTCTAGCAGTCCTTTCAGAAACTGTTATTTAATAAGGGCTATGAAAACTTTAGCTGAACCCACCAAACACAAGGCCTGTTTTCTGGGGATTAAAATTGAGTTCTTGGCTATTAAGCATATGGAGAAAGAGTAACATTCACAGACTGTGGTGCGGGTGTTTCCTCCTTGGCATTACAGAAAGACACCAACTTCATTTTATAATTAACCAACATAAGCAGGAAAGGACTGAGAGCAGAGAAGCCTGAAGAGAGGGCTGTGAGAACAGCTGGAATAAAGACATAGGCTGCCAAGTCTTTCAAGAAATAGACTAAGATAAAGTGAGAAATCCAAAGTGGAGTGATCAACAACATTAATAAAATACTGAACTTGGCCCCTCTAAGAATTTCAGTTTCTGAATCATCATCTCCAATCCAGATGTCACCATATGTCATCTTCTTTTTCTCTGAGAGGAGGAAAGACATCCAGAAACAGACAAAGACTAAGATAGCTAAGGGAAGAATATCAATCAGAACTAAAAATATTTTCCCATAGTAAAACTCTACCTGCTTGTTTCCAAAGCCAATTAAGCAATCCATGTAAATCCTGTTAGTAGACAAGGAGTCTGTATCGTTTCCTGTGTTCAGGTATTCTGATTTTCTAGTATAAATTAAAACTGGGATGTACACTGCCACACCAGCCACCCAAAGTGCAGAGACCCGCTTCAGGGAATGTTTCTGTTGGTCCAGGTTTGCAGCCTCACTGGAGCAGTAGACAATGTGGTAGAGCTTCCGGTGGTAGAACAATGCAAAGTGTAACAGGAACCAGATGGCCAGTGAAGTTGTCAGGGCTGCAGTGAAGTGCAGAACTTTGCAACCAGCCGAATCCAGCACGATACCAGAAGAATACACAATTTTCATGACATTGACTACCAAGTTTTTTATAAGGTGGACAAATACAAGACTGAAAGTGAGAAGAAATGATGTCTTCAAACATCCAGAGATGCACTTCCTTGTAGAATAAAATAAACAAGTGTTTCCCACAAAGCTGACAAGGATTAGCATGGCACAAGCGATGATCTCAAGCACGTCTGCAGAGAGCTTCATGGTAAATGCCAAATCAGTATTTCAAATACCTTTTCTCTTCAGCTTGGCTCATTAGGCTTCCAGAACACTTTTGAGGGGCCTTTAAGAAAAAGATCTCTTGTTTTTTTTTTTTTTTAATCCACTATATTGAAAAAATCTTCAACTGGTAATATTTTAACAGTTCAAAAACGGTCCATAACAGAACTCTGCTTGCTCCAGCAATGAGCAGCTGAAAACAGAATGACTTCCCAAGAGAATGCTGTTATATCATCTCCAGGGGCTTAACTATGATGAAAGGTTCTAGGTATCATTGCTTAATTAAAAGTTCTCAGAAATATATTTATGGTACTCTAATGCAATTTCCTAGACATAGAATGATACAGTTTTCAAAACAATAGGGGGAGAATCAAATTAAGTTCATTATAGCAAAGGAAAGGTGGTCACTGGTTAAATCACCAGGAAATATCACAAAATATGAAAATATTCAAAATCACAAAATATCAAATTAAGATTGAAGGGAATAACATGACAGATTTATACAAGTGCAGTATTTTGTACTTTACTATTTTTGCAAATCATGGATACCGTTACCTGTTCTGATGACCTCATGGGGTTGTTAGGAATACAAAAGATGATAGAAAATACTTGTGAAGAAAGTAGAGGAACAAAAAAGGAAAAAAGAGAGCCACAGAAGGCAGATGAAGATAGGGTAGGAAGAAAAGGAAGAAGACGTTTTTATAAATCTAGACACCATATCCATGACCAAATCTCTAAACTGTTGGTTAACAAAGTATTTAATAATTGGGAAATGATTAGAGAAATTTTCATGCTTGGAGAACAAGAGGCTGGGAAAAGCCTTCTCTTCTAAGTATGACTGGAGAGAGTACAGAGCAAGGGTAGAAAGATGGCACTGAAATACACTGTCAAAAAAAACCTGACATTAACTCACTTTCTGGATGAATCCTGTTGGCCAAGTATATCCCAATGATCTTACTTACTCTGAGGACAAAGTACTGTCATGCAGGACTTAACAATAGATAGGCATAGGTTCTGAAAAAAATGCTTTGATATCTGATCTCATCATTGTGTGAACATCACAGAGTGTGATTACACAAACTGATGGCTGTGACATCACTAGATGGCACAATCTTATGGAATCACCATCATCTATGCAGTCTGTTAAATGAAAATCTTACGAGAATCCTGGCTGTACTTTCCCTCTATTGCATTTGCTTGTAAGTGTTGTTGTCAATCATCCTACTCTACACTGTCAAAACATGAACTTTCTCCTGACCCAGAAGTGCAGTGGAACTAGTTTACACTGTTGTGAGCAATTGTGCTCGCCTCTTTACAACTCTGTGTCCAGTGATTTCATGCTGACAACTTATAATTAGCAGTATCGGGAACACGCACACTATGGAAATTGACAAATACTACAATTCAAGATGTTTTTTGGAGGGAAGCTATTTTCTTAAGTACAACAATGGTCTGAAAAAAAGGTATGGATTAGAATGATATGAAATTAGTTGATACTTTATCTGTATAAAAAAACTCAGTATTTGGTATCTGCCACCCTTTCAGTAAGGAAATGAAAATCTCCTAGAGTCCAAGTGGTAAGAGAGTTATCACAGTATTAACAGAGAGAAAATCTACACCCCAGACTCCACTGCTGGGGTAGGTGGGGGTTAGGGTCTGACAATTTCCTACTAACTCCTTTTCCCCTAATTGTATACAAAGATGGCTAACTCACTCAGAGTTGCCACACACCAAATTTATCTTTCCTTAGAAATATCAATGCCAATTGTAGTTAAATAGGAAATCCTGTTTCTGATGATGATGATGATGATAATGATGATGACGACGATAGTGATAATAAAAATAACACAAAATAATGCTCATTTTGGCTATAATTTCTTTGACCCAGACACTGTGTTGGTGTTATGCTTTATAAATTTATATGATGTAATCTTTCATATAATTCTCATTTCACTGATAAGGAAATAAAAGACCAGAGAGTAAACTGCTCTAAGTTATGGGTGAATAAGACAGCAATCCCAGCCAGTTATGACTGATGTTCAAGCCACTGGCTCTTAGGCTCTCTTCACACATACTTTCAGACTATAGATTTTTCTACTAATTAGTCTCAATTTCCCACTAATGATTTATAATTGGTACAACCAACAGATAAAGTCTATGAACATGCTTATTTTGAGAAGACTTTCCTTGAGTTTATAATATACAAGTCATGAACATTTTTGAATGGTAGTTGGTTTTTCCCGTTATCTTCCAATAATAATAAATACTAATGTTTACAGTTTGGTACCTTATGAAGTCCTACAAGCATTCTGTATGCTTGATTCAAGTTGCTTTACTTGAAATGGAAAAATACTCTATCCACAAGAGAACACACAAAAATCAAGAGCTTTCTTATATACCAATGATGAACTGCTGGAAAGAAATCAATAAAATTCCTCCATTCCCAGTAGCCCCCCCAAAATACTTAGGAATAAATATAACTAAAGATATAAAAGAACTCTATGATTAAAATTATACAATGCTGAAGAAAAAAGTGAAGAAAACCTTAGAAGATGGAAAAACCTACCATGTTCATAGATAGGTAAAATCAATATCACCAAAATAGCCATAATATCAAAACCAATCTACAAATTCAATGCAATTCACATCAAAATACCAATGACATTCTTCACAGAACTAGAATAAACAGCCCTAAAATTTATATGAAAGAATAAAAGATCCAGAATAGTCAAATCAATCCTGAGCAACAAGAGTAATATGGGAGGCACCACAATACCTGATCTCAAATTATACTACAGAACTACAGTAACAAAAACAGCATGATGTTGGCATTAAAAAAACATATATGAAGACCAATGGAATAAACTAGAAGACTCAAACAAATGCACACAAATACAGTTATCTGACCCTTGGCAAAGGTACAATAGCCTTTTAAACAAATGGTGCATAGAAAAAGGGATATTGGTATATAGAAGAATGAAACTAAATCCCTACCTCTTACCCTGCACAAAAATCAACTCACAGTGGATCAAGGACCTAGAAATTAGACCAGAAAATTTGCAACTGTTAGAAGAAAATATAGGGACAACATTCCAATACACTGGCACAGCCACCAACCTCCTTAAGAGTCCAAAAGATGAAGAAATAAAGCTGAGACTCTATAAATGTTAGGTAATTAAATTTAAAAGATTCTGCACATCATAGGAAACAAGAGTATGTAGAGAGAGCCTACAGAATGGAGAATATCATTGCCAAATACACTTCCAACAGGGGCTTAATAACAAGAATATAAAAAGAACTTAAAAACTTTACACCAAAAAAACCTTAATAATCCACATAATAAATGGGCAAAATATCTAAAGAGACATTTCTCAAAATAAAAAATACAAATGGCCAGTCAACATATAAAAAGTTATTTAACATTTTAGCAATCACGAAGATGCAAATCAAACTACACTGAGATCTCCTCTCACCTCAGTTAGAAAGGCAATCACCAAGAATACAAATAATGATAATTGCTGATAAGGATGTGGGGGAAAAGCTACACTTAAACATTGTTGATGGGAGCAAATTAATACAACAACTTTAGAAAGTAGTATAGAGATTCCTCAAAAGACTAACGGTCTTTTGGTAACCATGTGACCCAGATATCCTACTTCTTGATATTTATCCAAAAATAATTAAAATCAGCATACTATAGTGATACATGCATAGGAACAGATAGGCATAAAGTAAATATTCCTAAATATAGAGCATCAAAATTCACAATAGCCAAGTTATGGAACCAGCCTAGGTGACCATCAATAGACAAACGGATAAAGAAGAGTAGGATATATGCACAATATATTTCTACTCAGTTATAAAGAAGAGTGACATGATGTCATTTGCTCGTAAATGGATGGAACTGCAGAACATTAGGCTAAGTGAAATAATCCAGACTCAGAAAGTCAAGGGTCAAATATTTTCTCTCATATGAGGAAGTTAGACAGAAAAATGTGCATCTCTTGAAAATAGAAGAGAGATCAGTAGAGAACAAATAGGGGACCAGTGGAAAAAGGGAAGGATTAGAGCAGGATGTCAACCAAATTATGCTATGCACAGATATGAACATATCATAATTCATTCCAGTTTTAAATATAGTTATGTTTTAGTCAGCTTTTTCTCTGCTATGACTAAAAGGACTGACCAGAATAATTGTAGAGGAGGAAAAATTTACTTGAAGCCTCACAGTTTCAGAGGTCTTGATCCATAGAGAGCTCGTTCCACTCCTCAGGTCTCCATGCAAGGCAGAACAACACAGTGGAGAGTGTGGCAGAGGGAAGCAGCTCACAGGATGATGGGGCACAGAAAGAGAAAGACCTCCACTTGCCAGAAACAAATATATACCCCAAAGCCAATGAACTGCTTCCTCCAGCCACACCCCACCTGCCTCCACTTACCACTCAGTTAACCCCATCAGGGATTAAGTCACTGATTAAGTTAAGGTTATAACCCAATCATTTCTCCTCCAAACCTTCTTGCATTGTCTCACACGTGAGCTTTTGGGGGACACATCTAAACCATAATAAACTGTAATGGGCCAATTAAAAACTAAGTAAGTAAATAAATAAAAAAGAAGAAAGACCAATAAAGTAGAGGGAAGGTATCAGCGGGAAGGAGGAATAAAGGGAAAGAGGAAATACTAGAGACTGAAATGAGGAAAACTGTATTATATGCATTTATGAATATGTGAAAATGAACCTACTGTTTCATATAAGTATGATGCACTAATTTTTTCAAAAGGATCCAGAAGCACAAATGACTACCTGGGGTAGATTTGTAAAGTTGTGAAGGACAACCCTAAATGACAAGCAACCTATGAGCCCACTGTATTAATCAATTTCTCATAGAAAAATAACTGACACTGGATAATGTATAAAGAAAAGAAGTTTTATTTATCTCATAGGTTTGGAAGCTAAAATTCCAAGATCAGGCTTCCTTATTTGTTTGGCCCTTGGTGACAGCCCCTTGGCTTTGTTCCACTGTGGACGATATTATGTTAGAAGTGTGTATGAAAGGCAGAGATCACATGGTGAAAAAGGAAGTCAGAGACAGAGAGAGAGAAAGGAGGGGTTAGTCTGACTTTTTCTAATAACCCACTCATGAGAACTAACCAGGATCCCATGGGAACTACATTAATTCCTTCCAAGGTCAGCAGATCCTAGGATCCCATCACCTTCCATTGGCTCTACCTATTCAAGGTTCTACCACCTTCAAATATGCACCCTTACTAAAGACCAAGCTTCCAATCTATGAATTTTGGGGGATGCCCTCGAACCATATTCAAACCATAGCCTTTTCTTCCTCAAGTGCTCAAGTACAGTCTACAATGCAACATGTATCCATCCCCAGGAGTGCCAAAGTCTTGACTCATTCCCCTGTCACTCAAAAGTCCAAGACCAAAGTCTCATTTGAGAATCAAGGCAACCTGCTTCCAGGTAGAAGCCTATAAAATAAAAAACAAATTACACCTTTCTAAGCTTCAAGGGACAGGCAGACACAAATAAATATCGCCTAAAGAATAAATATATGCCTAAAGAATAAATATATGCCTAAAGAAAAGGAAAGCGGGGCGGGGGTGGGGGAGGGTCACAGGTCTCTAGCAAGAATAAATTCCATCAGGATAGACACTTAATCTTGAAGTTCTAAGTCTGACATCTTGTGCAACCTTTAGGGGAAAGGACCTTAATCCCTCAGGGAACCCTGTCCACTGGCTTTGCTGGTTTCAAGTGACATGGTTCTCCCTCTGGCTGTATGCTGAGGCCTGCAGTTTTACTAGGCTGGCTCTGCACACTGCTGGTTGCTCTACTTTCCTGGGGTCCCTGCTGTGGATCCACTTCAGCAGCTCCACCAGGCATTTTCTCAGTGGAGAATCTCTACTGGCTCTGGTTCTGGAGCGGGTCTCTGCCTGGCTTCCCAGACTTTCCTTTGAAATTCTGGTGGAAGCTGCCACCACCCCATAACGTTTGCGCTCTCTGCACCTGTAGAACTAGCACCACAAGAACACTATCAGAGTGTGCTGCCGACATGAACTATGTTGGATTTCATTTGAACTATAGCTTCAGCCATGGAGTACATCACTAGTGAATAACAAAAAGACTCTTGTGGAAGACCCGGGCAACAAGTCCATGGAGAGATCACCGGAGTTCCCTGAAATATTTCTATTCTAGGTTTCTGGGCCTGTGATGGCAGAAGTGGCCTAGAAGGTTTCTGAGATACCCTGAAGGCCCAATTATCTTGCCAATTAGCATATAGTTCCTTTTTTCCCAGGTTAATCTCTTTAGCATGCTGGACTACTCTCTCATTGTGTTCTCTCAAAGGTGCTTTTTCTCTTCTCCCCTGGCCAAGCTATGAATTTTCCTCTTGCTCCCAAATCTCACTGGAAATATGACTAAAAGCAGCCAGAAAATGCTTTGCCATTGGAAATTTTTTCCACCAAATATCCTAGGACACCCCTCTTAAATTCATCCTTTCATAAAGCTTTAATGCATGGATACAACATAGTCAAGTTCTTTTAACAGTTTAAAAAGGACGACCTTTACTACAATTTCCCATAAAATCCTCATTTCCCTCTGAAAGTAGTTCCCTAGTCTTGTTTTCTGAGCCTTCATCAGAATCACCCCTAATGCCTCACATACAGCATTCCAGGATTTTTCCTAGGCAGCTCCTCCAAATTCTTCCAACTTCTGCTTGTTACTTAGGTCCAAAACGAGTTCTACATTTTTAGGTTCAGTTATAGTAATGATTCCAATTCTTGGTACCAATCTTCTGTATTTGATCCATTTTTCCATTGCTATAACAAAATACCTGAAGTTGAATACTTTTTAAAGAAAAGAGGTTTATTTAGCTCAGTTTGGAGGGTTTAAGGGCATGGCACCAACATCAGCTCAGCTCTGGTAAGGACCTCATGGAAGATAGCATCACAATGGCAGAAGTACATGTGGAAGGGAGAGGTCACATAGTGATAAAGGAAGCCAGAAAGACAGAAAGAAGGCCAGTCTTTCTCTTTTACAACAATCTTCTCATGAGAACTAGAGCTACACAAGAACTCTGAGGGTAGCACCCTTAATGATCCACTCACCTCCCACTTAGTGTTCCATCACCTCCCAACATCATCACACTGGTGAATGATCTTCCAATATATGAACCCCTGAGGAACACATTCTAACCATATTCAGACCATAGCACCCACCTTTATTTGAGATTTAACTCTGGGATAATAAATTTAAAAATTAACTATATGGTACTATTTTTCAGATATGCCCATAGTCATAAATATGGCAAACAACAGATTTTCCTTGGCATCAGGGAAAAAGTGTCATGTTTTTCTTTCAAGGTGATCTCTAATATTAGAAAAAAGAGACATTTTTAAATATAAGAGGAATATTATTAATTTTTGTGAATATTTGCTTACATGATGAATACTTTCCTTTATTAAGTATGTGACAATAGGACAAAGAGTGTTTACTGAGAACTTATTGTGTTCCATACTTATGCATATGTATGTCATTGTCCCTACCTAGAATTATATGGTTTAGTTGTAAGAACATGTTAATGTATAATATATATGTCATATATATTATACTACATTCTGTATATACATGTATGATATGGGATATTATATTTGTATTTTAATATTTATCAATAACCAATAAAAGCGTACAAGTCAGGGCTGGGGATGTGGCTCAAGCGGTAACGCGCTTGCCTGGCATGCGTGGGGTGCTGGGTTCGATCCTCAGCACCACATAAAAATAAAATAAAGATGTTGTGTCCACCAAAAACTGAAAAATAAATATTAAAAACTTCTCTCTCTCTCTCTCTCTCAAAAAAAATGAATAAGTCCATGTAATAGGTCACCAGGTTGTGAATGCAAACATAAACTGTCTGGGAAAGAGAGGGATCCATGTGGGTACTGTTTTAATCTCCAGTTCAAAAAAAATAAAGAAACTAAAGCCTGGAGAAAGTTAAGCCATTTACCTAAGCAGCATGAAGAAGTGGCATTGAACTCCAGGCCATTTGCTTTCAACAGCTCTTTTTGAGAGAGACGAAGGAGGGAAAGGTTGTTGTTAAACAGAGGTGCTGACAAACCTGGGCGCCAAGCCGGGGAATAACCATTGCAGTGCCATTGGTGCCATCCTCGCACCGATGAGCTCCTTAAAGCCAAAGTCCCATTTCTCAGAGTGATATCCATGGCCCAGAGCCAAGAGGGCCCAGGAGGCAATACTGCATCCTCCACCAAAGAAGGTAACTCTGATATGGACACTTCAAGAGGGAATGAAAAAAAAAAATCTTTCTTTGAAAACCAAACATTGGCTCTGCCAATCCAACTTCACTGAGGTCACTTGAGAACAGAGGAGTTCAAAGGTTCTCTACAGCTTCCATTTACTTTGGCATAAGATTTAACAGAAAGAGAACTAAAGGGGAATTTATATGGCCCAGGCTATTTTCCAAATCTCAAACTGCTAAAAGTTATTTAGAATTTGCTTTAACTCCAAATCACATATAAAGTGGTTCAGATGTAAATGCTTTCCGTGTGGCATAAGGCAGTCTAGGTTTCCTTAAATGCACATATGCAGTTCCAATATTAAAAATTTCAAGTGGAAATCCCTAAGTACCTCGGACTCCTCTTGATTGGAGACTGCCATTACTTTGTGCAAAGCTGGGTCAGAAAGTGGTGAAATAAAACACGCTGCCTTCATTTGGGCATTATGTTCTCACAGTAGCACTAAGATAAACAAACTTCAGAGGCTCAGGGAAGGGCATTTACTCCTTTAAATTAAGTATGTAATATAAATAAACGTCTTCTAAAAAGAGATGCCTGAAACTTGATTCAAAGTCTGAATCTATACGGGGGCACTGATGTATTTTAATGAAGATCAGGATGGAGTGGAGGAGGGGGACTTACATCTTGACAGCAGAGCTGGTCTAACCAAGCAGCATTATTCATTGACTCACAGAAAGATACTGCTGGAAACTGATTTGTTCACTGGCCAGGAGCAAAAATTAATATTTGCATTTTTATATAAAACCAAATGGAAGGAACTACCAAATCTTCTACCTTTTAATCAGTGGTTGCCTGAAGTTCTTTTAAATTCTGAGCCAGTGAGGTTGTGACCAGCTAGGGTAGAACTACAAACCCCTAGCCCCAAATTAGAAGTGAATGGAGAAGAAATTTCAGGCTGGCTGAGGCCAGAGCAATTAAATGGTAATTGCCTTTTAGATATACTAATGTCGCTAATTATATTACTGTGCTAAGTGCTGGGAACTGTGGATAAGAGCTCCAGGCCACTCTGGTGGGAGAAGAAGAGAAAAGATTTATTAAGTCTGGCACTGAGCTGGAGCCTTCACATACGTTATCTCCTGAAATCCTTACAATAACCCTATGAGGTATTATTAGATTCAATAAGGCTGAGAAACTTGATCAGTTCCAGTTGGTTCGGGACTGAGTCAGGAGTCCCATCAGATTTGTGTGGCTCCAAAATGCAGTGGGTTGGCAAGCCCTTGAGTAGAAACAGAAAGAAATTTGTGACTTCTGGATATACTGGATTCAATAACTGGAAGCAACTGGTAGCAAAGAAAGATGAGAGAATTTGAGAACTAGGCCACGATGAAAAGTCGGCAAGTAGGAGGCCCCCAGGAGTATCTTTCATCATTGTGTGTGGAAAGGAAGAGCCCCAGATGGGAAAGCTTTGTGAGCAGAATCTGGGATGCCCTTAGATCTGAATGCAGGAGGGTGGGAGGGAAGAAACTACCACCATAAGCAGATTGAGCCTATGGTGTTCAAGGAAGCTAACTCACTACGCTGGACACAGCAGGGACCAGGGAAGAGGTCCCCAGAATGATTAAGGCTAAAAGGCCTGCTGAACCTGAAAGTAAAGTGGAAGAGGCGGTGGGTACCTATACATCTGGCACTTTCCAGGCCAATCTATCAGAATGACAAAATCTGCTAAAGATGGCCCTAGGGATCAGAACCCAGAAGACCTAGGCTAAATCATGTATGGACTGTGGAAGATTTGGCCAGCCCTGACTACTTATGTCAGGTTTCTAGGAAGAAGTTTCTCAGAGAAAATGAAATGTAAATAGACGTGTATAGGTTTGTATGTATATGGTTTTGTGTGTGTGTGTGTGTGTGTGTGTGTGTGTGTGTGTGTGTATATATACTTACTCAGTCACACAGCTATGAGATGATCATGGGACTCAAACTCTGAACTCAGATGGAAAATTGCAGAATGATAATGGTTGCTAATTTTAACAAGTGTTTAGCTCCTAATATAATAACTATTATAGTAACAGAGGTACTTTCTGCTCAAAATGAAAACATGGTATACAGGATCTTTGCTAAAGACTGAAATTCTAAATACACTGTCTTTGCAGCACAAGCTCAGTCCTTCGATAAGAAACTGTGGAAAATCTCCCCTGCTTCTTCAGGTCTGACTCTGGCCCTAAGTCCCTTGGTCTCTATCTCTCTACCCTTTAAAGACCAACCTTATCTGCTTTGTTTTGTTTTGATGCATCCGACTATGCATAACCTCAATTTCTACCAACTCTACAAAAAAAAAAAAAAAACCCACCCAAATTCAGATTCCATCCCATGTTTTCTCCCTTTTCATCCAAACTTTCAAGAGAGGTATCTATCTATATCTATCATTGCATTGCCACTTTCTGATCTTCCTTTTACTTGTTAACCCAGCACAATTTAGTTTCTCCTTCTTTTTCCTCTGAAATTATCCAGAACATTATCATCTCCTAGCAGTAAATCCAAATCCCACATTGATATTATTTTTCTTTTATGCTCTTTTTTTTTCTTTTGCTCCGTATGGCAAAAAATCTAGGCCCACTTCTCTTCTCACTCATATACTGACCTCTAAATACACAGATTCTATCTGCTCCTGGACATCACTACCTGATGTCCCATAGGATCCTCCTCAAACTTAACCTTGCCTGGCAACACCATCATCTTCTGCTCAACTAACATGAGAGACCTAGGTATTATGCTTGGGGCTTCTCTCTCCCTTATGTGCACATCTAGTCATCCCACCAATTAGATTTTATCCTTTCCATTCTTTCTACCATTTTCTTACTATTGCTTCTTATTGTTTTTTGCTTGAATACATCTGAGAACAAAATACAAAGAAATTCGATTTTTACTTCCTCAAAAGCATTCTCTAACTCTACACAATTATTAAAGTGACCTAAAATACAAATATGTCCTTGCCACTTCCCCAGTAAAAACCCACCGTTCTATAGGACAGCTCCTCTCTAGGTCCTATGAAGCCTCCCATGTTGGGTGTCTGCCTTCTCTGCAGCTCCAACCAGTCTCTGACTCACCTGGGTAACTTCAGCAACAATGAGATTCTGGGCATATTCCAAGCTGTTTTCTTGTCCTGGTGTTTTGACTTAAGTTGATCCCTCTGAATCTATCCTCCTCTTCTCAAGGCCTCACCAAGCCTTCCAACCCCAGGACTTTGGCTTCTCACTTGCCAATGGTGCAGTCATTTGCCTATAAACTCACAAAGTCATCCTCCTAGGAAACTGCATTTCCTAAGCTCATTTGCCAACTGAATGGCTTCCAAGATGTCTGGCTAATGGGAGGCTCAGGAAGATGACTGAAGGCACTGGAGGGCAAGGATATTCCATCCCATCTTTTCTCCCTTTTCATCCAAACTTCCAAGAGAGGTATCTATCTGTATCTATCATTGCATTGCCATTGTCTCTCTTTCTCCCTCTGTCTCTCTGCCTGACTCCTGCCCCCACTGTCTGTCTGTCTGTATCTTACTTACACACACACACACACACACACACACACACACTCTTTCTCTGCCTAGGCAATGTCTTCACATATCATCATTCTATCTTTGCTGGAAAGTTCTAACCTGTGGGTGGGAACAGACCTCTTCTCTTTGTCCTTTAAGCCCCTAGGCATGGCAGTGTCTTCCTTGCTATCAGTATTCTCAGGATTGCCTTACATTGCTTAGTCTGGTGTCTTGGCTCTTTTAGCTTTGTAGTAACAAATACTCTATTTTAAATTTCCCTCTGTGTGAAATATTTAGAGTGGTTTCTGTTTATTTGGACTCTACCATGAATAATTCACTTGTTTATTGTTTGAACTTATTCTAAAGACTCGGCTTAGGTGTTTACTTAGGAAGTAACATCCAGGAAGCTTTTAAGTTCACATTTGATTTCAAGTTTAGATTATATACCTGTCAACTCCTCTGTGCAGGAACTGACATTCCTGAACAATCACATTCAATGCACTTTCCATTACAATGTCATTCTCTGTCCATGCATCCACATTCCACATGAGGAGATCCTTTGTCTTGTTCACCCATAAACCACAGCAATCAGCATAGAATTTTAAAAGTACTGATGAAGGAAAACATGAAACTAAACAGGGATCTTTCTATAAAAAGCCAACTTTGGTTTAGCCACAGATGATGTCCTAAACTTTCTATACCAATACTACAAAAAAAGTTACCACAAACAAATCAGAGCTTTATATTTTAAAATAAATATGACACGCTGCCTTTTGGAAAAAAAGTATGTATCATAAAATTGGCCATAATTCAAAAAAAAATTAGGGGTTCAAGATTCCAAAGAGTCCAGAAAGAGAACTGGGAAGAGTAAGAAGAGTATGATATTTCATAACAGTAAATGAACCAAACGAGACACTGATCAAGGACCAGGGTAGTCAGGATGCCAAGTGGAAGAAAACATATCAATTAAAACAGTAGGTTCTTTTGATACTCATTTTATGTTCAAACTCTAGTCCTCCTCAAAGGCTTTATATGTGCCTATTTTATGATTATTCTGTTTTTTGTTTCCTTGCATTGGGAAAGCCATGAGACATCACTATTTACAAAATCAGATTGTCTAGCACATTTGTATCAGCTGACCAATGAGGAAAATAAGATCTAGAGGGGCCTGGTGGCTTGCTTAAGGCCACACAGCTTGCTAATGGAACTGTTAAATAAAAGACACAGATCTCCTGAGTTGTTCTGTCCACTACTCTTTTAAAATTAATTAAAACAAAGTAAAATAAAATTAACAAAACAAATATTTATTTTTTGACATTAGAGCAAGTTTGGTCTCAACTTGGTTGTTGCTCATGCCTTCCTAACAAAGCACTTAGTTCAAGTGACTTCATTAGCTTGACATCCATAAACACTGAACATCTCATTTTCATTATAACCAGGCAAAAGACATAGTAGTATAAGCATCATCTGCCTAGAAGGCATTTTTTTTTTCTTTTTTTGTACTGGGGATTTAACCCAAGGTACTTAACCACTGAGCTACATTCCCAGACCTTCTTTATTTTTTATTTGAGATGGGGTCTCGCTAAATTGCCTAGGGCCTCACTAAATTACTCAGGTTGGCTTCAAGCTTGGGATCCTCCTGACTCAGCCTCTAGAGTCACTGGGATTACAGGTGTACACCACTGCATCCGGCTCCCAAAAGTCAATTTTTTGAATGTTCATCTGAAGTCCTGCTATCTAATGTAAAATATCTGAACAACAAAGAGTTGAATATAAATGCTGTGCTTTCATGTGTATAACAATAACATGTGGTTTATTTCTTTAAGAAAATCTTCAGTTTCAAAATATTTAAAAACCAATCAAGAGATGTTTTTAAACTCCTCACCAGCACTGTTCTAGGTGCTATGCAAAACACAGATTTTCTTCTTTATCTCTGATACCTAAGTTGTATTAGATCTTCATATTATAAATGTATATTTATTCCTAGTTTAATACCCATCTTCCCTTTTTGGGGGGTGTAACTCTCCCAGGTAAGGTATGGCCAAGGTGGCCAATTTCAAGCCCAGAGCCTTTGTGAATCCTGGAAAGCATATGCAGGACTTTCAGGCCAAGTTCCTTCTAGGAAGTGCTACCAACTGGTAGAATGGCAAGAAAGCATGCACGTGTGACGGGTTGAATGGCTGGCATTGAGCGCAACCAAGTCAGTGAGAAAAACAATGGAGGCCATGGTACCTGGAACTTAAACATAGCTACTTTCCCTCTTGATGCTATCTTTTGTCTGGGGCTCAAACCCTTATCAATTTTTCAGGCAAGATCAGACAGGTTCAGGGTGGTATGGCTGCAGATACCTTCTGGAACTTTTCAAAATCTCCATTCCCCAAAGTGAAGCAAGCTGGAGCTCATGATGCTGCTGCATTATTCAATCCACTTACATGTGTTTGTTATCACTGTATCACTATGAAGGGGACATTGCCAAGGCCATCAAGTGTGGTTCATGCTTAGTTCAGCTTCATCGGACCCTCTGCTTCATTCCATCAAACTCCAACTAAGGTCTTGGCTCACTCCATTCTTGTTATCTAGTGAACCATGGACATTCTCCAGCTCCCCATCCCCTGGTTAATCTGATTCTGTACTTGGTAACTAGTACACATTCCTATGAGTTCTCAGACTTCAAACATTCCATTTCTACTGATAAGCCTTAAATTTCCCATTCAATATACCACAATTCTCTTCAAATCAATACTGCTATTCCTCTGAATAGCTCTGAGCTTAACAGTGATAAAACATGGTCTTCAATAATATTCTTTGCACTTCCTCTATTCTCAGATTTTATTTTTTTTGCGGGGGGGTGGGTGGTGTGCTTTACCACTGAGCTAAAATCCCCAGTTGTTTTTTTAATTTTAAGACAAGATCTTGCTAAGTTGCTGAGGGTCTTGCTAAGTTGATGAGGCTGGATTGAATTTGCAATCCTCCTGCCGCAGCCTCCCCCCTTGCTAGGATAACCGGTATGCACCACAACATCCAGCAGTGCTCAGATTCTTAAATCTCCAGTGTATCCCTGTAGTGAGCTCTACCGAAAATCTTTGTAGTCTTAGTTCTTCGTACCTCAATAGGCAACAGCATCCATATTATTCTGTGCCAGATTTCTACTCCATTAGCCATTCATCCACAGGCATTTAAATGATGGAGATTTGGTATCCTCACTGTAAAATAGGCTCTTGAGGGTATTGTGAAGATACTTTGATCTTGAACTATGAGGATTAAATGAGATAATACAGGCAAAGTCCTCAGTAGACGTTGTTATTGTTTTTACTCTTCTCCACTTGATCCTAATATGTCCCTTGAGAAGATAAGCAAAATTACTCAATGCATCCAGGTCAGCAGTGATTAGGAAATCAGGACTCTGCAGCTGGAATTTAGAATACTCACACATATTATCCTTTCTTCTTATTGTCCCCAACTGAATCCATTCCCTAGGAGCAGAAAACTTTCAGGATCATTATTTCATAAACATGACTAGCCAGGTTCTTTTGCTTGTTTTAATTTATTTAATCACATTTATTTAGTCAGTTTTATAAATGATTAAAACTTGGGTTGTGCTGATACAGGACATGAAAAATCTTGTCCCCACCTTTTATTTTTTTATACCTAAGGTGTTGCTAGGAAATGATGATGTGATAGCAAAGAATCAAATAATGCTGACGAAAAAGCTATCCTGGAAAGCCCAGGGGACAGGATGAACAAACATGCTGAAAAGGATCATGCTGGGGACCTTTGGGACATGATGTAGCTCTTCATCAGGGGACGACAATAATTCTACACAGGGAGCCCTGGTTTATCCAACTTCCCACAGTTTCCAGGGTGCATAGGGTTATAAAAGTCATCATAACATGAAAATATTCATGAATTGGCTGTTTTAATAAACATTCCCCAATCCCGGCTTCTCTCTGTATCTATTAAATCAACATCTTTGGAATCTCACTGATGTGGGAGATTTAAAACCCTTCTTTAATGTAACACAAATAAAATACAAGTAGGTTGGAAGTGAAATTGCAAAGCTTGCAAAAGATGCAGGATTAGCTAAGTCAGAGAAAGTGATATTGAATATCTGAAATACACACCAGGCCACTAGCACACTTGGAACAGCTAATTTCAGAAACATATTAATAAAGAATGGTGGTATGATGGATGCTTAAAAAAGAATGATCTGACTACTAAAGAATACAGAGAGGACTTTGGATAAGTTGATAAAGCCCCAAAACATTTTTTTTTTCAAAACATTCTCTCTTACTATGTACTATAAAGTCAAACACAGAATGAAGGCTGTCATGTAGTATGAGTATATAATTGTGTTGAAATAAATGTTGGCCAATTCATCCCAAAGAGCTAAACTAAGTTTTGTTAAATATAGACATTCATAGACTTATTTTCATAATTTCATTTGGATTTTTCAAGACAAATTCAATTCAAGACAAATTCAAACTAGGTGATTTCTTTCCTTTGATTTTTGTTTTTTTGCTATTTACTATGAAAACATGGTTCCAAGTTTTTACTGGCTTCTTCTTTTTCTTCATTCCTCTCCTGAATATTCTTAGATAATGAGGCTTTCTGGTACATATAATCATACATTTTCTCATGGAGCATACTTAGAGACATTACAAATTAAACTTAAGTGCTAACTGAATGTAGTCCAAAAAAAACAGTTCTCTCCTTTTTTCCAAGTTCAGCTGTTGAATTTCATGAACTAAAGAGACATGACTGCAGTTTGAGCAACTACCACACGCCAAGCAGTTTACATGCTTAACTATTAAAACTTACAACAACTCTGCAAAGTTGGTACGATTATGCCTATTTTAGAGATAGGAAAATGGCTACATAGGTGAAGTAATATTCACTGATTCACAGAGCAAGTAACCAATAGAAAAAGGATTATAATCCACAACCCTACTCATCACCAACCTTCACAAGAAAGCAGCAGTTTCTCGGGCAGGCTGCACAGCCTGTCGGGAAGATAGATAATCCCCAGCTCCAACACGGGTCCAGGCATTCTGTTCCACTAAAGCTGCCATAGGCATCTGAAGCAATGGTATGCCTTCTTATGCATTTAACTTGTTGTGGGATATTCTTTCACTGGAAAGGCTGACCATGTTAAAAAGCACTTAGATGTCTATGAGCCAAAAGCAATTCTAACATCAAAATATTCACAAAATCCAAAAATGAATGGTGGAAAAGTGGTTTCAGGTGCTTCCTGGAATAATGCTTCCCTACACCTGCGTCGATGAACCCCACCACAAGTGCAGATAACTAACACTGACTGCATAAGGAGTTCTTAAAATCCAGCAGATTCTCTGAGCTGTTGAGTGTTCCCTACACAGAAATCCTTGCAGCATGAGATCCTCCTTTTCAGAAGTCGAAGGTATTATTATGTGTGGCTGAAGGCACTATTATTTTTGTTCATGTTGGAGAACAAAATCTTTATCTCTAACCCTACAGATCCATGGACTGCTTACCACTTAGCTTTTAAAGACCTATTACCCTCTACTTTTCCAATTAAAAATAAAACAAATACAGCTCTATACTAAGAACTATTGTATTGCTCTCATGCTATCTTATAAAATGAAATTGTTCACCGATTCATTAAGCCTTCTGAAGAAAGGCATAACAGATCTACCAATTATATTTGTTTTATTCAACCTCTAAAAATTTCATGTTTCTTATGATATTAAGACATTAGACGTGAAACCTACTCAAAAAGGTAAATGGTCTAACACTATTTTTATAGTTTAAATCTAATATTTATAGGATATAGACTTAACATGATTTAACAAGTTATTTTGAGCTTAAATTATTTATCTGTCTTAAATATGACCAATTTTGGGGGAACTGTTTTTATCTGAATACAATTATCATATCTACCATATGGAATTTTTTTTAAAAAAATCTAGACAACTATGAATTAACAATTGTTCTCTAGGAACCAGATAATTTTTAAAACATTAAATTATTACAAACCCAAGAATCAAACTTAAAAAAAAAAAAACTATGTGATTTGTTTCAGAGAAGATGCAAATTCTCAGCCTTAGATTACCTTACTTCTTATTACATATATTCAGAAGTTTCTCTGAGTTCAAAAGTTCACAGTAACAATTTATAAGGGTATTAGCTCTGAAGCAAGCCAGAGGGAAAGCACTGCTTTTAATCAACACGCACCAACAATCCTGACACAGCAGCAGATCTCGCCTATCCGGTATGATATAGGGTGCTGCAAATCCATACACTGTCAAGACACTTTCAGAAAACACAATTTTTTTTTCACAAGTAAATTCAGAAATATAGCACAGGTAACAACTCACAGGCAAAGGCATTCCATATTCCCAGCTTTGAGGAACTGTAGCCTCAGTGAGGGTTAGCAAAAATCTTGTGAAATACATTCTAGAGATAAAGGAAGAAAATGGTTTATTGTGCTAAACAGAGACAAGGGGGAAATGGGCCTTTCTTCTGGAAGCAAGATAAAGACTTTATTTGAAGGATGTAGATCCCAAAGTGAGGCTCTAAGAAGACGAGGTGAAAGGTGGCATTAGTAAGAGAGGATTACATTACAATTAGTAAGAGGGGATTACATTACAATTTAAACATTTCCCCAGTTTCCTGTCATATATTTAGAGACAAATTTTAATTTCTTTAATCTTAAATTTAAGTCTATTTTAGGGATGTGAAAGGATTGACAACAAATATTGAAGGGACGACAGTAATTCTTCCTGAAAAAATACAAAGCTCCTCTTCTTTCACTCACTCATTCACTCCATTCAGTATCTATTGAGCACCACACGTCAGACGTGGAGGTTGGACTTTCAACAGCTAACAAACCAAACAGGATCTCTGCCCCCGGAGAATGCATGTTTCAATGCAGCCCTGTTCAACAGAACTCTCTGGCTTATGGAAACATTCTGTACCTGTGCTGTCCAATATAGTAGCAGCTAGCCATCCAACGATTGAGCATTTAAATGTGGGCTAGTGCAATCAAGGAACTGAATTTTAAATTTTATTTCACTTGAATTTATTATATTTTATTTATATTATTTTTACTTTATTTTTTTGGTACTGGGGATTAAACTCGGGGGTATTTGATTACTGAGCTACGTCCCCAGCTGTTTCTACTTTTTATTTTGAGACAGGGTTCTCACTAAAACGCTTAGGGTCTCACTAACTTGATGAGGCTGGGTTGGAACTGGCAATCTTCCTGCGTCAGCTTCCTGAGTCCCTGGGATCACAGGCAATGCCGCTGCACCCAGCTATTTTATTACATTTAAATTCAAGTAACCACATATGGATAGTGGCTGCCATACTGGATAGCACAATTTTAGTGGATTAATCAGACAATAAATAAGTAAATCACTAGATAAAGTCTTTTCAGGACTGGATAAGTGCACTAAAGGGGACAAAAGTTTGAAGGAGACAGGAATCCTGGGTTCTCTTAAGTATGATGAGTCAAGAAAGGCTAAGTTATAAGGAAGTACGTTATAGAAGAAACCTAATTGATGAAATAGAACATTCTGTAAAATATGTGGGGCAAGATTATTCCAGTTAGAGAGCATTGCAAGGTCAATAGCCCTAAAGATTTCAAGGAGTGAGCTCAGCAGAGACACACAGCAAGGCCACAGTGCAAGGGAATGGGACAATAGCAAGAAAAAGAGAAAGGCAGAGATATAATTCTGCAGGGCCATAAGGCCGTGAGAAGGAGTTTGGAGTTTATTCTTATGTAGAGAGAAGCCAAGTGAATGGTTTAAAGACTGAAAGGGTATCAAGTTTATTTATATTTAATAAGATTGGACCCAACATGGGGTTAGGTAAAAACAAGCCTGGAAGACAGGAAGAATAGAATCAGTGGCCCACTAGAAGGGTACTGCATTAGTCCAGGCCTGGTGCTCCAGGGGCTTGTGTAGAGCAATACCAGTGGTCAGACGATGAATGATGTGTTATGAGGGTACAGCCAGCAGGCTTTGGTGATGGATGACATGTGGTAAGTACATATGTGTAGTGAGGAAGGAAAAAAAGGAGTTGAGGATGAGTCCAAGGTTAGCTGTAGAGCTTATCCCACCACCACCACCAGATACTGGGGAGAGACTGAACTTGGAAGAAAGAAGGGAAAAAGTGCCCCAATTTCCAGAAGCAGTCTAACCATACAAGTCCTTATAAATATGTTAGGAAGCACTTCAGCATACATGTGTACGGATGTGTTTTGTAAGTAAACAAAGTTTTAAGTAAAATGTGCCCAATTACTTTAGTCTGATCAAAAAGAATTCTTTAACTTTAAGCACATAAACTATGTAATGACCCTTTAAAAAGGAAGTCGACTCTTGCAACACTGTATTATTGCCAAGCTACCCTTCAGCATAGTATTGGACACAATCTCCATGTATTTAAACATGCATAAATGACATACACCTTCAAAAACAGTTACTCTAAACCATAACCAAATGTATCTAAAAGCATTTGGATACAGACCACTTCATTCTCTCATTACAAATGTTGGTTTCTAGTGTTTAACCTTGGCGTTGACAACATATTTCCTGACAAATTTACTGGCAGAAAAATCCTTCAAGGACTTCACAGGTACAGAATGTCACTGCATGTATGCATTTATCCTCAATTCAAATATATGAGGAAAAGGAGGAAGAAAGGAAAGCAAGTGACAGGGTTGGAAGCTCAACTTGCTATTCCTCACAAAGAGTCTAGGCCTGATACTGAACATGGGAGATGAGACAGAAAATTAGCTGTTACCTCTCTGTTGATTTGGTTCTCATTTATTTTATGCTGAGGATCTTCCCCTGCCAGGGGCTTTTCTAATGTTTTAAGAAATGTACTTTATTCTGCAACCTACCTGGCCCTATCTCATTAGATGCTCAAAGTGATATTTCCAACACTAGGGGAAAACCTAGTGTTTTGAACACTAGGTTTTGTTTGAACTCAGACAGCACTGAGTTCATAGGAAGGTGGATTTTATGGGCAATTTAATAGGATTTCAAGGATCATTTTAATTAAACATGATTATTTGCCTCATATATTGATCTTATAACTAATCACCTTAAAAGTGGGAGTTCCCTGTGTACCATTATTGGCACAGAGTTGCTTCAGCTTATACTTAGAAGGAAGATGATAAAGAAACTTATATTACTAATGTTTCAGTTTGAAAAAACCTGAAAAATCAAGCTATTTCATGTGTTTTTTTTTTGGGGGGGGGTGTCATCTTACACGTGAAGGACATTAATACAAGCAAAAGAGAATATGAAAATTTCAAGGGATCTTAACCTGCTTAAAATCTAAGTTGAGCTTGTTAGATGTTTGTTTACATAACCTATGGATAAGAAACAGGAACATCTGTACATGGAATTTGCTTACCTCCCTAGAAATGTCCATGGTATGAAGCTGAGCTCTTAAACAAAGAACATGTACGCCCTTACATATAAGCTCTTTTTTCGTACTAAAGATTATATGATCTCAAAGCCTAAACATTCTTTTGGAACATAAAACCAGAATTTATATCCTGGCACTTGCAGATTTGGGAGTTATGCCTAGAAAAACAAACATGTTTTCTTTAATTAGTCCTAAAGGAAAAGAAATACAACTAGAAATTAATATTATAGGTTTTAAAATGCATTAGAAAACATGGCTTATATATGTGAAGGAAATCTGAATTTGTACTAGGCAATCCAAATACACTGTCTGAATAAAAAGTATAAAAATAAATAAAGGCTCAGTTGATCTGATTTTCAAGGGATGTTTCATTTACTGTTTTTGATTAGTTTGTGTTTTTTGCTCATGTTTAAAACTCCTATTAGGCTGATCATTGAAAATATCATATAACCCGAGTCCCATAATATTAACATGATGACTTCATGGAGATAGCTGCTCCAAGACAATCACCTCAGTCAGGGCAACTTTTCTTTCAATTGCCTTTGTTGAAAAATTGCATAAACATCCCAAGTCAGTTAATTCTTTCCATGGACTTTAAGCCTCATTGACATGCAGATGAGAGTCTGATCAAATGACAAGTCTGGGAGCCAAGTGATGTGGCTGAGTCTCCCTGCATAGAAATGATGGGCACTGCAGCCTGCAAGCCCAGAGGAGCACTCAGCAAGGTCTGTGCTCTCATCACAGCCCTTCTGAAAGACCAAGGTCTCTCATAAAGCTTATCGAACTACGCTCAATTCTCTAAACATTCTTCCCTTGAACAAAATGAAGCATGCAACAAGCAGAAAAAGAAAGGAAATCTTAGTATGTGCCTTAATAAAATGAAATATTTGGCTTTCTGAATAGGAATATTAATGTGAACCAAGGAAGTGCAACCTCAAATGTCTGCCAGGGAAGGATAAGTCATATAAATGAGTTGGTTGGAAGACCTGAATTCTAAATTCCGTGAGCTCAGGGTCTAGCTGGGTCAGTCTAAATCCCATATTCTGGTGTGCTGCACCATGTCAGGGATGTGGTATGTGCTCAATATACATGTATTACATGAATTCATAAATGTTGTCATTGAGTAGCTGTGCAATTTTCAGCTAATCACAGTCTCTGGGGAGCTCTCTTTTCCTCACTTCTGCAATGTGGTGTATAGGTTAGGCCTATGGTTTTCAGACTGCTTTACCCTGACTCTGTCCCCATTTTGGGCCCTGCCATAAGCCCTGTGTAAACGACAGCAGCTGTCTTCCCCTTCCCCACACACACTCTTATAACTGTTAGTATTTTAAGCTGTCTGTTGAAAGGTATTCAGTCCATAATTGTATAGCTTAATGAATTTTCACAAACTGAAGCATTCTCCTTCCTGCCCCATTTTAATCATGATCCCCCATCTTCTGAACCACATATAGGAAACCCAATGCTGAATCCCAAAATGACTTGCCTCGTTAACTTTATATAAACAGAGTCACAGAGGTATGCTCTTGTGCCTTCTTTCCTTTTTGTTCAACATGTTTGGGAGATTCATACTGTTATATGTAATTATTGTTTCCTCTAGCTCTAAATTTCTGCTGATGCTAATTACTAATAAATAAGAATAAATCAGAAAAAAAGATAAGAAATAATACTTTCTTATCAATAAATAAGGAAAAAAATACTTTTGAAAACATCCAAGGCAATATAATGGGTCATACTAATAAAAAGAACCATTTCTAGACTAGGTGAGATTATCTTAATCTATATGTGTAGTAAAGGATCTCCTATGTAGACTGGGTTCAGTACCCACTGGTGGAAGCTGGTGATGACCCCAGAAGTGTTCTAAAGTTTCTTCAAGAATTCATGGTTTTAATGAAATGCTTGGTTACAGCCATGGCACATCAACTGTGAGTATCCAAAAATTTACCTCTGAAACAAGGTGGTTTCAAGTAGCCTATAAGTCATTTGCATGAAATAACAAAAAATAAACATGTGTTCAAACAAATGAACTAATAGAAGGAATCCAAAATTATCTTCTGATGTTGTGTCATTTGCCCACACAATTAAAGTCCCCCTCCCTTTGGCTTATAACTGTGAGGATTAAAAAAGTCTGATTCTTTTTACAAGGTTCAACAAGGTTCAAAGAGGACAAGAAATATCTGAAATTTTACATAGGTTAAAAAAAAAGCAGACAAACAAAAATTAAAATCCTTGAAGAACTTTTTTTGTAGTGGGGAACTATTTTCCCATGCCTACATGAAACCAATTTTTTTAAGGTTTCTAATGAAGATTTATGATACAACAGAATTATGCAAATAAAAAAAATCACTGGAATCTCACATTTGCCATTTTTTTCTTCAGCAAGGGATATAGAAAATACGGTAATACAGAGTAGATAACTTAGCCAAAGAAGGGAATTTCAACCCTGTGAATGAGAGTTCAATAGAAATTCCAGTAATATACAAGAAGCTGTTAAAGCTATTTTTTCAAAGAAGGTTTAATAATAATGTACAGTTCTAAAAATCACCTGAAGCCTTGTAAAGACCTTTGAGATCATTATGCAAGGAGTGGTGTTATCTTTGATGATAATGCAGAACTGATAACATAAGGAACTAATTTTCTGGGAGGGTCTGGATGAAATCTGATAAGAAGAGCAGAGATGATAAGTGACTTTCACTGAAAATATCACACTAACCAATTTAATCCATTTGTGAAAACACCATTTACAAACACTAAGCATCCAAGATTTTGGAAATTGCACTTGCTGGTCATTGTTAAGCCCTGTTGCTTTCAAGACAGCAATTAGATGAATCAGACATGGCCTGCCTCCTACAGGGCATGAGAGGGTGAGATCAGAGCGCCCTGCTTTGTCTGCTTTTTGGAAGACCAGAGGTCATCGTCGCTGACAGAGCTCTCCTTCTGAGAAGGCCATCATCTGGTCTTCTGGTATACAGCTGACACACTGTATACAAACTCATTTGGTTTAGGTTTGAGTTGGCCAAGTTTGCTAAGCAGCCAGCCTTCCTCATGAGGTCAGCACAAACATCCCAGTTACAGCTGGAACCAAAAACAGACTATGTTGCATGCTGTTGATTAGTGTCCTTATTGAGGCCTGTCTGGGTCCTAATGACATTAAATGCAAAACGAAAAAAAGCTGCTCACTGGCTATACTAAGTATACAACCTCTACAGAAGAAACATGTCTTTAATCAGTTCATAGTCTTAATATTCCTCTGCAAATTCCTTATTTGTAAGCACATCAATTAGAGAAAGAAGACATAAAATGAGGAGGAAAAAATGTTACAAAAAATAAAATATCCAGAGTATACAAAGAACTCAAAAAATTAGACAATAAGAGAACAAACAACCCAATCAACAAATGGGCCAAGGACCTGAACAGACACTTCTCAGAGGAGGACATACAATCAATCAACAAGTACATGAAAAAATGCTCACCATCTCTAGCAGTCAGAGAAATGCAAATCAAAACCACCCTAAGATACCATCTCACTCCAGTAAGATTGGCAGCCATTATGAAGTCAAACAACAACAAGTGCTGGCGAGGATGTGGGGAAAAGGGTACACTTGTACATTGCTGGTGGGACTGCAAATTGGTGCAGCCAATTTGGAAAGCAGTATGGAGATTTCTTGGAAAGCTGGGAATGGAGCCACCATTTGACCCAGCTATTCCCCTTCTCGGTCTATTCCCTAAAGACCTAAAAAGAGCATGCTACAGGGACACTGCTACATCGATGTTCATAGCAGCACAATTCACAATAGCAAGACTGTGGAACCAACCTAGATGCCCTTCAATAGACGAATGGATAAAAAAAATGTGGCATTTATACACAATGGAGTATTACTCTGCATTAAAAAATGACAAAATCATAGAATTTACAGGGAAATGGATGGCATTAGAGCAGATTATGCTAAGTGAAGCTAGCCAATCCCTAAAAAACAAATGCCAAATGTCTTCTTTGATATAAGGAGAGTAACTAAGAACAGAGTAGGGTCGAAGAGCATGAGAAGATTAACATTAAACAGGGATGAGAGGTGGGAGGGAAAGGGAGAGAGAAGGGAAATTGCATGGAAATGGAAGGAGACCCTCAGAGTTATACAAAAGTACATACAAGAGGAAGTGAGGGGAAAGGGAAAAATAATACAAGGGGGACAAATGAATGTCAGTAGAGGGGGCAGAGAGAGACGAGGGGAGGGGAGGGGAGGGGAGGGGGGATAGTAGAGGATAGGAAAGGCAGCAGAACACAACAGACACTAGTATGGCAATATGTAAATCAATGGATGTGTAACTGATGTGATTCTGCAACCTGTATATGGGGTAAAAATGGGAGCTCATAACCCACTTGAATCAAAGTGTGAAATATGATATATCAAGAACTATGTAATGTTTTGAACAGCCAACAATAAAAAATTTAAAAAAAATAAAAAAAAATAATTTAGGGCAGAAAAAGACTGAAAATGGATACCAAGTTCATATGTAACAAAACATAAACCATAAACATAATGGTCTTTAGGACAAAAGAAAGCCATCGGCAAGAAAAAATACTAGAGATCTTAGTTGTCACATGATCTTTGGTGTTGGCTTCTGTTAAGCCTCTTTCTAAAGAAACCCTTTAGCCAGGCACAGTGGTACCCACTTGTAATCCCAGCCACAGGAGACTGAGGCAGGAGGATTGCAAGTTCAAAGCCAGCCTCAGCAACTTAGCAAGACCCTGAGCAACTAGTGAGACCCTGTATCAAAATAAAAATTAAAAAGGGCTAGGGATGAAGCTCAGTGGTTAAACGCCTGAGTCCTATCCCTGGTAAAAAATAAAACAACAACAACAAAAAAGATAAGACCCTCCCCATCCCACCTCACCCTGGCTGTATTCTCACTTCATCATGAACAAACACCCTGATCACTTACACCTCCTCTCCATCCCATCTCACCCTGGAAAGGCCTCCTCTGTCATGTGAAGAAGCCTGGAGGTGATTTGGAGAGCTGTCTCATGATCTCACCATACACATTCTGTGACTTTTAGGTTTTGTTACATATGTAAGCACAAAAAAAGATAAAATAATATGGTTTTTGACCCCAAACCCTTGCAAGTGAGGTTGGTGAGCAATGAACTGTGAGTCAGCCTCTGAGCTAAAAACCAGAGAAATGATTTATAATCCTTTCCTAGTGATCAACATTGATTTACACAAAACTCTTTAATCCTTGTGAACCCTTTGTGAAACATTATTTGTCACAAAAGGAATGCGCACATCTAAACCACAAAGTCTACTTAGTATGCACTGAAGTAAACGAATGAATAATATTTAAAAAATTATATCATCCCAATTTTTTAAAATGACCACTAGTTGTAACTAATTCTGGAGATGAATTAAGAAAAAAAAAATGATCAGGAACTTAGTTACCTGTGAGGTCTCTTTCCTCTGAACATGAAGATCAGCAAACTTATTTATGCATTTACAAATATTTTCAGCTGGGAAGATCCCTAAATTTAGGTATCACCATATCTAACTTATTCCAAATGCAGAAATATGGCATAACTAAGAAAATGTAAATCTTGAAATAAATTTGTATAAACTTTTGTTATATGTAAATGAAACTGAGATTCTTCCCATCATCATATCCTTATCCATCGTTTCCTAACTTAATAATAAATTGCTGGATGTCTATTGAATATCAGCAAATTATAATAGTTGGAAGGAATATAATACAACTGCTCTTTCAAAGAACATCAAGCTGATGGGGGAGGCAAACTGCACAAGTCCAGAGATGATCTTCTAACTGGCCAGGAGGCTCTGTGATGGGTAAATGAGCAGGTCAGCCAGGGCAGAGAATAGCCCGAGTAACAGCACTGAAGCTTTATTAAGCAACATTATTTAAGAAACAAAGTATACATTTGTGTGTAGAGGATAGGATACACAGTGGAATAAAACAGCAGAAGAGAACAGAAAGCATGAAAAATTATGATTTTGAAAAGGTCCTGTCAAGTCCTCAACCTCTCAGAAACACATGCACTGTTTTCTCTAAAGACAGCAAATAATAGCAGAAAAAATAAGTTGAAAAAATATTTAGTTCAAAATTGAGAAATGTGTTATCTTGCTTAAGTTATCTCTTTCTTGTCAATAAAGATATAATATATTGCTATTTTTAAAAAATTTTATTTCTATAAGGGAAAATCTTATAAGTTTTCAAACATGTAAAAAGTGTGGTAGGGTGCAAATCATATCGGTATTTATTTTTTCAGTTGCAAAGCTCAATGCTGAAAGTTCTATTTGATGTACTATTGGTGGCATTCACTAGAAATTCATGGAACAACTGTTAATAGTAATTTGTTTCAAGTTCTATCCACCCCACCACCCCTCTCCCCCTGAGATTCTGATTTAATTGTTCTGGGCCTGGAGCCTGGGCTTCAGTATTTTTAAAGACTCCTCAGTGAATTTTAATGTATGTCCAGCATTGAGAATCACTGTGCTGAATAATTATGCTAAAAAGAGACAAATAAATACTGTGAGGTTTAAATGGAGGGGCCAACTGAGGCACATTCTATTCATAACTGATGATAGTAGAAAGTTCAGAGCTGTGGTTTTATTCCAGAGGTCTTTATTATTAGAAAATAATAGGCAACAGAAAAGGGTCAATATACTTTTTCCCGAAAATAGTGAGAAATATCACGCTTGGGTATTATCTTAAATAAGTTCACTAAAATTATATCACAAGAAACAAAGTTTAAGCTGTAATTATAGCTATGAACTGAAGACTGAATCAAGTGTTAATTTTTTCAGTACATAATTTTTTCTTGTACAAAATTATAAAACATGGCCTGGCGCTGTGGTGCATGCCTGTAATCCCAGTGGCTCTGGAGGCTGAGGCAGGAGGATTGTGAGTTCAAAGTCAGCCTCGGCAACTTAGAGAGGCCCTAAGCAACTCAGTGAGACCCTGCTGCTAAATAAAATACAAAACAGTGCTGGGGATGTGGCTCAGTGACTGAGTGCCCCTGAGTTCAATACCTGGTACCAAAAAAAAAAAAAAAAAATTATAAAACAGGTTAGCCTAAACCACAGCTACTATTGGCCAAATACTCAAAAAGTTATCAATTTTCCCAAGAGTTTCCCTTATCCTTTGAGTCTGAGATAATTCTCATATGAAACATCTATTTATGTCCTCATCCATTTTTGTCCTCTCATTTTCAATTGCTCCTTAGTCTAACTTTGCTAACGCTCACTTATTAATGCATTTATATGTGATACAGGCAGTTTTTTAGCATCAGTTCTTGAATTAAAGAACTCTTGCAATCAATTTGCTTTGTTATATGGACTGCATGTGTGTTATACATTGAACATTGTATTTTTTACAATTTTTTACAATTGAACATTGTAATTTTTACAATTTAAATTGTGGTGCTGGAGATCCAAGCCAGGGCAAGCACTCTACCACTGAGCTGCACCCCAGTTGGTGGGGATTTAGAAGACTTATTTTACAACTAGTTATTTCATCAGTGAATACTTACAATCCTCTTATGACAACTTTGTAACTGAACTAGGAGATTCCGATGATGTTGGTAGGGTACCTGTTACCCCAACACTTATTTACGAATATTAAGGTAATAAAAAATAATAATTGCCTAGACCATAATGTTCCACAAAGTGAATGTGGGCTTATCCATTTTTTTTTTCTTTTTAGTGCTGGACCTTGCTAGGCAAATATTCTACCATTGAGCTACATCTACCAGCTCTCTATGTCTTTTTCCTTTAATAAGCACAAATATCTTATCAAATATGAAGGAGTAAACTTCATAAATAGCTGTTTCTATAATTCCCATTTCTTTAAGCAGCACATAAAATACCAGGAATTTAAAATTTCAAGTTGCATATCAATCGTTAAATATTCTGATGAAAGGTAAATATCCCTTAAAATCTGAAATGATGGAGGAAAATCCCAGTCATCTGAACAAAATTTAAATATCACCAATATCTGTAGCATTATTTAGACACTGAAAACCACTACTGATTTAAGAGCTCAAAATAAAAATAGTTATAGCTTAGATTGCTGGTAACATGCTTGGAAATGTTGAGTATACAAAAAACAAGAAAAAAAATGGGAACTAGAATAGAAGCACTTTTATTTCTGATGTTTTTGATCAAAAAGGCCATCAGAGGAAATATCAGAATATGATTCTTAAGTTCAATTTTGCCCCCTCCCTTCATAGCTTCACAGTGCTAATTTGTTTTTTGGATTTGGTACTCTGAGCCACATCCCCAGCCCTTTTTATTTTTTATTTAGAGACAGGGTCTCCCTAAATTGCTTAGGGCCTCACTGAGTTGCTGAGTCTGCCCTCAAACTTTTGATCCCTCCTGCCTCAGACCCCTAAGTCCCTGGGATTACAGGTATGTGCCACCACACCAGGCCCTGTATGTGTGTATGTGTGAAAAGACACTTCTTCATGTCACAATATTCTATAAGTTCAACAAAGAATAAGGTGCTCAGAGTTCAAATATGTCTTCATGAATGTATTCTTCTAATAAAAAATATAAAGAATTTCTAGAAATTGAAAACTTAATTAGAATGGAGACAAAGAAAAAAATCATAATTTTTTCCTTGGTTTTTGCATACTAGACACATGTGGAGGTGCCACTGACTTTGAACTTACATGGAGCAACAGAACACAATCTCACAGGGCTATACTTATGGTTTTACTGCAGTCTACACACATGCACCCCCACACACATGCACCCCCCCCAAACACAAACATGCACCCGTAATTGTTATCTGTAGTCTAGCTTCAAGCACAGAAGCCGGTCAAGAGAGAAAAAAAGTCATTCCCTGAAGCATTCCCACAACCAGTCAAAGAAAGCAGAGCTGGTCAACAGATGTTCTTTGTAGTAAAGATGTAATGATGGCCACTTTATCCCAGAAAGCTTTGAAAAGCATTTCTCACAAAGACCTTCCAGAAAGCTGCAACATATTAAGAGTGACAAAGAATTCATAGTCTATCTTTTCAAGTTATTTGTGGGTAAAATGAAGAAAGACACTAACTTCTTGAAGGTTCTACTGAAGTACATGCCTTTTGCTCCATCTGCATTAAAATATTCAGTTATCTCTAATCTAATGATAAAAATTAGCTCACTCACATCTGGGAATCATTCCTGCAAAGCTTGCCTCAAACTCTGTTTTAATTATTTGGTAATATAGTTAATGTGATTGAAAAAAGCCATACACAATCCAGTGACAACTGCTTTCATTATATCTATAATTATATCCATATTATTAGTGTCATAACCTCACAGTTCAAATATCTCAGTAGTCAAAATTATTACTTTTATGTGGCTACTAAAAGGTTTTAAAATTGACTGCTTAGCTTTATACTAATGTGCACTGAACATGACAAAAGACTTGCAAATAGATCATTGCAACTCAACTTTCATTTATCCAAATTCCAGTAAGTCATTAGAAACAAATATGAGAGCCTAGAGTCTAGATTATCTCTGATTTTACAGTTCTAAAACTCTATTAGTCCATGAGCCTATTCTATGCAACAGACATAATGTAATCAAATTTATTGGTCGAATTGCCTTCCACTTGAATGAAAAGAGGAAGTGCTATTTTGACTTTGGAAAAATAATCAGCCATCAGAAGCTCTATTCCCTCCTACACTGAAATTTTTCTTTCAGCCTCATTTAATAATGTTAACATACTTAGAAAATGTAAAGCCATATAGAGAAAAATCGATATTGGATAAACGAAATAAATTTTTGAGTTAAAAATTAAATCTCTGAGAGGATGCATTCTACAGAACAATAAAGATGCTACTAGCCAAATCATTAGGGGTAAGCATTCTGTTGAATGTCCAAAAGTTATAGAACCATGATTTCCTTGAATTTCTATCACTTGAAAGAAGACCTGTGGCTATGGGCTACTCTAGTCCAAGGAGGAAAACCATGAGAGAACAGGCTTCCCACAGTGCAGGGCCAGATAATATTAATCTTCCAGACCCTCATATTACCTATTAAGATGTTTTATACTTAGGTCTGGGGCTGCAGCTCAGTGGCAGAGTATCTGCCTAGCATGTGTGAGGCACTGGGTTTGATCTTTAATACCACATAAAAAATAAAGTAAAATAAAGGCACACTCTCCATCTACAACTATAAAAACACTTAAATAAAGACGTTGTATACTTAATGAAAACTGAACATGTCTAATTAGTGAACAAAACTATTTTATCTCAATTTTAGGCAGTCCTCTACTCCTTTCCTCTTTCTTTGTTCCCTGCCATCTCCACTCAGTTCAGCATCATTATAAAACTATACCAAAAAACCCTTACTGCAGGTATTGAGCAATGCTAGAATTCAGAATAGGCAAGATGCCATCATGTTATACCATAAATGGAGATGGAATAGTGTAGATCATGGGAGCTGAGTTTCAGGCAGGAATTTATCACATTTTAATCCACTGTGAAATCGGGGGATCAATTCCTTTCCAGACATGGTCAATAAAGAAATGGTCTAGAACATTCACTTTGGTTCTTTTAGTTCTATAACTAATCTGTAATAAGCAAGTGTCCATTCTACAGTCCTAGGGCTGCCCTAGACTCGTCAGGACTTGACTTTCATTCCAGGAAGTAGTTATGGGGAAAGAAAAACAAATAAACAAAAATTAATATTCCTATTAATTATTTTGACCCTATGTTTAAAAGTATTAAATAGTAGATTCTTTAAAAGAGCTAACTAGGGGTCTGGAGCTGCAGCTCAGTGGCAGAGAGATGGCCTAGCACACATGAGGCCCTGGGTTCTATACTCAGCACCACATAAAAATAAATAAATAGAATAGGTGTTGTGGGAAAAAAATTCTTCAAAATAAAAAGAGCTAACTAGGCATTCTAACTAAGAAACACACAGGCATTCAATCAACCAAGAACATGAAATTTTATATTAACATTTTTGGAAAGATAATGATATTAGTGAATTCTGCCATCTGCCCATGGCCAGGTTGGTCATTCATGTCAGTAGGATTCAGTACATAATCTGAAGAGGCCACACTCTTTACCTTGCTGCATACCTGTCCATCATGTTCAATACAAAAATATTTGGTGGAATGTATAGCTTTATTATTTACTGGCATTTTAATCCAATAATTTCTGGGCCTTATAACTAAGCCAAGGATTTTGTGATTCATTTTTATGATAAGATGTAAATTTCCTATTAAAGGCAACTACTTTGATTCAAAAGATTGAGTGTGAAGGTGCTTAAAAACATTTGTAATTGGTTAAATTTGGGAAGCTGACAACATACATAAATTTTTAAAAGTTTTGAAAGGATAGATTAAAATTTTAAACTGATAATTAAAATTTTTGCTTAAAATTCAAAACTCTTAGTTTTTAGTTCTAATCAAAACAGCATTCAAAGGAATATTGTGCTTATCCTTCTGAACCTTTCAGTGAGACCATGTAATAATAGACCTTTGCTTAGTGATATATTTGCAGTGACTACAGAAGAAATGCTAGTATTTTTCCTGCTATTTTCTCACGTCATGCATCATCTGGGCTTTTTCTCCTCATTTCCTTACAGCTAAAAGCTTTTTCTTCTCTGAAGTCATTGTTTGCATGACATGAAAAATAGACTCTAGTAAAACTAATTATATAAAATGAGGGGAAAACCTAAATCTCAATTATGGAATAATTAATTATAAAAGCACTAGGTGGAGTGACTGTATGAAGCTGTGGCTTCTTCAATAAAAATTCTCTTAATTTATTTTCAGCTACGTTTGTGATTTTTAATATCTTCCCTCTTTACCTTTTTACATAAATTACCCGTAAATAACTGACTCATTTAATCAACAATTACTTATGGGTTGCAAATTATGTGCCAGGTCTTAATCTATGCTCTGGGATTATACCACTGAACTAAAAAAAAAAAAATCTTACTCTCACAAAACTTGCATTCAAGTGGAGGAGGAAGACAAGCAATTAAATTCATAATTTCAGTTGGGGGCTGGGACAACAAATACAATGAAGTGAAGTGAGGGTGACAGTCACAGGATTCTGCTATTTTCTAATAGAGAGATCGCAGAAGGCCTGGTAAAATGATGCATGGGCATAAGTGTCTGAAAAGAAAAAAGAAACCAGCTTAACCTTAGATATTAGCCACATTCTCCACTTTAGCTTGGCCATCAACAGTGTTGATTTTTTTTCCCCCTGTGTGTTTGTTGGTGCTTACAGTTGTATATAGTGTGTGAGTGTGTGTGTGTGTGTGTGTGTGTATATATATATGAAAAAAATCAACTCTGTACATGTGTACATGCACACAATATAATGATATAATTTGGCCAATATCATTCCCCAGTATTCCCCTTTCCCTTTTCCCTCCTCTCCCACCTTCCCCTGGTCCCTTTCCTGTATTCTACTGATTTCCATTCAATTTTTATGAAAGCCCACCCACCTTTCTTGTCCTTTTTCTCTAGCTTTCACATATGAATGGAAACATACATCTTTTGACCTTTTGAGTTTGGCTCTTTTTGCTTAATATAATGTTCTAAAGTTCCATCCATTTCCCTGTAAATGACACAATTTTATTGTTTTTATGGCTGAATAAAACTATATATATATATCACATTGTTTTTATTGCATTCATCTATTGAAGGACATCAAGGCTGGTTCCATATTTATCTATTGTAAATTGTGCTATAAACATGGGTATATGTACATATTGCTATAGGATGATGACTTTAATTCTTTGGGGTAAATTTCCAGGAGTGGTATAGTTGAATCATACGGTGATTACATTCTCAGGTGAGGAACCTCCATACTTATTTCTATAGTGGTTGTCCTAATTTACAATCCCATCAATGGTGTGAAGGTGTTCCTTTTTCTCCACATCCTCTCCAGCATTTATTATTGATTGTGTTCTTGATGACTGCCATACTGACTGGTATGAGAAGAAATCTCATTGTGGTTTTGATTTTCATTTCTCTAATTGCTAAAATTGTTGAACATTTTGTTGACCATTGTATTTCTTCTTCTGAAAAGTATCTATTTAGCTCATTTGCTCATTTATTAATTGGGTGTTTGGCATTTTTTAAAATTCTTTACATATTCTGGATATTAATCCTCCATTTCAAGAGTAGTTAGCAAAGATTTTCTCCCATTGGGTAGGTTCTCCCTTCACATTCTTGACTGTTTTTTTTTTTAAATGTGCAAAAGCTTTTTAATTTGGTGCCATCCCATTTACTAGATCTTGGCATTATTTCCCGAGCTTTAGAGGTCCTGATGAGAGAGTTACCTGTGTCTTTGTGTTGGTGTGTTGACCTACATTTTCTTCTAAGAGTTGCAAAGTTTCTGGTCTAATTCTAGGTCTTTGATTTATTTTGAGTTTATTTTGTGTAGAGTGAGAGAAAAGTAGCTAATTTTATTTTTCTATATATGGATAACCAGCATATGTTTTTAATACTTTTGTTAAGGATCAGATGACTGTATCTGTGTGGGATTTTTTTGTGTGTGTTTTCTATTCTGTACTGTTAGTCTATGTTAGTCGGTTCTTAATGCCAGTGCCATACAACTTTTGTTAACTTTTTGATAGCTCTGTAGTATAATTTGAAGTCAGGTATTGAGATGCCTTCGATAGTGCTTTTTGCCTTAGAGTTACTTTGGCTATTCTGGGTCTTTTATTCTTCCAAATTAACTTCAGGACTGCTTTTTCTAGTTCTGTGAGGACTGTCATTGGTATTTTAATGGAGATTGCATTAAATCTATATATTGCTTTTGGTAGTATGGACATTTGAACAAAGTTAATTCTGCCTATTCATGAACAGGGGAGTTCTTTCCATCTTCTTATATCTTCTTCAATTTCTTCACCTCCTTGGTTAGATTTATTCCTAGGTTTGGGTGTTTGGGGGTGGTGGGAGGGAAGGCTACTGTGAATAGGATTGTTTTGCTGATTTCTTTCTCAGCAGATTCATTTACTGGTGTACAGGAAAACTTCTTTTTTTTTTTCCCTATGTATACTTTGTAACCTGTTACTTTGCTGAATTTGTTTATTTGCTCTAGCAGTCTTTTAGTAAAGATTTTGGATCTTTTAATTATAGCATCATATCTGCAAACTGATAATTTGACTTCTTCCTTTCCTATTTTTATCCCTTTTGTTTTCTTCTCTAGCCTAGTTGCAACAGATCTGATATTTTGATGTCAATTTGTGGTTTTTCATCTGGTTAAGAGTCACAGAACAGCAATTCTCAACCTGGGGTGATTGTGCCCACTACTGGGCAAGATCTGGAGACATTTTTGTTTGTGACACCTGAAAGAAGATGGCTTGCTACACACAGATAATGGATAGAAGTCAGAGACAGTATTAAGTATTCTATGAGGCACAAGGACAGCTCCCCAGAACAAATGATCTGATCCAAAGCTCATTTGATTTGAATCAAGGCTGAAAAACAGTGCCTCAGAAACTAAGGCAGAACTTCCTTTTCCCTAAACCCTCAACACCTAGAGAAAGTATAAAAAGAAATCATTACAGAACATTCTTAGTTATTATTTAAACCAAGACATAATTATCAATATTTCATTACTTCAGTTAAAAAACTGTTTAATACAAAAGCCATACTGATGTTGTTTCAAATACTCAGCAACTAGAATTCACACTAATTTCTACAGTCTCCAATTCAAAATATGGAATTTTTAATGATGCATTCGAACTCAATATGTATTGCCTTGGAATACAAGATTTCAAATAGTAAAGATTATTGAGAAAAGAAGCAAAGAGTGAGAAAATTACTTTACAGTCAAGAGTTCAGTTCCACAAGCATGCACTTAGCTATCCACAAGCAAGGAGTTCTGAGAGGTAAGGAAAAGAGCTAGTCAAGTTAGTTTGAGAGTTAAGTACCTATGTTTCAACATTAAAGAGTTGTTTTTATAGTGTCATTGGAAAATCTGGTTGGTATGAGGACTCTTATAATTTTAACTCGTGAACATATTTGCTAAAACTATTTTAAGACACCATCTGTCCTGGCATCTCTTCCAATACAAGTGCAATCATATGTTTAAAAAGAAAGAAAGAAAAAAGACATTCTATTTTGTTTCTTACTTAAGGCAAATATGGAGATAGCAGTTCATATGTCAATTGCAGAGATCCTTTACAATCCATCTCTAAGATAAGAACAATATATCTTAAACATTCTGCTACTGGAAAAAAAGAGCAATGCCTGCTTATCATAGTCACCAAGAAAAGTGATAGAAAAAGGAAGCTAACATGGAATGCATCGTACATTTAGTGAGTAGGCAGACAGCCGGGAGACTCAAGGCTGTATTGGGGACAAGAGATTGGAAGTGAGAGTTGAGTCCTTTCCCAACAACTCAGCTGAATTATAACCAAGGGCAAGTTCCTTGACTTCTCTATAAGCTGTTTTTTTCATCTGTAAATTGGGGATGATGGTCATCAAGGTCCCCTAGGACTGTCATGAGGATTAAATAAGATAAGATCTAGACGCACTTCCACTCAAAGGGCCACTCCATGAGAATCAATTGTAACTGACAGCTATTAGCCATTGTGATTAGCTGCCTGTGGACTGTTTGCTTTTCAGTATACAAATCCATATTCAATGATCTGAATCATTGCGAAGAGATGCCATATCTCTGCTTGTAAGGTTTCTAAGTACATGGGTACCAAAACAAAAGCAGTCAGACCATCAAGGATAAAAGTAGAAAGGGAGGAAAGTTGAAATCAAGTATCATAACTTCAGATATGTTAATACTGATATTTGGCAATTGGAAGCCTGATCAACATGAGAATGCCCAGATGATGGTCAACAGCTAAAACTGAAGATTTCCCATATGTCAACATCCCCAGAAGTGCCAGTTCCACTCTCACAGAAAGGAAGAAGGTGGCTTAAAAATAAAAAGCATACATTTTAAAAATTCTCTACAGACTCTCTGTTTACACTTTAATTTCTGATTCTAGGACATAATCAAGAAGCAGATTTGTAAGAGACAAAAGATTTTGGAAGAAGCTACATCCAGGATGAGGAACTGTTTATTTAATTTCTGCTTCTCTGACCACACCCCAGGTGTCTTCTCCTATCCCATATTTCCAAGATATTAGGGGTGGATTTCACATGGTTGGAGCCCGAGCACAGATAGGGGAGTTTCTTACGGAACCTGTGAGACAAAGGCTTTACTGCTCTTTTGAGGAAACATTAGAAGGGCTGTAGTTTTCACCCGTGACCAGAAGCATGGAAAATCATACCATTTCTCAAATCAAAGCTGGAGGTTCACTGCATTTGTCTGAATGGAGGCGGAGTTCATTAAAACCTGGGATTAGGTTAATTTCCAAAGGTTTAGACCTGAGTCTTTAAAGGATTTTGCCTTTTCTAATACACTAAAAGTGGAAAACAAATTGTCTCCTCTGGTAAAAGTAAAACTATAAAAAGGGAACATTGCTAAGTATCTACATATATATTTTACCTTTTAGAGTATGTACTTCCCATTTTTATGTATTAGCTAGAAAATATCAATGACTAAAGTAGCTGTTTCAGTTAACTGGCCACAGTGTGTTACTCTGACATCTGAAAACAACTTAAATTTCAAAATCTTCCCAGAGGCCAGAGAATTGAGACTGCCCGACCTGTAAGCTCTGTATACCTCTCTTTCAACACTTTAAAAATGTACCCTTGTCAGTTTTAAGAGAGACAAGGTGTTGATTATCCTCACTGGTTAGCCAAGACATAAAGTAGAAATTTCTGGCACTAGAGAGAGTCTAACTTTAAATACGTCCTTCCTTACCGTCAAGCAGACTCTGGAGGTTGAAATTGAGGGAGGAGTGGAGTGCCAGAAATGTATTAAAATACATTTTTCTTCCCTCTTAGTTCCATGACCACTTGATTCAATTTATGAATGCCTAATCCCTGTTTAAGCTTAAATTCTAAGGTACTAAAGCTAATTTATGTAAGTTCTCCTGTAAGCAGCCTGTAAGCAGCTTAATAAACAGGTATTACTCACCGTCAGCAAGTGCCTAATAAATTTGTCTAGACACAGGTGATGAAGTAGTAAAATTTTCCTTAAATTTTCCATGGAATTGTTGTATACCATATGTTTCTTTCAAACGCTTAAATATAAATGTTTGCATATTTTTTTAAAAAGGGGACAATGAAATAATTGTTTATGCATGAGACAAACTGTAAATACTGAGGATGCTGTGGATATTGACAAAGAGATTAAAGTCAGATTGACTTTCTAAGTTATTTTCATGGCTGCTGTGAATATCTTGAAAAAACGTTACTTTGCTTTGAAGTGTGAGTAAGCTTTTACCTGGAGATTGCTAGTAATATTAATGAAAGAAAGGAAGCCCTGCTGGTGAGGGAAGAGAGGGGTTGGTATTGGGAAGAATCTGGAATATTTTGTCACTTCCTTCTACTTATTCTCATTCCCATGTACTATTCCATAATTTTTACCAGGTAACTTAGTATAAATGAGTGGGGGAAATACGATGGCTCTCTGTGTTCCCATACAGTGAGGGAACAGTTCTGCAGAATGTTAGTTACATTTGGCTCCTCAGTATTCAAAATAATGCAATTGCATCTTGACTTCCTCATTCATCACATGTTCAAGAAGCAGAGCAAAATTCCCATGTTCTCCACTGAATAACCAAAATGAAACTCAACACATGGAAAAACTACCTCAGGAACAACAGGGAAAAAGAATCTCTTCACAGTTTCCAACTCTAGTATGGTTCATACAGTGACTTTTTCTAAAATGCTTGTAAGGGCAATTTATGAACTCTTGATTACTATAACACATTGTGCTCCTAAAAAAAGAAAAAGGTAATAGTAGTTTGGCTTCTTGTTGGTATGCCATTTTTTTTATAGATTATTATATTGTCTTCAAGCTAAGTTGAGCCTGAAATTAATAAAATTAGTCCCCTGCTCAGCTATATGCATCTATTTTCCATTCTCATTCATCTTTTCTCTCTGCCCCTAAAGACAGACTTGGAGAGGAAGGAAACCTGTGTTCAGTGGTCGAACATTCATTGTTAGTTCCCAGACTTCTGTTCTAGAAGCCAGTATCAGTTGAACGTGAAAACAACTTGAGAAATCACAAGAGACCCTTCACAGCTGAACAGCTTGTGTTCCACAAATAGCACTTACATTTTCTGTTAAAAATGTTATAAAAACATATCAAGGATATCAGACAGACAAATGATCAGATAAAAACTGACCACAAAGGTTCGAATCAAGACAGGAAATCTCATACTGAGATATAAATGGGGAAGAGGAAATTTGGTATCCAATTTTGGGTCAATCAATAATAAAAGACAATGTGCCAAATGAAACAGATTCCAGCCTCTCCCTGGTTTTGGCTAAATATTCTACACAGACGGCTTTGTATCCTATTGGAGAGTCACTATATTTTTTCGCACTTGAAGAAGAAAACTTTAACCTGTCCAAACCTGGTTTTGATTCTGTTTAGAAGATTCTATAAATATAATTTGTTTCATACTCAAAATGTATTGGTATGTCATATATAAAATGGAAAATGACCCAGGACTCCAGTCTCTACTTGACTTAGATGGGAATGTGAATAATGGAGGACTTTGGGGGGCATGAAGCTCAAGTAAAAGATTGATTTGGCCTACTCTGTATTTTAAATCTCTCCAACACATACATATTTTTGTCTTCTTTTGAAAACCAGAAGATGTGGAGAAATTGGCACTGAATTCTTAAGTGACCACAAGTCTAAGAGCCTCCAGGCCTACACCATTCAATATACCAGTCTCCACCACTCCCCAATGCATAGTATTTTCGCCTTCCTCCTGGGGTCCCAGTACCTTCCAGCCTTTGCAGGTATACAACTTTGGGATCCCTGCCCTAGGAGCAGAAGAGTGTGTGTGAATCCTGCTATACACACTCATGTTTATGTGATCTAGAGGTTTTAGGAAATGAGTATTCCCTTCGAGACTTGAATCAGACTTGAATGACAAATAAAACTTCCTTCAAAATCTATGGGGGTTTAAAATAACAATGAAATCTAAAGGTCCTTATTAAATCCCCATCCATTACATATGATTTCTCAAGGTATGATATTAGTACTTGATTTCTAATTTGGTTCTCATGTATAAAATAAATTGTCAGATCAGCATAACATATGAATGTATAGGTATACACAATGGTATTATTGTAATTCTGTGACCATTTTTATATTTAGAATAATAAAAAAGCTCTTAGTCTTTTCAGAACGATTAGTAATAATCTGATTTACAGATCTTTAGATTAATACTGATACATTACCCATATGTATTTTTTTTGGGAAGTACCAGGGATTGAGCTCAGGGACTCTCAACCACAAAATCACATCCTGAGATCTATTTTGTATTTTATTTAGAGCAGGGTCTCATTAAGCTTAGCACCTCACTTTTGCTGAGGTTGTCTTTGAACTCGCGGATCCTCCTGCCTCAGTATCCTGAGCCACTGGGATTACAGGACTGCACCACCACACTCAGCATGAATATGTATTTTTAAGTCAACTAACCTATGGTTCTTAATAATATATGCAAGCTTATGTGTTTGTGATGTATTAAAACATCTATCTATAATTACCTAAATCCCTCTTTTTCTATTTAAAAAGGCAAATGTGTCATATTTTTAATACTTAAGTCCCAAATAATGTATGAGGCAGTTATGTAATATATATGGGACACTACAAGTAAAAAGCAGAAATGTCTGTTCTTTTCAACCATTCTCAAAATCCTCCATTAAATTAAGATTTGAGCTGAACCAAATACAGGTGAATAAAGTAATAGTTGCTGGGGAAAAATGTCAAATACCTCAGATTGAGGTTACCTTCACTTTTTTATATTAAGGAATATGTGACTGAAAATATAATGACTCTCCTTATTCCTTCTTTCAATTATAGACAATGAAATGTATGAAAATCTGACAAATGCCTTTAAATTCCCTTGGATTATCGGACACAAGCAGTATCCTTTTAAAATAAACAAAGGAACAAGAGAACCTTGTCTACTTTAATTGTGCCATCAAAAACAAACCAGAGGAAACCAACTGTCACACAGCGATGGAAGTTTTGTGTCATTTGTAACATAACTCAACTGTGGGCATCAGTCAACCATGGTCCCAGAAAAAGAGACACACAGCTCAGGCATTTTAATAAAATAAGAAGCCCTTAGGAAGTTATGCAAATTTAAATGAGTTTTAAATTCATTTCAAAATTCACTTACGTCACATATTTTAAGTGCATATGTTTACATTTTTCCTAGTGGCCACTAAAATCATTCCTTTCTACTAACTCCAAAATGTCCTCATTATGAATTAGAGAATTATAATACAGGGTCATTTGAAGATGGGTTTGTATATACTTATAAGTATATATTCATGTTTTTCCTTCCGCATGTTAATCCCATGGAGGGAGGGAAATCAAGCATTGGATTTGGAATCACTGGACCCACAGCCACCTCTGAATCCCACTACAGTATGCACTGTGCATTTCCTTTACCTGCTATATATCTATTAAATGGGATAGAAGTGCAGGGCAGAAGCCATTCCATTTTCATAAGATGCTGGGCCTCTGTCATCAGCACTACAGTCCTGCTAAGGTGGGGAAAAAATAATTCATTTTTACCAGCAGAGTTTGTGGCTAGAGCCAAATGAGATAAACACTCAGTTTAGATGTCAAATTTTTGAGGTCTGTGAGGACAAAATGCCAGATAAGAAAACAATGTTAAAACTGAGGCAGAAAGTTATCTGTTAAGGCAGAAATTTTCTGGCTGAAGTTCAAATTCTAGAACAAACAACATAGAATGTGATCAATAAAAAAAGGCTTTGATTTGGGCAAATCTGGCTCTGAGTCATGACTTTACCTCTGACTGGCTATATTATCTCAGACAAGTCTCTTAACCTCTCTGATTCTGTTTACTTAGTAGTATTGGGACAACAGCACCTTATATGATAAATGATAAAACTTTAAGTGATAAAAATGTTAAGTTCCTAGACAGTACTAAGACCAAAAGTGGCTTACACTGTTTATCTATTACACACACACACACACACACACACACATACAACTTGATAACCCATGTATAACTAAACATATGATTTTCCCTTTTCTATGCAAAAAAAAAGTTTATTCAAATAACAAAATGTTTCTTAGGTTTATTTTCTTTGTAAAGAAAGCTTCTATGATTACACTATATAACTTAATGTCAATAATAAAATGTGGATATGACTTTTGATTATTTCCATACCTCCCTTAAAAATGCAAAATATTTTGGTCAATGACTCTGGAGAGCAGTGTTGTGTGGCCCCCAGCCTCCTTCTTAAGACTGAAGGATTTATTTCCCCAGCAGCTGGGAAGGACATTACTTGACTGGCTTCAGCTGAAATTGTCCCTTGACTAGACAGAGTCACTGTCCAGGGGCAGCCTGGGTCCAAAGACTGGATGGCATGGAGTTATACAGGCCAGACCCCTTTGCTCCAACTTGGTACAATGCTGAACAGCCCTGTGAGCCTACATCAGAGCCCAGCTTCTCTTCTGCCCATGCTGGTTCCTTTCCTTCCTCCCACCGGTGCTGAACCCAAGAGCACTCCCTAACAAACTTCCTGCATGGAGTCTGTTTCCTGGGGACCCTTAACACAGCCATAAGGCCAGAGAAACCCTCTGCCAAAACTTTCAAAGTTAACAATGGTCGGGTTTCCTGTGCCATCCCAGCTAAGACACTTTTCATGAGAGCTGGCTTACCTTTTTGCTCTAAAATGACAACTGGGATACTTTTGGTTAAGAAAGATGAGAGGAAAAAACAAAACGTTTAACTCAGCCTAAAAATTGTTTTTACTTATATGGTCACTGAATTGAATGGTTAATCAAACCGTGCAGTTATTTTGACTTTGTAGAGGCAAAAACTTAAGACACGCCATAGGAAGAAGCCTTACCATTTTGAGTCACTATCACTGTGCCTCTAGGACTTTTTACAAAACTATCCCTCCTCCCTAATAATTATATTCCACTAAAGATGAATACTAAAACATCAGCTTTTGTTTTTCTTTAAAATAAGATTATGTGGTATCTTGGTTATCGAGAAAAAAATAAAGAGGGGAAAAAATGCTTGAATATGTATTCAAAGTGCCTAAAAGTCTTCCTGCCACCCTTTCAACTGTGTTAGTTCTTTAAAGTGAAGGCATTTTGCCAAATGTAATCTGCTTGAATAAAATGTATGAAATATGATATGTCAAGAGCTTTGTAATGTTTTGAACTAATAAAAAAAAAGAAAAAAAGATTTGAAAAAAAAAAAGAATATCTCCTAGCCCAAACTACATAGATTTAAAAACATCTCTGGCAATTTAATATTTCCTGAAAATTGTAGTCACTAAATTCATACCTATAGAATCAAAATCACTTTTACCCAAGGGACAAAGATTGAGGGAGTAATCCACAAATTACTGGGCACTTTTCCAAAATTACTGGTTTATTCATTTGTATGATGGTAACAATAAAATATTTCACATGCAATTTAAACTAATACTACTGCAAATTTGCAATTTTCTAACAAGATATTTTTCAACAGCAGCATCAAATTTCTAAAATAATTTTTTTCTACTATGAATCAACAGTTTCCAGATTTGGCTTTGTTTTAAACCATTTTCTTTAGCCATTCCCCCTATCCCTCCATTTCAGCACCTGATGTCCACCGGCTGTACTTGTGTGCCCCCTTCATTTTTACCTCTCTGCTGTGACTCTTTTGAGTATGAATTATTTAGGTGTTGACCCTGAAAGAAGAACCTGATGTGTCCATTCATTCTTTTCTGTAATAAGTAGCTAAACTCTTAAAAACCATCTTATTTTATTGTCACCCACATCTGAAAGAGGCAATGCAGTGTAATCATCCAGAGCATGAACTTAGATCTCAGGGTTCCAGGGTTCAAATCTCAGCTGGGCCTCGTTAGCTATGTGATTTGGGCAAGTCACTTTAGCACTTCCTAAGCTTTGTCATTCCTTCGCCTTATGGTAGATAGGTTAATCACTCCTTCCTCACCCGGTTATCATAAAGAGTAAGTAAGTTAACACATGCACAGCAATATAGACCAGAATCTGCATGTGGTACTACATACTGTGCAAGAGGTAGCTGTTATTAGTCACTCCATTTTCATTTTTCTTGGGTCCCTCTTCTTAGAGACTCTCTGGGAGAACTCTGTACTATCCCCTCATGGTATTGCTTGACTCATCTTCTTCATTCACTTCTCTTCTCAAGCTTGGTCTTCCATAACTGGTCTACTCTTTCTGGAGGCCTTTATCTCTACCAGAATGTATTCCATTTCCCAAAATTTCTGATGACTTCCCAGCCCACTTTGGCCTAACCATGTTATTATCTGAAACGTAATTTACTAACACTGATAGTAGATTGCAATTCATAATCTTCAAGGCACAAAAAATAAAGGACCACTGCACTGTACAACTTGGTGCTGTTTCTTTTAAAAAAATTTTTGTTGTTGTTATGGTGGTGGTGCTGTTTCTTTAATATGTTATAAAGTAAGCTTTATCTCAACTCAACTTGACAGAGTGGCTATAGTGGCCATGTCTCTCTACTAAACAGATTAGAGACAAAGTCATGCTTTCAGTTCAACAAATTTAACATGATAGCTTAAGAGCTGAAGGGAAATGGTGGGTAGGACAATTCGAATATAAGATGTAGATTCGAGTTAAATATGAACTTGAATTTTAAAGAGCCCACTGCAGTTCTGTAATTGAAGTATGATCTCCATCAACAAAGTGCCCTTATTTCTCCCTCTTCTAATGCTATCAGCCACAATATCAGCTCTAGTTTAAGCTTTTGAGATTCCCAAGGCTGTTTGAAGTAGAAAGGACAGCATCCCACTTTTATAATGGCTACTGTGTGTTGGCTATGCAAGGCAGGCAATAGTAAAACCTAGTGGGAGTCAATAAACTGTGCAGATAGGACTCGGAAAATACCTAACCAACAAATAGGTTCTGTAATAATGTGACATTTTTATAGTCACATTTTTTAACCATAACAGCACTTGAATGGTACCCATTATAGTATTTCAATTTAGTCATTTATCTAAAAATGAGTTTTATCTTGGCTCATAAATAAACAGTGACATTTCAGCAATTTGAAAAGCTCAGCTTCACCTTTTGCTGTGAAGCTCATTTTACAATTACAGAAACACGTGCCCTTCTGTGCCATGTTGCTTAATCTTTGATTTATGGCTCCTATCTTTGTGGTAACCTCTTTGTATAAACTACACAAAGTTTGTACAAGCTCAGCTATTTCATTCTTATGTCTAATCTTAATGGGTTATTTTCTCTGTAGTGGCTATGTCTTTCCCTCAAATAGAATAGGGGAAAAGTATTTACCATTTCAGTGCACCAAATACTATTTAGTATCTTAGTGTGTTCTGTCTGAAATAAGTAATGCAGTTTCTTACCAACCTAGCTAGTTCTAACAGAAAACCCTTGCTTTTCTGTCCTCTGCTTTTGCTACAGCTAATGTGCCTCACAACAAAGCCCTTAAGAGCAATTGCTGCCTGCACTCCTCCTTTCCCCACTTCACTTTCAGCAGGCTCCCTCAGCCAGCAGGCTAAGGGAAAGAAAATGAAAATGACACATCAGAACCATTTCTCCTCCAGACTCATCTCACCTGCCTTTCAGTGGTGATACTTGGATATTTCCAGAGTCACTCCCAACTTTTCCCTCAGCCTCCAGCTTTAGGTCTTGACACATAAATCAGGGAACACGGGAGATGTTTTTTATGGCAGTGCACTTAATTCAGGGGAAATCTACGTCTTACTCAAGGTCCAAGGAGATGAGATAAGTGTAGGTTCCTATAATCCTCCCTTCACCTGTTTCCAAACATTACAGACTTGGCAGGTGGGCTGCAAGGTTTTTGCACTGGGGATGCTGCCAATGACTTATTTCATTACAGATGTGAATTTTCTTCTCTGCATTTCACTATTTCTGTCATTTTGGAAAGTGGGAGAAATGTGCATTTACTCCATCATTTTTAAATAGAAGTCATTATAAATTTTTTTATAAAAATATAGAAAGATGCTGATGTTTGAATACTGAGTGAAAAAATGCAGGATATAAAATTAGATATCTAGAATGATGCATAATTATGATACATGAAGGATGAAAACACAACAAAATGCCAAATTATTGTCTCAGAGTCAGAGAATGATTTTCAATTTTTCTATTGATACATCTTTGCATTTTTTGTGTGTGTTTCTGATGAACAACTATTACATTATAAGTAGGGAACAATGTTTACAAAAACATATTCATGTGGAAACACAACCTATTTAGGACACTCTACTAAGTCTAAGCCTATATTTACACACTTCAATCATTTAACAAATATTTATTGAATTTCTGCCATGGCACAGAGATCATACCAGGTTTGACAAATACAGTAGCAAACAAAGGAAAGTGTTGCATTCATCAGTTAATATTCTGTTGGGGTAGACAGATAATAAACAAAGAAACATAGGATATGTTAAGTTGGGTTAAATGCTATGACAAAAAAAAAATAATTCAAAGTAAAGAAACAGGGGCTTATTTATCAAAGAAACCAAGGAAGGCAAAGAAAATGAACAAAAATAAAGGAGCCTCACTATGTTAATACTACAAGTGCTTATGATCCATTATAATTTAGTTATCTGTTAGGCAATACTACAGTCTGGATGTTTGTGTCCCTGCCCCCCAATTCATATGTTGAAATTAATCATCAATGTGATGGTATTAGGAGATGGGGGGCCTTTGAAGGATGATTAGGTTATGAAGGATTAGTGTCCTTCTAAGAGGTCCTAGAAAGCTGCCTGGTTTTCTTCTACCATACAAAGACATGGTGGAGATGTGCAATTTATGAATTAGAAAGTGGGTCCTCACTAGACACTGAAAACTGCTGGTGCCTTGATTTTGAACTTCTCACACTTCTCTGGAAGTGTTAGAAATGAATTTCTGCTATTTATATGCACCTAGTTTATTTTGTTATAGCAGCATGAACAAAGTAAGGCATTCTGATTCCAGGATCCACACTTATAACCATTGCTGGCTGCTAATAACTGACAAATCACTAAGCTTACAATTACTCCAACGGAAGCTTCATTTTCTACTAAGAGTTATAAAGTACATGGCATATGGCTATGTTCACTTGAACAATTAATTTTGAACCTAATTTAACAATTTTACTTGTACTTTTATAATTTTAAATATCTATGTTTAAAAGTCATGCCATTTTACCCTCTCATGATACATCTCTTTTGTCTGTTCAGCCTCTTGCCGTATAAGCTGCTTCTGTACTTACACCAGTTTGTTGCTCCTCTAATTCTAATAAGTTTGTTACACCAAAGTTACTAAGATGTGTAAGTTAAATAAAACAACTTCCCAGCTGAGATCTAGAATATAAGCTCGGTTCTCTATTCATCCATCCATCCAATCTCACTAGGATTATTTATAATAAATTATCTTCATTTGATTTCTAATGCTGCTACCATAGAATAGAACTTTTTTAAATTCTCACTTGTTTTTGCTGAAATGCCATCTTTATTGGAATCCCTAAAACAAATTTCTTGCCCAATCTTCAAATGTTTTGCCAGAATACCTTACGATAGCATACCTTGATTTTGTTTTTCTTCTTTAAAGGAGATCATGTATATAAATAAATTACCACCTTGTCTAGTCTATAATTGCTTAGTGAATACTTGCATTTTTGCATAGCTATGTGCCAGACAGGAGACTGCATGGGTAACATGACAAATATAACTGGAACATTATGTCTGGCACTGAGAGCCTGTGGTCTAGTGGAGACAAAGAAAGTAAATAATCTATGAACTGGGTGAAGGCAGAGGTCAGGAAAAATGAGTTGACAGGGCAAGGAGGCTAGGAACAGGAAGTGGAAAATACCCAAGAGATTAACTGACTCTGGAAATTTCAGGAAGCTTCAAGTTATTCAAGATTTGGAGAAGGGTAAGAGATTGGTCCTGGAGCCCATGAAGCTGGACAGGTTGGCAAGGCCAAAATCTTAAGGGCTGACATGTTATGCTGAGGACTTTTTATTTTATCCTAGAGCCAAAGAGGACTTATTAAAAATTTACTAGCAAAAACACAGGCAAAATCAATTTTAGAAGTGCTATAGGAATAGGTAAGTATCCAAATTAAGAGATTGCTGCAATAATCAAAGGGGGAAATGATGACAACTAAATAAAGACACTAGAAATAGTAGAAAGAAGACAATCATGGTGAGAATAATTTTAAAAAATTAATAAGGCAAGGCTTGTCGAGTGTCTGGATGCTGAAGTATATAAGGGGTAGGGATCAAGAGAACAGAATGCTATAACTCTCTTGAAAACTGGGGCCATTTATTAAACAAGGAAATTGGGATAGAGCCAAGATTTGAAGGAAAAGCAATGAATTTACTTTGGATATAGACTTCATAAGAGTGGATAAAACATTAAAATACAGATGGTCAGAAAACAAAGAGGATCTCTAGTCCAGGACTAGAGAGAGATAAAAACTTGGAAATCACCAACAGAGGTGATAGGATAAGCCTTGAGAATGGATGACACAATCTATCTAGAATTATTCATTAATACTAGTCATTGAAAAACACACATAAACTCTCTTTCCATAGTGAGAAAGGTTTAAGATTTGGCTCAAATCATCCTTTTTAACCTCATCTCTTACCACTCCACACCATACATCTTATTGTGAAGTCACATCAAAATACAACTTCCCAAAGTCTGTTAGGTCCCAATGCTCTCCCCTAAATTTCCTGCTGGTGAACCCTCACTTGGCCCTTAACTCTAAATCAAATGCTATGCCCCACCCCGAGAAGCCTTTGGGAATCTGACCATCTTCCTCTCCATTCTCAGGAGAGTTCATTGCTCTCTCCCCATCTTCATACTATAGTATATGGTTCATGCCCCTACTACTGACATATACTTGTCCTTCTCCACCATGCAGAAAGTTCCTAAAAGAAAAAAAAAACTGCATCCACACAAGGAAAGGTACCAAAGCATGTTTACAGAACAAATGTGTAAAGTGATATGTCCTCTACATGTAAGTGCCATCAATTAATCTACCTTAAAGAACCCATGGCCACTATTTGGCAAGAAGCCACAGAAAGTTCTCAGGTATGATGTGATATCTGGAGTACGATCCATGCAGACATTTATTCTCACACTATTAGAATAGCCAATTACTCAAGTCAATACAATTGATGTGAAAACTGTAATCATTTAGAACAATTACCATGAATATACAGGTCTTCTCAGTGAAAATGTTACTATATTTCCTTCAAGGAAAAAAATAAAAGGAAATGAAATCTAAACAGAAGTAGAGGTTTGGACAAAGTGGTAGGAGGTTTCACTAGGATCAACTGGGAGATCATTATGGCATTTGATGTAATATCTCCTCCAAAAATGAGAGTTCAAAGACAATAAGTAGTTGAGAAAGTTTATATTTGTTTAACACCCAACATATGAAAGCATATCTTCATAAGAGATAAAGAAATAAACTACCTGGGATTGACCTTGAAGAAAATGCTAGTGAAAAAATAAAGAGAGATCCACATGTTTAAATGACCATAATTCCTTCTAGAAACATCAGCTCCTCTGGTAACAGGGTATTTGTTTTTGCCTACTCAGCTCCTAACTCAAAAGGGACAATATATAAATCTTTATTTGGACTGACATCAAAAGACCTTTAAAATTGCTATTTCTCCCTCGACTCTACTTAATTGTAGAAAAGAGACACTTCTGAAATTTCTTTTTCTCCTACAATGTTAGAGACTACTTGGGCAATTTTTCTAAGACACTGAAATATACATCTCTAAGATCTGAAATTTTAATAACTGCTAACAAATTTATTATCAAATGGAAAGAAGTTGTAGTATACTTTGTGTTTTCAACTGATCTCTACTTCAAGAAATTTGTTAGTTTTTACTCTTGATAAATAATGAATATGCTATAAGTTATGGATGAGATGCTGCTAAATATCACAAAGTGAACTATTTTATGTGGCTCAAGAACACTCTAACACAGAAGTCAGAAAGATGTATATAAGTAGAAAATCTGCTACACAAATGATAATGCTTGTCTCCTACTCTGTGTGGACTGTAAATAAACAGATCTAGCCCCAGGAGCCTATAAGACATTCAGCCCTCAACTACTAGGAGGACACTAACGAGAAATATGTAGCCCTATCCCTTACAGTAATTAAGTTGAAGCACTGAGTTGTCCATGATTCAGCCCCATGATTACTTAGAGGTTATGGTAGGATTTTTTACTTTAGGAATACCCACTTATCTCAAGAAAGTTGTTTTAATTTACTAAATGCTTTGAAGTTGCAATTTTCTTTTTCAGACATGTTGTGACTATGTATCCTGGCTAAGAGCAACAAAAATGAAAATCCTTTCTTTACTTTTCAGTTCTGCCAACTAGAAACACTGTGTGACCTTACCCCTTGATTTATCTGTTTGGTTTTTCCCATTTTTAGCATTTGCAAGATAATAGTGGTTTCCCTCTCACCTTAAACAAAAAATTTTAAACTATGCAACAACAATACTGCAAATCCAATACTTTGCTTAAAAAGAAGAAAAAAAAGACAAGCAGAGGGTGTAGCTCGTTGCTACAGCATGCAGGCTTGGATTTAATACCAAGAACCGCAAAAAACAAACAAACAAACAAAATGCTAATAATCATAAGACAGTCATGTGCCACACAATAATGTTTCAGTTAGTGACACACTATGATGCTTACTAGCTATCTTAGTTTGTATTAAGTATATTCTATGATATTCATACAAGGATGAAATTATCTAATGATGCATTTCTTAGTATGTGTCCCCAATATTAAGTGACAGGGAACTAACTATATTTAACTTTGTTGGATGCATACTACAAGCCAATCATTGTACTAAATTCTACCTAACCCATGTCATTCTTACAATGACTTTTGAAACAGGTAATTACTTCTATCAATCAGGTTCCTGACAGGACACAGGTAGCACACTCAAATGCAATTTGAGGGTAGTTTACTAAAAAGATCACTTGCAAAGGTATGGGAAGCAGAGTCTAAAGAAGCTATAAGAGACAGTGCAGGACCCTGAGCTGGTAAGACTCAGACAGTGCAGGACCCAGAAGTGTCTGGAGGAGGGCACAGTCACTGAACCAGAGAAGAGCCTTGAGGAGACAACAGAGGGTGGTGGCCTGGGAAGGGGGTGTCCAGGGAATAAATAGCCCAAACTCCCCTCTTGTTTGCTAATCTCCTGGTCATGCCTCCCTTTGGCCAAAACCCAACCATAGCCAGAGAACAAAGGAGCCTGCTAATTCATCTCCTTGGCAGGTGTTTTAGTACACAGAGCAGGTGGAGAAAGATAAAGTGGAACTGATTTCCATTGTTCCCATTTTATCCCCAAAGAGCAAAACTTACTTGAATAAATGAGATGATCAACAAATATTTGCTAATAAATAAATAAATAAATAAACCATGTTGAAATACTGAGAGGTTCAATAAGCTATCCCAAGTGACACACACAGAAAGCAGTTGAGTCAGGCCTTGCTCTGAGGGTCAAGCCCATACTCAGAACCAGTACATTCCTCTGCCTCCTTATCCCATGCCATTCATATACAGTTGGATATTTTCAGAGATGCTGAAAATGACTGCCCTCAAGAAGCTTGTAATCTATGTGGCAGGTTTCCTTTTCCATCTCATTATTGTCAAAGCTCTAAATTTTCTCCTAGCATCAAAAATTCTATAAAAGCAGGCCTAAACCTCTTACAGTTCCATCACATATTCCAACTAGTGACTAAGCAGTGAGACTTTCCCTCACCTGGCATTTTGCCTATTTATTTGACCAAATCCAAAGCACCTCAATTCAGATGGTCTGAGTATAAGTAACAAAGGTAATGTGCTATATCTTTTCTGAGAAAAGCTCCTAACCTTGATTAATTGCAATGGAGTAAATCTTAGGTTTAGGTTTTAGATTATGAACACATTTACTCTGAAAGACATAGAAAGATTAATTTGTTCATACAACATATTGATCATATAGAACCTATCAGACATTGTGCTAGATATTTGCACAGATAAAGAAAACAATTCTTACCAAAATTAACAATTGGCTTTCTACAGGAAGGACTTAATTATTCAGAGGGTAGGGGAAAGTGTGTACCTTCCAAAAGAGGCTGGGAGCTCATATGCTGGACTGCAGTCATAATCCTGCCCCCCCACACCAAGCATCCTTCTCTAATTTTATTCAGGTTTTTTAACTTGGATATAAGGATATGATCCTGTAATAAGCACAAGTCATCCTAACCCTGTTCCTGAGACACTTAAGTACTCTGCTAGTTTTCCATCTCTTATGGAAGAACCCCTGCTTTGAAATACCAGTCCCTTTGCACAGGGGATTGCTTCAAATAGACATCAAATAGGAATTTATCCCTGTGGGTTTTTTATTAGTTCTGTTTTTTGAGCTTGGGGAGGACTCTTTCATGCCCAATCCAGACTAAAATAGTATACAGCAATCTTCGTCTTTCTCAGGGACAAGGCAAGTGAGCTGGCATAGCTCCTCCCTTTCATGCTGTGCAAGCATGAGCTTTGCATTAAAAACACACACACACACACACACAAAAAAAAAAAAAAACACTATTGTACACTGCATCATGCAGTGAGGTTTGCCAAAGGAGGGCAGAAAGAAAGAAAAGCAGAGTTGATTTCCTTCACGCAAGTTTTAATGATTTTGGAAAACTGTCAACCTGGACCAAATTTCTGTACTAATTTGACATTTTCCCACTAAGGCAAGAATGCAAAACCATCAATTAGGTTCATGATAATTAGATTTCAAACAGCTATCCATTTTCTTGACAATTATAACAAATGGAAAAATTCACTCCACTAGAAATCCAAATACTTCATGATGCTTATTTCATAGAGGAGCTCTAGGTAAAAATCACATTTTCAAATATCCTCATGATATTTAGTTAGGTACAAACAATTGTACATCCACTGCAAAAGAAAGCTTTAAGTTTACAGGACTCCACTGCATGAAATACATTTACATACATTACAAAAGAGAGAAGCAATGATAGTCTCTTACTGGGAGAAATTTACGTCCTTCTTTTCACCAAATCAGTCTAACTTTCAAGGAGCTCCCAGCTCTGCTATATTTCCTAGCAACAGGAGTAAACATTGTACTACATCCAGTGCCCAAGATTTGTAACCATGTTAATCTGTGAGTACTCAACGTAATTAAAGATTAGACTTTTCAATTGTATTTTTAGTGTACAACAGTACTGCTAAATTATGATTATCAGTGGCTAAGTGTGCTTACGTCTGCAGAACTCAGGGAATGAAAATGAATCATTTATTTCCATCTTGATATGACTGTGCTTCTCAGAGGCGCTATTCTCTGAGTTCATGGGCCTTGGAGTTCATTGGAATTCTATGGTTAAAACAGCTTGGAGACCTCATTTATGAAAATTCCTTTAAACCTTTCACCACTTTGACGAATCCAGTCCAAGTTCACTGAGCCAATTCAAAAGTAGCTTTCAGCCTTTTTATAGGTTTTCAATTACACCAACACAGCACACCAGAGCCATCATGTTTGAAGAAGGATATTTTAGTTGCAGAGAGACATGAATCCTTTTTTAAAATACCCAAATGAAAGCAGCATTCCCCGAACTCGAGCAAACAGATGCAGAGCTTTGTCTATCTTGAACCATCCTTGTCTTACTAAACTCAAGATCGTCAAACTACTTAAACATGGCTAATGTTTAGTTATTTACTATATGATGTAGGCTGATTTTTTTAGTTTTTCAGAATTTCCTTTCAAGAACATTGGCAAGCCACCTCACTCTCAAACTGTTCCAGATAGTTCTTTGAGGAATTGTTCAAAACGTTTTCTAACTTATTAATCCCCCTAATATATAGCATGTGATAGTAAGATCTTCTTTTCCTGTATGAACCAGAAACAAAATCCCAAGTAAGTCAATGAGCTTCTCCAGGTTGAAACTGGTGATCAATGGTTAAGACTGAGGTAGGCCCAATTATACCTTTCATTCCAATGTCTTTTTAAGTGGGCCTGGCTAATTATTTTCTTTTTCCTTTTTGAGATGTTTGTATGACTTAATAGCTCAAACACTAATATTTTTCCCATTTTTAAACTCTGAATTTATTTGAATATATAGGTAGTATTATTTTATGGAAGTACCAATATTTTAGACTTGGTCATATGGATTAATTTCAAATGACATTTATCATGAGGGGTAAAGCAGACAACCTAAAACACGCACATAAATTGTTTAGAAGCACAGGCAAAAATTTAAATACTATATGTGCAAAGGTAAATTTACTCGGGATATAAATCTGTGGTTCTCTCAGGGGGAAGAGTGATAATTCTAAATGATTGGAAACATCCAGAAAGTCCATAGTGATGGCCCTAACAGCTCCCTGATGCTGCCTGTTTCCTGAGCAGTTTATGTCACTTGGTCCTTTGTAATCTCAGTAGGAGGTTTGTTCAATGGATCAGTGTTTGTATTTGATCTGTGCTGCTGTTTGTTTTCTCATCCTATTAAATAAAATTATTATAATTTAACATACTAGGGTATTAAAGAGATAAAGCTATATGCTAAACAAGATGTGTATAGATAGGTAGGCTGAGGACAATTCTGGTGTAGGGGTAGAGACCTGGTTTGTGACTCAGAGGCCACCTGTCCATTCAGTTTGACCCAAATGCCATTCTGTGGCTCCTGGAAGATTGAGCTGAGAGCTCTGAGATAGGGGAGTAGTAAGCAGAGGCTGGACAGATGGGCCTTCACAGATCAATCCCTTCAGCTCCTGGGGCTACAAATAACCCTCCTTGTGGCTGGAGTTGTGGCTCAGTGATAGAGCACTTGCTTAGCACATGTAAGGCACTGGTTTAATCCTCAGCACCATTAAAAATTACTAAATAAGATACTGTGTCCATCTATAACTAAAAAAGTATAAAAAAAATAACCGTCCTTCATTGGTTAGTGTATTCACCATATACTGAGTGTCAGATGTGGGCCCATCATATACTGCACTCTGCACCAGGGAAAAAAAAGATGACAACAATGCTTCACCTACCCTCAAGCCCAGGTTGAAGAGCACAGACAGCTATGTATACCTCCTACAGAGTCAGCAGCAGAGGTTGGAACTGAGTGCTGAGGGAGACAGAGCAGGTGGTTGGTGAGTGTGTTTGGATGCTCAGAGTGTATAAGCCTATGATCCACAATGGGGGCCTGTCACTATATGTGGCTACTGAGTATTGGAAATGGGGCTAGTCTGAGTCACATATAAAATATACAACAAATTCCAAAGGCTTTGATTGGAAAAAAAAAAAAGAATGTAAGGTATCTGGTTAATGATGTTTTATATTGACTTCATGTGGACATGCTGTTTTGGATATGCTCTGTTAAGTAAAACTTAATGTCACCTGTTTTCTTTTACTTATAATGTGTCCACTGGAAAATGTTAAAGTACCTACATGGCTCACATTCATGAAGTCTAACACATTTCTCTTGGGCAGTACTGGGAATAGTCACAAAACACTTGCAGAGAAAACCTGGGAAGGCTACCCAGGGAGGCTATCCAGAGACTCAGAGATGCTGCCTCAGGAGCAGATGGGTGAGCAGGGAGAAGTAACTATGGAATGAGGAAGAGAACACACAGGGGAACCCACCAGGGGCTACAAAGAGGGAGCAGCGACTGGCCATGTGTTTGCTTTCTGAGCAGGATTTGTCTGCTGAATTCATTTGTAGCAAAGAGAGCCCAGAACATAAAGACCATGATAGTAACATCTCGAGTAAATTAGAAGCAGCTTGTGGTTTATAGTGAGCAATGCTCTACTGGGGACCAGACCAACTAGTTACCCCTGTCTTCACCCTGTCTGTGGTTAAGTCATTTGGTCACTCTTGCCTTCTCATCTGCAACAGGGACACTGAGATTAACTACTCTCACTGTGTGTCCCCTGATTCTGTCAACCAGGAAACAGAAGCACTCTAAAACATCCTGGAGGGAGGAAGGGCTAGAGAAGTTGACAATGGTTTGTAACTGAAGTTCTAAAGCTGCAAAGAACAGAGATTTGAGTAGAATAAATTATTTATACTTTCTTTTACATAAAAATTATCACACTTTATTTAAATTATTTATGAGCCCATTTCCTGGCAAGATATAAGGTAGATGTAAGTTCCACAAGCTCAGGATTCACTTCTGTCTGCTCACAGTTGTGACCGTAGGTTGGAGTAGGACAGGCTCCAGTGAATATCCCTGGAAGGGATCACATGGGGAATTTACAGTCATTTTTTGATGCCGAGTATCAACTCAGTTAAAATTTTCAGGTGTGAAAACTATAACCAGCAATGTAGTAGGAACGTACCTAGAGACGAGCAAGCCAGAAGTGCTGTCTTTAATGATGTCACCTGCTCTGTGTGTGAGACAGTTGTGGCAGGTGAAGGAGCAGAGTGAGCTACAACTTTCCTAGCCTTCTGGTGCTGGCTGTGCCTGCACTGGAGACATATCGGGGGCTCTGGCTGCAGAAGCAGCCACTTAACCAAGACATTGAAGTCTGAGAGAGGTCAGGACTAACAGAGGGTTCAAATTTCCCTGTTTCAGGTCGGATGCCTCATGTGGTAGGATAAATGAACATGGCAGCAGCATGAAATAACAGGGATACAGAACTGGGTTCTGCATTCAATTCCATTTCACCATTTGACAGTCCGGAGACAAGTTTCTTCTTATAACCTCATCCTCCATAACTTAGAACTAGGTTCATGGTGCATGTCTTAGAGGGTTGGTTATCTATGATATTTTCAAAAAAGCCTGTAAAATGTTAAATGATAAATGGTCAAGTGTAATACACAGTAAACACTCAACAATGGCTGTTTTCTTTCTTCTGTTTTAAACAGGGTTTTAGGGTACTATGGAGTACCAGGAGTCCATAGTATCCATGAAATACCAAGAAATCCAAAGATGGTATTTAATAGATCCTTGAAATCCCAGAAATTAAATAAAAAGGGCTGTGCATGTATGTGTTTGCATATCTTTTTCTCCAAGGAAATGATCCATAGCTTCATCCAAACCTCAGGCTGGAGACAGGTTAAGAACCATTGAGTTTCTGTGCCTTCCAGACTGTTTGGTTCCCTTTATGGAATGAGTCTGAATGACTCTCAAAGCCAAGCTTTCTCTGTGCCTGCTCAAGAGGCCTGCATTTCATACACAGCAGTACGACCGCCCTAGGAGGCTTTTATTATCTGGAAGCAGCAGGGTCACAAGAATATGACTGGAATGGCTAAGGTAGAAATTCTTAATTTCAGCTATAGTACTAAAGTCCTTGCCTCTTTACAACTTTTCCTTTGTCTTTTTGCCATAATTGATGCCCAACAGAGGCCACTAGAGTGTTTTAAGGGGTAGTCACTTCATCTTAGAAGATCAACAACAATGAAAATCATCTCAAGTGATCCAGGAGGGCCCAGTTAACACTTTATTCTCCTCCTCAGCAACCCAGATGAGTGTCTGGCAGCTGGACAGTCTCCAGGGAAAGGGAGTTTAGGGTCCATCAAGCCACCTCAACTCTCTAAATCCCAGTTTCCTCTTACATGAACAAAGGATGATAGATAACAACACCTCCTTCCCTAGGGCTGCTGTGAGGATTAAATAAAAAAGTAATTTTAAGGCATCCAGGGAGCACACAACACAGAGTATCTCATAAACATTAACTATTAAATCTCCTCTTTGATGTTAGGAAGGAAAATGACTCCTCATCTGGTCTCTAAAACAGCTTTGAACCTACAGATTCACTTTGGGCTGATGCTATTTTTCAGCCTCTTTCTTAAGGTAGTTGTTAATGATAGAGTAAAACACAATTATAAGAACACTTGGAAAAACTTAAAAAAAAACCAAAACTCTCTGATCAGCAACTTCAAAGAGATCCTGCCCTTCATGTCCAATGTTCTAAGATGAAAACTTGAGAATAAAGTTAAAGGAAATGGAATAACTCTAAACAGAAACTCGCTTGGAAAACCTAGAAATTAATGATTCAGCCCAGATTTTTTCATTCATTTGTTTTAAACATTACTGAGCATATATGGTGTGAGAAGCACTATATTAGGTCTGGGGATATGCAAAGACCAGAAAGTACAGTCATATTTTTTATTTTTATTTTATTTATTTATTTTTTGAGAGAGAGAGAAAATTTTTAATATCTATTTTTTAGTTTTCGGCGGACTCAACATCTTTGTATGTGGTGCTGAGGATCGAAACCGGGCCGCACGCATGCCAGGCTAGCGCGCTACCACTTGAGTCACATCCCCAGCCCAGTCCTATTTTTGACATTTGTGTAGAGGAAGATGGGTGCTCAGCAAAGGCGGGGGTTGAGTTGGGAAGGATTACTAGATGATTAATGGGTCAAGAAAAGAGAAACAATTCCCACTGAGACAATAGCACAAGAAAAAGCATGAGGACGAAGCAGAATATAGCCACTGGATGCTTTAAAAGTTAAGCAGGTCAGTCAGCATGGCCAGAATATGGGCAGCTAGAAGAAAACTCTGCTGAACATACCCCTCTCCTGCATCATGGAAGGCAGAGCCTGCATTATGGAAAACCTTGACATTACAGTCTGCAGCTTGGACTTTTCCCCAGGAACATGATAAGGTTTTGAATGGTTCTTAGCAGGGAGTTTCAGGATTCGGTTTCATTTATCTGTTCTTTAAAAAGAGCACTCCAGCAGGTGAGACTGGAAGAGCATTCTCAAAGATGTCCCAAGAATAGTGAAATGGAAGGTCTGGAGTAGGGGGAGGAGGAGTGGGAGATGAGATCAAGAGCAGTCCCAGGCTTCTGGCCTGGGGATACAGATGGGAAAGGCAGTATCTGCTGTTTCTGCTCACACTGCACTCACTCCTTTTCAAAATTTTCTTTTAAAAAACATCCTTGCCAAGTGTGGGTGGCTCATGCTTGTAATCTCAGCAACTCAGCAGGCTCAGACAGGAGGATGGCAAGTTCAAGGCCAGCCTCACCAACTTTGTGAGGCACTATGCAACTTAGTGAGGAAAAAAAAAAAAAAAACCAAGGGCTGGGTATGTGGCTCAGTGGTAGCATGCTTGTGTGGTATGTGTGAGGCCATGAATTTGGTTCCCAAAGAGCCAGATGGGGAGGAAAGAACAATTACAAAATTCTTTCCCACTCTCAGGTCCCAGGACTTAGGAGGGTTCTGCTGACCACTCTCCCATTCACCTACTCTATCCTCAAATTGCTACTCTGATGCATACCTCCAACCCCTTCTGGAAGAACTGGACACATGAAGAAACCAGAGCCAAGTGGCATGGTCTAAATTTTGGTCATAAGAACAAGATCACGTCTGTGAATATGATCAAAGTGGTCTAATCAGAGTTAATCCTGAATTTTTCTCTCTTCTTATAGGAGTTAAGACTAAAGTTGCTGATGACCAGTTTTCCACGAGGAAGAAGAAAGGAAATCAGAATTGGCTCATTCCTGAACTTTTCCTTTACATAAACCAGACTTTGCCCTTCCTACTTAAGTAAACTGGGTTTCTATCACAACCAAGAGTCCTAATACAAAAAAAGAAATATAAGTTTATTTTTATGACTGGCAGATTAAAAAAATCTACATTACTATGACAAGAGTGCCTTAAAACATTTAAATCTACAAAAGGCACTTAGGGATTTTATAGCAAACTCTACCCTGAATAATGAAAAGCCAGACCAGACTGTTTTAGAAAATGTTACTGCACCAGATAATGGCACATTCACTCATTCAATTAACATTTATTGAGTATCTTCAGGGTTCTTAGGCTTGTGCAATAAAAACTATAAAAGTGTATGCTTGGATTTTAGCTGGTCCATCCAAGGGCCTTCTATAAAGAGCAGCTGTGTATGCTGTTCAGACTAATTGTGTGAAGTCACAGAGGCCAGGTGTTTCTGTCTGGCCCAACAGCTGCACTTGGTGGTAAGGACACCACCTGAATTTCAGTCTGGCTGTCTATAAAATGAGGCTGATGAAGCAGCAACTCAAATGAGCTCTTAGGTGAAAGATAGAACAGAAAATGTTTAGAATTCCTCTCCTCACTAATAAAATGTCCCCTAATGTTTATGGAGGAGCCTGGATAAGGCATCACGCCAGGCCATCTTTTTTTTTTTCTTTGCTTTCCATGAGAAAATACCACTATTTGTATGGGCTTAACTGTTAACAATGCACCTACATCTCAACATATGTATGCCTAGGTGGTTGCCTCCTGCCCTGTTTGCTTTCTTGTGACTAAGTCCACATAAATCTCAAGTGTCCATCTTCAGTGAGCTTTTCTTGATTTTGCCACAATGTGTCCATCCCTACTTCTGATAGCACCACCTCAGTGTGTGCCATCTTGGTGGCACTAACTCCCCATTGTTTGACACCTTGGTAGGGCCATCAGTTCATGCATCTAACTCAAGAGTATGCATGCCCCTCAAACTAGGCCAAAGGTATGTTCCTGACTAGTCTGCTGAATCCAAGCAGACTTCCGGATGTGCCTCTGGAGAAAGGACATCAGTTCTTCTTCCTAGATGGCCAGAGCAGTTGTTTCCATTCCGAGAGTGGTTCTTCTGACTTCCCTTTGACATCTTAGGGTATCCTCAATGTCACATTTTATTTTTTCTTGCTTTACAACTAAAAATACTTACCTATACACAATAGTCTATGGCAATTTAAACACAAAACAATAGCTAACATTCATAGCATACTCTGCAGCTTAGAATATACTTTCACCTTCAATTTATCTCTTTTAATCAACCTTTCTGGAACTGAATTTTCTCCTCCCCCCAAATAAATCACTTATTGATTTCTCTATTTCTCAGAACAGCACAATCATTCTTTCAGTCACTTAAGCTTTTTAAAATCTCAGAATTTAATTGATTTTGACTTCATGCTTTTACTAACCCCTATAATCAGTCACCTAATTCTAAATATGGGATCTCCCAGATCAACCCCTTGCTTTTCATTTTCTCTGCGTCCACCTTTATCAGAGCCTTCCCTTCAACCCAGCCTTGCTCTGTGAGAGTGCCACCAGCTTATTGTCTGCAATGCCACTGTCAGAAGGATATGGCTAAGATTTTATTTTCATTGTGTCACTCATCTTCTTCCTGTGGTTTAAAGAACAAACATTATAGGACAATGGTTCACAAGGCCATTCCTTAACCTAAATTCTGGGTTTGCCATAAGCAAGCTCTTCCTCTTCTCTAGCTTACATTCCACTATTCCTCAGCAGAATACCTTTGCTAGAAATAAGTTTACTCAAAGGTGTCTACCCACCATCCTCCAGAAAAAGAAAAAGGTTGTAATTTTTTGCAGGTCCTTCTCATTTTAAGTGGAGTTCTTTCTACACTCGTTGAATCTGGGCTTATCTTATGATTTGATATAATTAATGGGAGAATAGCTAATGGGAGAATAGCTAATGGGATACAAGCATAAGATTAAAAGTCACCTTTACCCTGGGAGTTGTTCTTTTTCTGTTCTTAGAACACTGGTTGCTATGTAAAAAAATGCCCAGGCTAGCTGGCTGAACAAACAAAGATGTTGTGTCCGCCGAGAACTAAAAAATAAATATTAAATAAAAAATTCTCTCTCTCTCTTTCTATCTCTCTCACTCTCTCTTTAAAAAAAAAAAAAAAAGAATGAAAGGTGCATGTGCCAGTCACCTGTGCACCTGATGGTGTGACAACTTTCAGACAAATCAGTGAGGCCATCCCAAGATTATTCACTTGCTAACTGATGATGCTTGAAGGAACCCAGCCAGGATTAGCAGAAGCAGAAGCACCTAGCTGAAGTCAGATCAAACTGTTGACCAGAGGAATATGAGCTATATAGTTGTTTTAAGCAACTAAATTTGGGGGTTATTTTATAACTTTTATGATTTGGGTATAAGGTGCCTCCCAAAAGCTCCTGTTAATATAAGAATATTCCGAGATAAAAATGATTATGAGAGCTATAACCTAAATCAGTACATCCTAGTTTGAATGGACTGGCCATATGAGTGGTAACTATAGGCAGGTGGGGTGGGGTAAGGTTGGAGGTGGTGGGTTCTTGGGAGCATGCTCTGGAAGGGTTCTTTTTTCCTGTGGCTCCATCCCCTTCCCTTCTTTCTCTCTTTCTGCTTCCTGGCCCTGCCATGAACTGAGCACGGCCCTTCGCTTCATCTTGGGTCTAGAGCAAAGGAGTCAACTGTCTATAGACTGAGACCTCTGAAACTGTGAGCCCCAAATAAACGTCCCCTCCTCTAAATTGTTCTTGTTGGGAATTTTGGTCACAGTGATAAAAAGCTAACCAAAAACATTGATCAATCGATAACTGATATGGTCACTTCATCCTCCAAATTCCATCTCAATTACTATTTAGTATCTTGGGCATTCAATTAAAAAATGTCTTCTTTAATGTTTTGTTTCATTATTTAATTTTGATGTGTCCTATTTCCACCTATTAAGTTCCTTGTAAAAAGATTTTTTCTTTATGTTTCTATATTCCACATATGTGTGAAGTGAATAACAATAACTCCTTAGGAGTCTCTTAGTACTTTTTAGGGACCAGCTATCAATCACATCAATTAACAATCAGCATTTCAACATATTTCAATCATTAATTTTGAATGCTAAAAAGGAGTTGACAAGGTGCAACCCACAAAATATAAAATCTATTTATCTAATTTCAAAATAACACATAATATATATTTATGGATTTGTGAATTTGTTTTCAGTAAATTTTGTACTGCAAGTGAACCTACATACCAATCAAAGGGACAAAAGGAAACAAATGTGTAAGGATGAGTGTTTCACAGGAGCGACTACTTGTATTACTTTTTATTACTTTTTCCCAAGACACATATTTCTCCTACGTGGCTTACGACGGTAACCTGAAAAAATGCCAAAAACTAAGCTTTTATTCTAAGTGAGTCATTGATTCTCTTGTTGCTCTTCAATTAGATTTTGCATTTAAAAGAGAAATTCCCCTGTGTTTCTTATAATGATGCACCTGCTCCTTGGGAGATTTCCTCTTTTGACAAGAAATGCCTTAAATCTGGCAAGAAAAATGGCTCCGGGCTTTCTCTGATAATATCAAAGAACATTTGTTTGTATTAGATGTTTGTGTGGGTTTCCCTCCTCTTAAAAGCAATAAAGTTCTGCTACGATTCTTTCCAAAACAACAGCACACTAAAAGTTTCTTGGCCTCTATTCTGTGTTTCCACTGTACACCTGCACCGGAACGAATGCCTGGAATTAGCAAAGCTGTGACATGGCAGAGAAATTCACTTGCTTTAGTCACTTCCTTTCAGACATCAACAAATGGTGAATGTCAAATTCATGAATACAGCATCATTTCCACTCTACTGTCTTAAAAACTTTCTTCATGGAATGCTTGCTATAGAGACAAGGGTGACATTCAATGTTCCATCCCTTCTTTCTAAATTTCCTTTATCATTATCTGAGATATTCAAAGATCTGTAAGAGAAGGCTGGTCATATTCTTTCTGATTCAAGGTTTGAAAATTCAGCATTTGATTATAGGTAACCCTCTACTAATACACCCTTCCAAAGACTTTTGTGACCAATACCAAAATGTCACATCCTTTTCTAATGGTTTTAACTGCATTTTAAAGGTGTTTCCCTTCACCCTACCATGTTGAATATAATTTGAGTTGCTTTAGAAACAGCCAATAAGCATTCTCTCCCAGGTGAGTACACATTAGCATATTGGTTTCCAACACCTTGTTCTCTTCGCTTTTTAAAATTTCAATATGTACAAATGAAATACAGACTACAACCTATTCCCAAGGGAGATGTCTGTTCCATAATACAAAAAATAGGTTTTCGCCTTCCTGCAGATTCAGCAACGAAAGGGGTGCTTGAAAATTACGTGTTTAGAGTGACACCTTGGAGAACTGACATACTCTGCACACATGTAATCCTCATAAACCTCCCAAGACAGCCCTTGCAAACTGCACCCTGGCTGGGCTCCATGGCACGTGGTGTGTGGCTAGATTGTCCAGCAGGGGTTCCCCCTTTTTCCAGGCTATTTGATGGGCACTTGTCAGTAATAACCAAAAGAAGTGGAGCCCAGCCTCCAACAAGTGAAAAGGGGTACAGACAGCAATGCTTCATTAATTAACTTTCCCAAGGAAAGCAATGTTCCCACAGGAAAAAACAACACGTTTCCACCCTCCTAGCGGTCCATTGAAAATGAGCAACAATGCTGTTGCCTTTTTGTTTCCTAAGGACTTTCTTTGCTGCAAGCAGTAGCGTGTTCCTCAAAGAATGCTAGTATTTCCTGTGGAAACTGTATGGCTGCCAGAAATGGCTCATAATTTTTCCTCTTTTCTTTCCGTAAAAAATGAAACAAACAAAACGTGGCACTTGACAATAGCCAAAATTGAGTTTCACCTCACTTACCACCTGCAGATGAAAGTCATCACCACAGAGAAGGCCAAGGGAGAAACATTCCCGCTTAAATGGACTTCCAGCGCAGGACAGCGCTGGAAGGCGGTCCGGTCCGAGCCCGGGCTGGACGGGGCAGCCAGGAAGCCTGGTGCTGATGGGAGAGGGGCTCCCCCTGGGCGGCGGCAACACCAGGTGTCCTCCTTCTTTACGTTTATTATTGTTGTTACTACCTTTGCTATTACTATTACTTCACCCTCTTCTTTTATCAGCTCTTGGGAGCCACTGCACTGCCCATCACTGCTTTTGATAAGATCAGAAGCGGCAGCAAGAATAATAACCACACGAAGAGGGCAGATAAAAAAGAACAATCCTTTGGAAACCGAGGCGGGAGCTATTTCCCCTTCCCCGGAGTAAAGCAACCGCTTGGCAGCCGCCGCCGCCGCCTCTGTTACTATAGAGACCTCCCCCCAAACCCTTTCTGCAGAGGCGCCTCAGCTGCCCCAAGCAGCCTCACAAAGGGGGCCCAGGGGGTAGAGGGAGAAGGGGCGACCACCCGCCGGGGTCGCCCGGCGTGCGAAGTTGGAAAG
>NW_026000026.1:89323357-89335409 GCF_001458135.2 Marmota marmota marmota
CCACCCCCACTTCGCGGCCTCTCCCCCTTGAAATGAAATCGCCCCTCACCGTGACCCATGCGTCAACCGCTGGCACCTCATTGGTCCCCAAACCATTCCTGGGTTCCAGCATAAACCGGGAGGGGGAGAACGGAAGGTGGGCTTGATCCTGGGAAACTGTTGTGTCTGAGAAGCGTTTTGGCAGAGTAATTTGCGTTGGCTCCGAGTCTTCAACCCTCAACCTTCCCCCTCCCCGAGGCTCGCCCACCCTCTTCGCCAAGTAGGGAAGGGCAAGGGGCGGGGAGGGGGGTCCTTTGCCCAGAATGTTCTGTGCTTAAGTGTGGGTGGTGGTGAAGAGGATCTTGGTCTGAAATATTGGCTTGTTAATTCAACAACGTTTTAATGTACTCATGGCCCTATAGTTACATTAACTTTACTTTTAGTGTTTCTTAATTGTTTAGGGGCAGGATGAGGCGACAGTAACGCCTCAGTGGTGACTGCCTCTTTCCTTTCTTATTTCCGAAATGAAATCAGGAGGGAGTGGAAGCATTTATGGTAACTTTGGCTCACGACCGCCTCACTGTTGCCCTTTGGAAAGCTTTAAATGGTTTTAAAGAAATCTCTTTCCCAGGCAAGATGACTGTGAGCCTTCACTCAGCAGAGCAATTGAGGACCACAGTCTTGTCCCAGTGTTTGCCTACTTACCTGAAGCTGTCCCAGAGAGGTGTGAGGACCTAAGACCTGGCCAGTTTCAGAGCATCCTTGTTCCCTTTGCTATTTTCAGAGAAGAGCGCTAAGAACCAGATAAACCCAGCACAGTCTGGGTAGTGGCCATTTGGGGATGTTTGTCATGTGTGACCCTGTCATTGAAAATATATTGTCAATAAAAAGAAAGTCCTGGTTGTTTAAACTGGTGTTCCCTGGGTAATTAGCGTAAGTAATTACTATATTCGGTCCCTATGGAGTGCATAGGAAAGAGGCAATTATGGGTCTAGGAATGGCCAGAGCAATCCTTGCCCTAGACCTATTTGGACTAGTATCATAGTCACTGAAATGGGGAGTAACTTAAATACCAGCAGACATTTCACGTGCTTTTAATTCCATTTCTTTCTTACTGAAAAGTTAAATTTCTTTCTCACCTTGTGACTTTTAACCAAGAGCATGTCCTGCAGTATTATTTGTTTATTGTAACTGATCATATATAAGATTCTAAGTACTTATATGGAAAGTGGCTTCAGGAGTTTGAAAATACACATTATCCCTCAGTAGAAAATGTAAAATCAGATGACATCATATGGCACTAAAAATACTTGAAAATATTGGGTTTAATTTGTTCACATCTGGTTAAAATAAAACTGCTTTTTTTTTTTCCTAGTGTAAACTTTTGAGAAAAGCACATCTTGCTTTCATCCGGTAGATACGAATGTATTGTTGTCACCTTTAACATGATCTTCAAAGAACATACTTTTATTCTGTCTTTAAACATTTCTATGCTCTTCTTTTTAAAATCAAATGATTGGCAGAATCATTTTATTGAAGCATTATAAATTTTTCAACTGTCCTAAACATCCCCTAGCTCTAACAATGAGCCAGGTGTTAACTCAGTGTATCTGATTCAACAATAAGGGACTATTGTATGTACAGAAAATGGATGGTTCTGGGAAAGAAACTTTCAGTTTTTGTATAGCATACCATACTGTAAAGAGCAATCTTTGAGATGTTGTTTCAGCTATTTCCTTTATTTTTATAGTTCTTTTGTTCCTTTTTTTTTCTGTTTCTAACATGTTTTTGATTACATACTTACCATTGTTTCCATGTGATTATTTTTGCAATGTGATTTAGATCTATGCTTGTATACACTTTCCCACATAGGCTGTGAGCTTGCTTTTGTTTGGACTGTTAGTTGGTTTGCTGCTTCTTTGCAAATTCTTGCCAAATGCAAACCACAAATTGATACACCAAAGTGTGGAAGTAGTTTGGTTGAAACAGATTTGAGATTGGATGGCAAGAATATTAGCTTCCTCAGCATAATGTTGGCTTATTTGCCAAGAAAACAAACTGCTTCTTCCTAGTCCTTCAGGCACTTCTTAGTGACATCCAGTCTCTGATACTGTTTTCTAATTAAACAGATGCCTCTAAAGGTACCTACAACCAATAGAGTAGTTTAGCAGCCACAGCCACTGGGCCACTTTCCCCTCTGAACAAACCCTATGCCCATGCATGCCACAGCGTAGGGTGTGTTTCTCCTAGAGTACTTGGCTTGTTTCTGCTTCTTGCTGGTTTCTTATCCCCTACCATTCAGTTGTCAGCTACCATCAACAATGACAAGGAATTTGTATTACTCATATTTGGATCTTCAACACTGAGCACATTTTTACACTCCGAGTTAGCTACTGAAAATAATTAGTGCAGAAGTGCATTTCACTGTATATCATCTGCCAAAGAGCTGCCATGTAATTGTTCATTCAATTATTACAATTAAACATCTGCCTCCTCTATCCTTTTGCCCAATTTCCATAACATATCTTTATTGTGCTATAAAAATCAGATGAAACTACCATAATATTGTCAGTGATCAAACAGGAATGTATTCTCTATTTTTTTATATTTTTAAGTGCAGATTTTACTTAATAAAAATCCAACTCTGGCGTAAAGGCTCAGTTTTTACTGAGTGATTCTGGATCATTGGAAAGAGTGTATTTGAGGTCCTTTTTAATAATTCAGTTGGGTCGGGCTACTTTTTTATTCTGAACCCAGGTTTGTTTCATTTATTTTGCCCTCATCACATATAAATCATTGTAAGTTATTTATATCAAGAATCAGACCATACTAAAGTCTTATGCAAATGTGATTGTATCAGTCAGGATAGGTTAGGTTATGCTGTGGTAACAATCATACAACCATCACTCTAAACTTCCATACATTAATAAAAATGTATTCCTTGCTCTCACTATACTGCAATTTTAGATCAGCTACATCTTTGCTTCACATCTTTCTCACTTTAAGACTCCAGCCTAGTGGAACAATATCACTGGCCACTCTAGTGAAAGAAAGAAATCTCTAGAGTGTCTTACACCAGGAATTAAATGCTCCAGTTCAGTCATTTTTGCTCACAACTCAGTGACCAAACTAGCTGTGTGGCTCTAGCCAATAAGAGCATGAGAAAGTACAACCCTACAATATATCCAGAATATTTTTAAATAAAAACATGAAGGAGTATGAACATATTACATTTCACTGTAGACATAAAACATAAGAGAACTCTCTGGATGTTTTACATAAAAGCAATACAACTATGAAAACTGATACTGAACAAAAGTATAAATGCTATACCCATGTTAATTTCTTAACATGTTAGTTTCTGAAATAGCTCAGAAATAAAACTAATGAAACTATAGGGCTTTGACAAAGATGATTAGGAACCCAGACTTTGATCATTTTTGAGTTTCAAAGAGAAAGGAATGATTAGAGATGATATATTGTTACCAGTTTTCTACTAGGTTCTAGAACATTTCCTCAATCCTCCTTTCTTGTATACTTGCCTCCATATCCTCCACTTCTTTAGAGCAATGTGTCCTTTTGTGCCTGAGCTGAGCATAAATAGGAATTGGATATTCCTTACCTGATCTGTTTCTATGGTAATTTCTTCACTAATGTTTATTTTTTTTCCTTAAGTATTTCTTCCTTTCTCTTTTCTTGGGCCTTTGAGTTTAGCACTTCTAATAAAGTTATAACTGAAAAGGGAGATGAAATTCAAATATGGCATTGTGGCTGCTTAAAATATAGCAGCTTTGATTTAAAAACTTGGTGTAGAAGAAATTTTAAGGATTATTAATCTGATTCCCTAAGATTATCCTGGGAATCCAATTATTCCTATTACTGTGCCTTATGCAGTATTATAAATCATTAGAGTCTTTGTTGTTGGTGTTTTTAAATGGAAACAATTGGACAATATACAAAAATACAACCAGAGACAGCCTGGGGCACAAGTACAGAAAATATCTACAAGAGACTAAGGGGACTTCCTGTAAATTCTCCAATTTGTAAGCAGTGATCTTTCCCCTATGTTCATCTTCCCTAATGAGTCACCAGCAGAGAGCACAGTGAATCGGTAAAACTACTGGAAGAGAGAAAACTATGGATTCCAAACTCTCTTCAGACAATATATAAGTTTCACTGCTGGATTTAACTGTACTAATTTTAATACAATAGCTAGATACTTGAAAGTCAGCATTGAGATTGACTTGGGTTCATTGTTCAGCTTGGCCTTAAGAGACTCTTTGCCCATTCTCCTTAAGCTCCATCTGTAAACCTTCAGTTTTGATTTGAAAGTGGTATTTTTGCAGCTACCCAAGCCCCAGTGGACTGCCTCTTTTTTTCCAGGGATTCTACCCACATTTCCTGGAAAGTTTTTTTTTTGCCTGTCAGGGTGAATTCTCATCTTCAGATCTAATTGAACAATTCCCCTTGGGATATATCACAGCCCTATCTGTCACCTGATGTCTCCATTCTGAGTCAGGTTGCTATTACAAGATAGTGAACCCTCTCCCTGGACACTGTGCTCTCAGGAAACAGCAGTAGTTGAGAAACCTGTGTTTTTGTGTTCCAGAAAATGGCTCACCATAAGGAGCCACCCTTGACCATGTGACTTTGATAAAACTCAATCCACTCTTTCTCATGACTCCCATAGGACTCACAAATGACTCCCTTGTTTACCTATGATAAGGCCAAGCCCAGACCTTTCTGTTTTTGCCTGAATGTGCTGAGAAGACCAGACACAGACCTTCCAAATTCCTATTCTTTGTCTCATGAATGATTAGCTGAGATTAAATTGTCCCTTTGAAACTTGTGAGTCACAGAGATAAACTTTTCAACTGACTGGCCTAGATTTTTTTTTCCCCAATTGCAGAAAGATCCTAACTGTAAATTCATTCACCTACTTGTCTACTCCTCTCCGTAAAAGTCTAAGGCAAAATCAACACACAAAAACACTGATATTCAAAATTAAGGTGTCCATATTGTAAGAATCTGAATAAAATGAATCTTGTTTGTTTTTGCCCTTATATAATCCTTTCATCCTTTGTCTTTTACTCTTTCTACTTTTTTCAGATTTTTTTAAATTTGTTTTAATTAGTTATACATGGCAGTAGAATGCATTTTGACACATCATACATAAATGGAATATAACCTCATTCTTCTGCTTGTACATGATGTAGAGTTATATATGCACATAGGGTCAGAATGTCTGATTCATTCTACTATTCTTCCTACCCCCATACCCCACCTCTTTATTCACTCCCCTCTGTCTAATCTGAAGTGTCTCTATTCTTCCCTAGTCCTCTTTCTTTAACACTGATGTGAATCAATATCATGGATATGCTATTTAACCATAAGTAATTATTTCTAAGCAAACTTTTACAACAAATAATTTTATCTGTAAGGGAAATACCTGACATTCTAAAACAACTGAAGGGTTTTAAAACCCTTCAAATTGTACAAATTTATTATTTAAGTTTTTCTTCATTTTTTCTTTTTTTTAAAAAAAAAATATTTATGCATCTTAATTACACAGAAGGGTGGGTTTCACTGTGGTCATTTTTTTCTGTTGGTGAAAAAAATTTCCTACATCTGAATATTCAACTTAGGGATAAATGTGAATGCTATACATTTGCTAAATTGGTCACTATATTTGCTCTTATAACATGACATGTATATAACAATATTTTATTTATTAAAGACCCAGATCTATTCTGTTGCTCTATCAGGGAATCAATATTCTACAAAGCTTGGGGCTGGGGTTGTGGCTCAGTGGTAAAGCACTCACCTCACACGTGAGAGACCCTGGGTTTGGATCCTCAGCACCATATAAAAATAAATAAACAAAATAAAGATATTGTGTCCATATATAACTAAAAAAATTTAAAACTATATATTTTACAAAGCTTCCAAATCAGTACTTTGCCTTCTGAGTTACACTACTTTCCAACTTGGGCCAATAAGACAAATATTTTTTAAGTTGTAGGATTAGGATGGGTGCTTTCATCATATCTCACAGATTAAAGACTACTTAATACAGTGAAGGAAAGAGAGAGGAGAGGAGAGGAGAGGAGAGGAGAGAGAGAGAGAGAGAGGGAGAGAGAGAGAGAAAGGGTATGTGCACGTGTGCACAAAAGAGATCCTCAGGGGAGCTTCACTCCCAGAATGATTCCCTGATTACAGGCCAGTGTGCATAAAATAAGACATCATGTGGGGCAGTCTGACCCTGACTGGGGATTTCCATTTTCAGAGGAGAAAAAAAATGAGAAAAGTTCATTTAAGATGAAAACTTAGGGCTGGAAAGTCTTACAAAATTCACATTCTGTAAGTTAGACACTAGGGATTTCACACATGTGCACAAAAACAGATTAAATCTCTGTTTTAGTATTTGAAATTAATTTAATTTTTTAAGGAATATAGATAATTTGAGTGTGTTTAAATGATTTAAAGAGGAATGGAGGCTAGCCATGCCACACTCACTTGGACCTGCCATGGTTGCAGACTATGAAATCTATGAAAATGCATTCCATCAATTGCTTATCAATTGTAACCACATTATATATTTAATTACAGCTGATTATATAGGCAATTACAATGTCTCTTTTCTAGATTTTGACAATAATTTTAGGACAGCTTATAATTTGTGTTTTACATGTTACTATGATATATGTCCACCTTAGTTGGATCCAGAATTTCTATTATCTTTACAAACAATTTACCATTTTCCCTCACCTATTATACCTTGAGACCAAATAATGCATTTGAAAATGATTAGATGGATTCACAAGTGGTATTCACATCTATGAAATGTAAAGGGGGGATTTAGATCCTGTGAGGATTAAAACTATAACTGACTTTAGTCCAAGGTTTTATCTTTAAGCCGCTTTTAGTGGGTTAATAGGACAGAAACCTCCCCACCCCTGGATAAGCCATGCAAAGGAATTAGAATTGGTTACCTCTAAGCAGCAGCAGAAAGATGTCAACGAGTAGAATGCTTAAGTAATTATAATCCCCAGTGTTCCAAACCAGAATAAATCCTATTTCCAAACAGGTTTGGGGAATAAAGAGTAGTTCTGAAAATGAATTAAGTTTTTCAGCCTTAGATATAACTATCTTGTGAGTTTTGTTTTCTTCCCCAAATTTATAACTTTCAGAATCTAGTTCTCTGGCATGGGGACATATGGTCCTCTGTAGAATAAAACAAAGAAAGAAACTGTAAATATATAGAAAGCTGGATGAAATTTTAAAAGCTGATGGCTGATTTAAACACAAATGTTTCTTATAAATCATGGGGAGATTTTTAAAGTTCGTTTATAAGAATAGAGAAAGATGGAATTGTTGATGGAACAAATGTTTTTAAAATTTAAAGTCCAAGGTAGCCCTGTAGTTTAGAGATTAAGTACACTGACCTAAAAGTCAGATCCTTCTTAGGATCAAAACTCACTGTCTTCACTATCTGTTACTGTCTTTAAAGTTATTTAATGCAAGCAGGCTATAATTTCCTTAAGTACAAAATAGGCTGTTAGAGTTCCTACTTCAAAAAATTATTATGGGAATTAAGTAAGCTAATATTTTAAAATAATTGAAAAACTAAATAATTAAGAGAATAAGTTTTTTGTTAAGTAAGAAAACTCTATATAGCCTAAGGATCCTGTGCAAATCACTGGCAGTATAAATTCTGGAGCTGAGGTCTGGCTAGCTGGATGCCAATCTATTTCTCTGCTTATATCATGGCATAAATGGAACCAGAATTCTTTGTTCCTTAAGCTATAATGGTAGCACATTGTGGATACTTATGCAATAATATATCCTTGTTCACAACCCTATTCTTATTGTAATCACACAGATTATATAAAATGTTATATACAAAACCTTTAAATTCATGCTTAAGTATTGCTATTGGCTCTCTGGAAATTTTAAGACTTTTTAAAATTTAGATTCTCTCATTTGATACTTAACTTTGGCTCATAAACAGCTTTTAACATTCTACTCAGGCTTTTAATGGTAATTTGACTAGCAATTCAAGAATGGATGAAGAAAGAGAACAAATTGTCAAAAATTAAACATCTTTGTTGTATATGGCCTTCACAAAAATAGAGGGGAGATCAGTGGACTAGAAGAAGGAGGGTAAAAGGGAGGGAGGAGGGAAAGAGGAAGAACTATGGAATGAAATTGACCAAATTTTGCTACATACATATAATACCACAGTGAATTCCACCTTGGTGTATATCTATAAAGCCCCAATTAAAAAAAAAAACAATAAGTAATTAGAAGGAAGAACAGTGGAGTAAAGGAAGTGGAATGAGGAAGGGAGGAGGGGAGGGAAAGAGGAAGTACTAGGGACAGAAATGGAGCAAATTATGTTCTATGCATGTATGATTATGTCATAGTGAACCCTGCTATCATGTACAAGTATAATGCTCTTATAAAAACATTTTTTAAAAGTCAAAAAATAAAATATCTTTAATGAGAGAATAGTATTAATATGTTTAACTCTAGAACTGAATGTTATATGATCTTGATATGTTTGCCATTAATGTGATATAAATGAAAAAATACACTTCTTGGGAAAATACAAAGTACTTCATTATGAATTATTCAACAAATTATGAACAACTGTTATGTGCTTGGCCCTAGTGCCCTAGTATAGTTAATAAACACTTATATTGCAGTGTTGTTTACAATTACAGAAGCAAGAAACAGAAATAACTGTGGAAGAATACAAAGAGAGGATCTAATGTAACTTTGGATGGTCTGGGAAGGCCTCTGAGTATTGAAGAAGACGAAGAAGTCAACACCATGAATAGTGAAGACATACATTCCATGTGGATGCAGCTTGCCCTGCTGAGTGTCCATCCATAACCACTTGGAAGCCAGAATAGTTCTCAGAGTTGCTTTCAAAAAGCCAAGAGATATGAGGAGGGTCATGTGCAATCTACTTCTTGGACAGGTATACACATGTACATAAACAAAACCAATCATCCACACAACCACTGTTAACCATAGACTTAGGAAATGAGCGTGGGGATGTTGACGTATGGAAGTGCTTGCAAAGCTTCTGGGCATTCCACATCACTGCTTGTTGCTCATCCCTAGAAAGTGTCTTCAAAGAAGATAGGAATTCCCAAGGCCTCCTGCCTGGTATAAGGATCAAGCCATAATACTAGAAATGTATGGCCAAGGTAGACAAGAGACTGTCTCAAAACCTTGGAGAATTGAGATTAGAACATAAAATAAATTCAGGGGCAGCAGAAAATTATGAAAGTGATGGAAAAGTCTATGAGAATCATAAATAATCTGGAAGATACCTTTGCAAATTTTTATTATCTAATGTGGAATTTAGCTTGAGGATTATGAAATAGAAATTTAAAGAGCTCACTTTTAACTTTCCATATTTTCTGAAATCTATCATACTTCAGAAATAGCTTTTAATAGCTATATTGATTTAAGCGAAAAGAACTTGGACTCTTGGTCCACATTTGGGGAAACGCGATTTTTTAAAATAAAATCAATTTTATGTTCGGAGCATCCTAAACTACTTAGAAATATGTCATGATATATGAAAGTATCATAAATTCACAGCAAATGCTTTCAGTATAACCTGCAGGGTCTTTCTGTGGCTGCACTGTTCTACAGTAGCCCCAAGCTATGTATACTTATTGTACACTTAAAAGCTCAAATTGAGACACACTTTAATTATAGTATATGCACGTATTTCAAATTCTAAGTACACAAAAGAATGTAGAATATTCCATTAATAGTTGTATGAGTTTGGATATATTAGATTAAATAAAATATTCAAAATTAATTTCACCTGTTATTTTTATTTTTTAAGTCTAGCTACTAAGAGCCTAAAAATCACACATTTCTATTGGACAGCTCTATCCTAAAGCAATGTGAAAAATCATCCCTATCATACCTGCTCCCTAAACATCCATCCCCAACTGTTCTGTCAAAATGGACAGCAGTGTTGTCAGAGAGGGAACAATAGGCAGCTCACCAGCTACAGGTTTACATGGAAGGTAACAGATGGATGTGACAGCTAGGCAGTGTTGGAAAAATTGACGCTCCATAGAAAACTCATCAATAAATGTCAGAAGGAAACTACTAATGTGTTCTGTAGATGTTCCCAAAGACGGAAACTGGGAGCATTAAAAACAGAAGAACAAAACAAAACATTATTTTATTCTTGTGCTTAATGACTTAGGGGCTGCAGAACATATATTGCCCTCTAGATCTACTAGGCTTTTTCAAACAGGAGAACATACTTGGTTCTCCAAACTTATACCCAACCTTCCTTCCGTGTCCATCCCAAACAAATGAACAGTCAGAAAATAAGTCTTTACAGTCTTTGGGTTAAACATCCAATGCACATTGCTCAAACTTCATGACAATAACCCCATTCCAAGTAGAGTATGAAACAGATGTTGCTGATACTTAATGTGAGCTAAAGACAGAAAAACTATCATATCTTAACTATTTGGCTGAAGGAAAGTCTTTTCCCTTTAAAAGAGATGTGTAAATGCATACCCTTAGCAAACTAATATGTCAGGCTTCAAAGTGACCAGACTGCATACTTGATGTTTTACTAATCCTCCAGCGTCCCCTGTTTTGAGATGGTTATAGAAAAAGTCCATTTTGGAATATTTTTCCTTTGGCTTTAACACTTGGCAGAGAAGTTCTGTGTCCTCTGCTTTTCCTTGAGTTAGTTATAAAACTGTTTGTCATCTCTAGCATCCGGAACACCTGCTTTTTAAACGACTGTTGGCTCAGGAAAAAGAACATAAGTTATTTTTATGCAATAACTCACTAGCTTAAGACTTTTTAAAACCCTATCTGATAAAGTATACTTTCTTCCCTCATAATCAAATAAGGTATTTTTAAAATCAGAAATTTTCATTTTACTAGAATTTCCTTTTGACATAAATCATTGAGAGAATAAATAAATGACAGGGCAGTTGGCAAACCAGAGAAAGAGAAAAGCTTTTGGTCATAACAGGATACCCAGGGGAAGAAAAACATGCATAACCACATCTAACAATTCAGTGAGAAATTTTTAAAGAAATTATAGAAACCTAAGATAAAGAAATCTTCAAAAATTTATGAAGGGGTTGGGGCTGTGGCCCAGCGGTAGAGCACTTGCCTGGCATGTGTAAGGCACTGGGTTTTTTTCTCAGCCCCGCATATAAATAAATAAAATAAAATTCTATCAACAACCAAAAAAAATTTATTTTAAATTTATAAAGACCAAGAAGATGAGGGTAGCTCTGTTGTCCTTCTTATGGAATCAACACATTTAAAATCCCATACTTAGTGTACAGCTGTCTTTCTTTCTTGCCACAGTTATCTTTTCCTTCTGGGAACTCCCCTTTCCCTCCTATTGACAGCTTTGTTAAACACTTGACCTGCATCCCTCTCCATAGGGTTGAGCACATGACCAAGACTGTCCAATCAGAGGCTGTTATCCTCAAGTCTGTCATGATGGCCCAGGAGTAGAGACTGGTTGGAGCTATGGGGAAAAAGGCATTCTTTCATTTTCTTCTAGATTTTTTAGCTCAAAGGGTGATGAAATTTTAGGGCAGCTGTGGTTTCCAACTTCACTACCCTGAGGGGATAGACTGGTTGAGATTGAAACAATAAAGAAAAAAGTAGCTCTGAGAAGTGGAAAAAGAAAGACAATCTTGATGAAAAAAATTTAAGTCCCTGGATTTCTTACTTATATGATCATAAAATTTCTACCCAAGTTCTCTTTTTGGCATAAACTAGTTTGAGTTTGGTTTTTGTCTCTTGTAAATCAAAATGTTCATGACTAATACATGATATTTGAGTGCAAATTAAGTTTATGTAACAAAAGACAAAGAAAATGAAGGAAGGGGGGAAAGAAATAATAATAAGAACCTTCAAAACTTAAAATGATAAAGAATTAGAAAAAAAATAGAGAAAACTTGCTTTCTCTATCAATATATTAGCAGAAACTATAGTCACTAAACTCTGATATTTCTCTCATTTTCTCTCTCTCTCTCTCTCTCTCCCCCCC
>NW_026000026.1:89335425-89358343 GCF_001458135.2 Marmota marmota marmota
CTCTCTCTCTCTCTCTCTCTCTCTCACACACACACACACACACACACACACAAAATCTAAAGAGAAAAATTTAACTTATCCACTAGAATGGAAAAAAAAACTAATTGCAATAAAATTTTATTTTTCCTGGTGATGTAAATGGTCTGTACACCAATATACAAAGTTTTGAGCTGTATCTCTCAGCCCTTTCCATGTTATTTTTTTCTATTTCACTGTTTTCCTTTTTCTTAAGATTGAAAAACTAATCATGTTTTTAAAAATTAGTAAGCTAATGTATACCTGGTGTTATGATGTATGCCTATAATCCCAGCAACTTGAGAGGCTAATGCAGGAGGATCACAAGTTCAAGGTCAGACTCAGCAATTTTGCAAGATCCTGTTTCAAAATTTAAAAAATTTTAAAAATTATTGGCAATGTAGCTAAGTGGTAAAGCACCCCTAGTTTTAATTTCTAGCACCATGGAGACCAAAACAAAACAAAAAAAGAAGATGAGGGTGGCTCTGTTTGACTCTAAAAACTAAAGTATAATCATTAAAAAATTGAATAACAAAATAACATCTATTCAGTAAAAATTGAAGTATTACTTCAGACCTATTAAGTATATCCTTATATACTTTCAGATTCTTCTTCACATATATAAAATATTTTTTCAAACAAAACTGGAATCAAAGTATACATCATATTCCCAATTTAAGTCTACTTTTAAAAATTTTAAGGCAATTTATGGTTATATGTTCATGTTATATGTTCATACCTACAGATCCACTCCATTTTATTTAGTAGCTGAATATTTTGATGTGTTAATGGACATTTAGCATGTCTCCAGTTTTTAATTCACTTTTATTCTTACTATTAGACCCACAATACAATAAAGAACCTTCAATATATTCTTATACTCTTTTCTTTAATTATAATTTTGTATTATCATTGCAGCAGTTTCCTAATTGCAACTTATTAGCTAATGATCAGGATGAGGACTGAATGAAAACCTTCATCCTGCACACATCCTTATGCACACAGGGTCTGTGAGGCACTATTTGAAGTGTAACATGAGAAAAATCATCAGTGTAAATGAACTGTCCCAGGACTGGTGAGTTCACAGCCACAGTCACACTTGCACAGTCATCTTCCCTTCTGTTTGTGTCTAACATTCAAATCATGCTCCCCGGCTTACAAGTCTTGGCAGATGACTGACCTCTTTGCCTACATCTCTGCCATTTTCATTGTCAGCTGCTGTCAATTACCACATGAGACAGTTAGTAAAACAGTTCTTCACCTTCAGGCAGATGTCTGTTGTCCATTCATCTAGATCAAGAGGCTTACGAGCATCTCTAATTCTGAATTCTGTTGTGGTGTTTGGATTCTGGCAGGATTGACAATACAATTGCTGCTCTTTAATCAGCCCAGTGGACAGAAATCATTTATTTGCTTTCTTCTTTGAATCCCTTTCCAAAGGAGCTTCTAGAGTTTTACTCCAGTCCAGTTCTTTCTTATTTTCTTTGTATTATTATCAAGCCTGTAGACAGTACTAGCTCTTCTATGGTGGTAGTGGTGCTATATGATACTTCAGGTTACTGAAGCCTGACCCAATTACCTTTAATATTTCCCTTTACCTTCCTCAGGCAAGAGAACTTGAGAAAATGATTCTTTCTCATGGTGGTCTATTGCCTGGATTAATTTTCTTTACTCTGGCGTTTTTATGTGCAGCACTTGTTCCCTTTCCTTGTTTGTCTAGATAACCTGACTGGTGTGGGATGTGCAGATGAATTGCCTGTGACCCCAGAGGATCCACAGAGCCTATGTTTGTTTTTATTTTATTGTTTTATTCAATTCTATTGAAAGTAAGAAAATGACATTAGAAAAAAAAATTGTAATTAAGTCTAATAGTGGCAATTATTTGGCCAAAAACTAATGGCTGACTAAAATAGCAAGCCCCACCTCAGGGGACAAAGGAGATAAACTGAAGGCAGATTCATGTTCAACCACAGATTTCAGGAGTCTGAAGCCTGTGTCAGCCAGTGTGGCTTCTGTTTTTCTTTGTTTGGCAATCATAAATGGCTGCCACCAAAGCAGGGGTCATTTCTGACTCAAGGCAAGGAACTGATTGCAAAATTGTGGGATAGTACCAACCTACTTACTTTGCTTGTCACCCACCCTCTACCTCTAAAAATAGCCCCTGATTTTCCTTGCGTCTGGAAACTCATTGTTCTAAGCCTTGACTGGGCTGCCCAGGACCCCACTTTATTGTCTATTCTTGGAACTGGGCTGTGCATCATATCTTGAGTTTTTCTGTTTTCACACAACACTTGCCACCAAAATATTCTTGGTTTGTGTCCCACTCTCCCTAGATCCTAATGGATGTGGAATCAAGTTGGTAAACTCATGCAAGTTAAAGTCACTAGTGGGGACATGTCTTGGGTAAAATTATGTGCAGCTAAGAGGTTCTGTTTAGGTTCTCTATGCAAAAGGAGAAAACACAATGGTGACATTTTCAAGTACTTTCTATGGGAAGTGTTTGGTGACAGAAGTGCTTTCAGAAACTCCTCAAAACACATCGGAGACAGCTCCCTACCTCCCAGACCTAGGTCTGGCTTTCTGCCATCTTGACAGGAAACCTGATGGGCTATCCTAACAGAGCTGCAGCTACAGCTCAGCAGTCATTAGGTCTCCTCCCCACAGCAGGGGAAGAGAGCTCTGCCAGGAAACATTCTCCAACATGAGGCTGACTCTAGAATGCTCAAGGGAGAGGGAGTGAAAGATCTTGTTGTTTGAAACGTGTGGATTTCAATGGTTGCTTTTTTTTTCACACTCATATCTCACTTCTTCCATGGCTGACCTGCCCTTGTCTGTTATGGAGCACACTGGCGAGTAGGTGTGCTAACTCCTGCTATATAATCTTATTTAAATGCCTCTCTTGAAATGTTGAACTAGTGAGCTGAAAAGAGACACATGTTCAGTCAAATTGGGACATAGGCAACGGCATTTTCCAACTGATAAGATGATTACTTTGGCCTCTTTTCATCTCAGTCTAATGTTTCTAACACTTACTTCCCTGTGTCATAATTATTTTTTCTTTAAACAGTATAGATTCCATGTAGTATTTTTAAAAAATATTTATTTTTTTTTTAGGTGTAGATGGACACAACACAATGCCTTTAGTTTTATGTGGTGCTGAGGATCGAACCTGGGTCCTGCCCACGCTAGGCAAGTGCTGTACCTCTGAGCCATAATCCCAGCCCCTCCATGTAGTATTTCAATTATGTATTCCAAGCAGTTTCTGAAACCATACTGTGTGATATAATTTTTAATTAAGGTAATAGAGAAGTTAGTTTAAAGTAATAATAAAGAAGTTTGCTATTTCTCTATACTTCTTAAATGCAAGTAAAACTTCATTTTGCAGATAGTAATAAACAAAATGCTCCAAAATATTTCCCTATATTAAATCAATAACTAGTTCTCAGGCCAATCTCTCTAGTTCTATTGGTATAAGGTGGTTTGAAAGAGCTAACCTATTACCAGAAGTAGATATTCTTGGCTACTTAACTATTTTGTATATGACTCTATCTGAACACAGTGCTTTCTAACTTTTCCATAGATAAAGACCTTTTTCAATTTATTTATTTTTAGTACCACATAAACAAAATTTATAGGTACATTAGTTAATTTTATGTTCAATGAAGTAGTGATTTGAGGGATTAAAGAATAATTGAAGACTTTGATTTTGATTGCTTTAGTACTCATAAATCAGCTATAAAAGGAAAACTTATTTACTTTTCACTCACTTAATTAAATATGTATTTCCCAATCATGTTCAAGAGAGAGGAATTACACAGCATGGGAAAACTTCACAGCTCAAGAAAAATAGTAAAAATGAGCATGCAGTTATAAATCCCTATCAGGAGATCTTAATGTTGGTGACAGAACATCAGGAATGAGCTAATTGGCAATGTAAGAAAGACCTGAGGTAGGAAGGAGATTTTCAAATCAATAGAGTAAACAATTGGTTGACATTAGATAGATAAGAGAAACTTGTTTTATACAGCTGTCTGAAAGCTATGTTTTCCCTTGCTCTCAGTCTGGGAAAGGCTGAGTATATAATGTAAAGTGGCAAATAGGGATGAATCCAGGGATTTCAGGTTTTCAGCTTGGGGCTTTGCCATAGTCCTAAATCATCCACATGGTCTCATTTCATCTTTCCCTCCTTTCTCCTCAAGCCCTGTGTAAGGGTAATAAATATATCTGTCATTTTCACATTTTGAGGCAAAGGTTTAGAAAGAAAGCAGAATTCCTCTGGGGATTTTTTTTTTTTTAAGAAAATACCCTAATGGCCGGGGTCTGTTTGGCTATGAAAGTTGAAGCCCTCCCTCTCCTTCCCTTACCAGACCTAAAAACTGTTCCCCATCCTGTGATATGATTGCTCCTTATTAGCCACTGTACCTTCTGCAGACCTCTATCACATTTAGCCTTAGGCTAATAGTACTGCGACAAGTGAAAAAACTCTTGTTTTTTCCAACTGCTATGTCACTCAGTTTCAGAGATACCATTCACTCCTGGAGGTGTTCTGGAAGTAGACTGCAGTGTGAGTGCTGCCCCCTAGCCTTGTGCAATAAAATAACCCTCAGTGCTGACCAGACAGACAGGGGCCTATGGAAGGAGGTAGGCTGCATAGACACAGGAATTCCCGGAAAGAGACAAGCCAGTAAACCAATCCCCCAAGGAAATCTGTAAAAATGTGGGGATGGACATTGGGGCTGAGATGTTGATTTAGTTTATTTGGATATTAAAGCTGTGGCCCCTCAAAAAGGCTGGCAACTTTGGGATAACTCCTGGGCCTCCATTTCCAACCTGTCTTCACAAATATACAATATTTAAATTTCCTGTCAAAATGGGTCAGATCTGTGATTTGTGCAGAATGAGGGGATGTGGTCTGCCTGAGCAGAGGGAGAGAGGTCAAGAAGCTGTCCAAGCATAGTTCCCAGTGAACCCAATCTCCATAAATTCTCTTTTCTGTTTATTAATAGCACGAAAAGCTAGAGAGTTTGTCCAAGAATTGAGAACTGAACATTGTACAGAATTAATTCAAATATGCATGCAATGAATTTTTGGTAAACAAACTCTGTTCTTAGAAAATGATTGCAGAATTAGGTAGAAAAAACAGCTTAAGATATTTGGGTTTTGTTTTTTTTTTATAGACAACTGGTTTTTTCTTTCTTGCACAATTTTTCAAATGCACTTTAGTTCTTTGTTTCATATGCATAATACTGCCTACATCCTGGAAACATAAGACAATCAGAAGAATCATTCAAGAGTAAAGTGATGAACTTTGTATCAAACTGAGGTTAAACATTTTGATTCCTTCTGCCCTACAGGGTGTCTCTCACTATTTTAATAAAAGAAAACAAGCCTTTTTATATTTTAACTTAAAAGATTGGAATTATGGTATTCTAAGCTATTGTGTATCTGATTTAAAATATTTTGCATGTAAGAGAGCCAGATTAGGAGAAGGGTGAGTTCAGCTGCAGGAGTCATATGACACTAAAAAGCAGACACTTCAGAGGGGGAGTTGCTCCTGGTGAGGCAAATAAGAAGCAGCTGGGGCTCCAGAATTTCTTCTCATCTCAGACACTCCCAAACTGGGAACCAAAGTGCCAACTTGATGTGCAGGCTGAAATGCTTATCTTTAAATAGTCCTCTTAAATTCATCTTTCATCTATTATTATTAGGAACACACCACCCCCCATTCGTGACCCCTAAACACACAAAATGGGTCTAAGACTCAATGATTAAAGAAATGGTAGAGAATCCTTATTCTTTTATGCGTCAGTGACTAGGTGCCAGGACAAGCATAAATTACCACAAAATACAGATCCATAATCTGAAAGTATAAATCTGCCATACTATTGGATAAGAAACTTGGCAGTTCAAAAACAAATGCTTTTGAAACAGGCAATGCACCTGGTGAAGGGATCTTTTCACAAGCCAGAAAATCTGGAAAATTACGTCAGGACCTTGTCTCCACTAGCACCAGCATTTAACTAAAAGATCAAGCATATTTTGAACACAGTCTAAGAAAATAGGAAGGGCTGGGGTTATAGCTCAGTGGTGGAGTGCCTGCTTCACACATGTGATGTACTGGGTTTGAGCCTTAGCCACATAAAAATAAATAGATAGATAGATAGATAGATAGATAGATAGATAGATATTGTATCAATCTACAACTAAAACTAAAAAAATGGGAAGATTTTTAGACACTATCACATTTGATCCTATTAATATTGTTTGTTACAGCACAGATGTATCAGCTGGTTATCAACTTTCTATATATGTTGCGCAGGGTTTAAATGAAAGTCAGTGGGGAGACAGAAGACTTGTGATTAGGTGCTCAACTTCAAATCAGGAGTACTTTTTTTCCCCTACTGTTTGTTGTTATGCAGTAGTAGCAACATTGCAGTATCATCTGACAGCAAATTGTCTTTAGTCTTCCTAAAATATTCCATCTGGCCTGGGTACCCCCTGCAACAGGAAGATTTTTCACATATGTATGTAGATAGAGTCTGAATATATGTAAATTATAGTAGGCAGACTCAAAGCACAACTTGGGGACTTTGCCCTCTATACTGACTGAATACAACAACCCCCAGAGGAAGATCTCTGCTCATTAATGACAGGAGTGAGGATATATCATCACCACTCATCATCCACCCTCTGCCCACCAGGTCCAGCTCACAATGCCACATGGCCAGAACTGTTGTTTGCACTGTCATGTATCACAGAAAAGAGTGGCCACTGAGAACTCCTTCAAATGAAGCGTGAGGATGATCAGGCCAGATCCACAGTGGACCTCTTCTCACTTTTGCAAGTGAGTGTGGTCCTTTGTACTCTTCACCCAGCACTAGGGAAGATCTGGGTCACACTGCAATACAGGGCTTGGTGGGGAAGGAGGCAAGGGCTGCAGTTGCTATTTGTACTTAGGCCACATGGTTCGACCCCAGATGCCTACTCATTTAAGGACTGCTCTTTGCCACAAATTCTGGGAATTCATATTCTCCTGGAACTGCCAAACAGTCCTGACATTACCCCAGTGATGGATGGCCTGGGTCATGGGTCTACCTGACCAAAACACATCCTGCAAAGCCAAATATTTCTGTCAGTAGAAAATAATCATGCTTGCCAAAATCTACAAATGCACAATTCCAATCTGTTAACACTTGTAAAAGACAGATACTTCCAGAACAATGAGTTTCCTTGAATTCTTTAGTCTCCTATGTTGCCTTTATGTTTTTTTTTTTTAACTGCATTTCAATTCCTATTTGGACATCAAGGCAAATGTGGACTTAAGGAGAATATACAAATGGCAGGATAAAGGATTACTAATCTGATCTCTAAGAGCAATGGTCAGGCATTTTGGTGTGAAGCTATTTGTCCAATGTGAGCTAATCACAATTTGGAACCAGTGCTTTAAAATTTTGTATTCAACTATACTCAAATAGCTTGAAATGCTTTAAAATAATTATAATTGCAACTGTTCAAAGAAATAGAGGCTTCACATGTTCCCACATTAAGTATTATCCAAGGAAGAAAATTCTGATCCCATGGGCTAATGAATATCAGAGGCCAGTTTATCCAGGGGAGTAAAATAGACTTATGCATGAAGGAGATATCTCATGCTGGATAGTTTTAAATGATATCTGGTATTTGACATTATCACCTAAGCTTATAACAGTTGTTTCTGTTGGGGATTCTTTGTCTTGAGACTGTTGCTTGAGAGTTTTTGTTTGTTTGTTTAAATTTTATGCAGAAAGAGTTGTGACATTTTGTTTATAAGGTTAATGTGAAGTCCACACATCAGAGTTGAGGGTAAGCTGTATGGGGCATTGTAGTAATTAAGCTTTCCTTTGAAGTTGTAGATTCTTGGAAGGTGTATCTCCCAAGAAGTTCAGTCCTGCAATTTTGTGATTAGAAGAGTTTGCTATGTAATCATCAAATGGGAAGTGGGGTGTGTGGGTGTGTGTGTGTGTGCATGTGCGCCTGGCGCATGTATGTATGTAAGCAAATGACACTACGCTTCTTATTTACGTGGATGTTTGAAATACCACTCATCAGGCTAAATTAAAAACACTTTTTGTTGATCTGAATGTTTCTTTTTTTGAAATGTGCTGAGGAAAATGGGTCTGTTTGTAAATTCACTAGATCTCTAAGGAATTGGAGAATAGTAGGAGTAGGAATGAATATGAAGGTCCTTTGTGTTCATGTTTCAAAACCTTACATATATGTTGTTTTTATCATGTCTCCCATTAGTTAAATTAGAGGTGGGGCATGATAAAGTCCAAGTATTTTGATGTTTAAAATTTTTTGAGCTCAAAATTAAGGTTTCAAAAATTATCTGAAGAAATTAATAATGCAATTATGTTTGGGACTTTAGTAGTAACACAAACTGAACATTACTTTATAATTGTGGACTCATTAAATGAGATATAGCTACTTTTGAAGGTGAAAATCACTTTCCAGTTAACAAAAGTGGCTATTGAAGTTTCAAGGAAATTTCAGATATATATATTCCTGCTACCTTCTTTAACCTCTTTAGAGAAAAATGATAGGTAAATATAAGCACTTAGATTATTTGCCAGGCTGGGCTTCACCAGGTGCAAACCATAACAAATTGAGAGAAATTCACATTTGGCAAATCCTCAAATGATGTTGGAAAAGATTGACTCTAACACACTGCCTTATGATGATGAATATTAATTTTTCTTTCAACACCACTCCTGGATCCCAAACTTCCCTTGTACTTCAGTACTGACAAGTTTAATGGTCCACCACAGAAAATTTATCCTTATGGATTATTTCCTATTTGATTGCTACCCTTTGTGTCAACTTTCTCTTATGTCATCTTAATTGTCCATAAAAATTAAAAATATGTATTTAGAGACTTCAGATATTTGCAATTCTTTATTTTCTGTAAGGTTTATTTAATTTTTAAAATGTGGGGGAGGCGGAATAGATACCAATAAGAAATTTACGGATGGCTGAGGAATCTTTGCAAAGTCACTGCAAATTCAAGCAAGCTTGACTGACAGAGGTGAGAGATGGAGGAAAGGAAATTCTTCCAACTTGGATGATCTCAGATCTTCCTGTGACTCCAAAGGATGGTTCCTCTGGTTCTGTCCCCTCCTTTCACTAGCTCAATCTCTTTAAACCTAGACTTTGTAACAATCCCACCAGATATCATCCTCTCCGTAAAGCTTTCCCAGCTTCTGTGGGTCAAAAAGACCTGGGTATAGTGATGCCACCTGCTTCACGTTTCCTGCTAAGAATTGCTTTAGCTATTCTGGGTCTCTTATTTGAATGCTGACTGTTCTTTGCTTATATGGACTATATTGAGGGGCATATAAAACTTTCTATTTTATATTATTGGTGTTTTTGGTTGTGTGCCACTTTTAAGGCTACTTGAAGACAGAGGCTTATTTACTTTTCTGCTCTACTTCAGTGCCTAGCATAATTTCACACACATATCATGTTTTCAATAAATGTTAGTTAAGTATATAAGTGAACAAAGTAAATAAATGAACGCATATCAGAATACAAATGGCATATCATCTATGTATCAAGGTTCAGGCACAATGGTGCAAAAAATAAAGACAGTCCTATGGCTTCAGGGTCTAATAGCAGACTTCAATTTCTAGATTGTAATTTTACAATTAGTTTCTCTGCACAGAGATTTTCATTTTGCATTTGGAATAATCCAATTAAGAAATTACTCATATAAGCTGTCATAATGTTAGTAAGTGTGCCATCATCAGAAAATAAAACTCGTTAATAAGCCTGAAGACTGATAACAGAAAAAACACTATTGAAAGCCATAATTTGAATGAGATTAAGATACAAATTCTGCTTTATTAACATTTTGTATGAAGAAAGATTGCATATATATCCAGTATATTTTTGATTTTTCACATGCTACCTTGGATCTAAGTAATCAATACCATTTTCCATTTGTCTTGCAATAGTCCACATAGAGTTTTGTGTATACAATATAGTCAGTATTTTAAAAATTGCTTAATAATTACCTATTGTCTCTCCATTATATTTCATTTGACTCCTTTGTTTTGATATTTATAAAGTTTTATGAAATAATTAGAAAATAGGAAGAGAATATAATTGATTTTCCTTTTTTTGTTGTTTCCGTACTTTCTTTAATACTGGAGATTGAAATCAGGGGTGCTGTACCATTGAGCTACATTCCCCACCCTTTTTATTATTGTTTTTATTTTAATTGTGAGACAGGATCTCCCAAAAGTTGCTGAGGGTCTCACTAATTTGCTGAGGCTGACCTTGACTTTGTGATCCTCCTGCCTCAGCCTCCTAAGGCAGGCTGTTTTGTTTTTTTTTTCTCTTGCCTCTCTTCCTTTATTAAGGCCCCAGCACCCAGCTCCTACAGCCTGGCAGAACTTATTATTTTTTAATTTTTTTTATAGAACTGATTATTTTTTATTAAACTATTAATTTTAGATAACTGGAGTTTCACATAGTCTTAAGAAATAAAACAAAGATTATAATGTACACTTTATCTATTTTCTCTCAATGCATCTTCAAAACTATAGTATAATATTGATAGCCAGGATGTCAGCCTTGCTGTAGGTAAGAACAGACAGCTCCACAAGGATCCTTCTGTTGCCCTTTTATAGCAAATCTCATTCAGCCTCATCCCAATACACTAGTAATCAGTTCTTTATTTTCCATAATTATGCCATTTAAAGAATGTTATATAAATTAAATTGTATGGTGTATGGCCTTTAGGATTGACTCTTTAACTCAGAGGTTCACCCAAGTTGTCATGAGTATCCTTTTTTACTGATGAGTAGTATTTTATGGATGTACCAATTTGTTTGACCATTCACATTTTGAAAGATATGTAGGTCATTTTTTAGGTTTGGGGATATTATGAATAAAGCATCCATTACAAAATTCATGTTTGCACATAGTTTTTAATTTTCTGGGATTGCCCAACTATGCAATTACTGTGTCATACAGAGGCTTCCTGTTTCATTTTGTAAGAAAGTACCCAGTTGCTTTCTATAGTGGTGGTACTATTTTTTATTTCCACCAGCAATGCATGAGTGATTCAGTTTCTTTGTTTTCCTGTCAGTGTTTGGTGTTGCTCTTTTTTTTTATTTTACCTAATTGGTATGTAGTGATATCTTATTGTGGTTATAATTTGCATTTCCCTAGTAGATTGCATCTTTTTATATGCTTATTTGTCAACTAGATATCCTCTCTGGTTAAACACCTATTCACAGGGCTGGGGGTGTAGCTCAGGTTGTGCATGTGCAGGGTCTTGGGTTCAATTTCTAGCTCTGCAAAAACAAAAACAAACAAACAAACAAAAAACAGCAAAACAAAACAAAGCAAGAAATACCCTGTTCATGACGTTCTCTATTTGCATTATTTGGTTACTGTTGAGTTTCTAGTGTTCTTAATACATTCTATATCCTGGTCCTTTGTTGGACAGATAGTTTGAAAATGTTTTCTCCTATGTAGCTCCTGGAATTGAATTCAGGGGCACTCAACCACTGAGCCACAGTCCCACTGAGCCCTTTTTTGTTTATTATTTAGAGATAGGGTCTCACTGAGTTACTTAGCACCTTGCCATTGCTGAGGCTGGCTTTAAACTCACTATCCTCCTGCCTCAGCCTCCCAAGCAGCTGGGATTACAGGCATGCACCACCACGCCCTGCTTTCATTTCCTTTTAAGTATACTTTCATCAAAATTCAAAAATTTTAAAACTTTGAGGAGATCCAATTTACTTATTTTACCTTTTATAAATAATAATTTGGCCTCAAGTCTAAGAACTTACCTGGCCCTAGATCTCAAAGATTTTCTCCTAGTTGTTTTAAAGTTTAAAGTTTTACATTTAAGTCTGCGACCCATTTTCTTAATATTTGGATACAGTAAAAGAGTTGTGTTAATGTTTACTTTCCCCATTGTTCTTCTAGTCCAGAATTGGAAAAGATAGCCTTCCTTCATCAAATTAATTTTGTACTATATCAAATATCAGTTGAGCGTATTTCATGTGGGGTCTATTTATGAGTTCTCTAAACTGTTCCCTTGATCCTTAGGTCTATCTTTTCATCAGTTTCACTGTCTTGATTATATTATATCTACATAATCAGCCTGAGTAGAGCAGAGTGATTCCTTCTACCTTATTTACTGTTTCAAAACTATTTTAGTTGTACTAGGACCTATGCTTTCCCATATCAATATTAGAATTAACTTGTCTTATCACTTCCTACAAAAAAAAACTTTCTGGAATTTTTAAAGGATAAGATAGTGTTAAACTATGGATAACTTTGGACAACCAACATCCTCATTATGTTAAATTTCTAATTTATAAATTCAGTGTCTCCCTATTTATTTATTGAGGTCTTTGATTTCTTTCTTGTTTTGGATGGAGTACCAGGGATTGAACTCAGGAGCACTCCCACTGAGTCACATCCAGACCTATTTTGCATCTTATTTAGAGACAGGGTCTCACTGGTTGCTTACCACCTCACTTTTGTTGAGTCTGGCTTTGAACTTGTGATTCTCCTGCCTCAGCCTCCCAAACTACTGGGGATTACAGGCATGCATCACTGTGTCTGGCTATCAGCATTTTTGACTTTGAGTTTTTGTTTATAACTTTAAGTTTATACCAAAGCATTTAATTTTCTTTGGAAAGATTGTTAACACTATTGTGATTTTAATTTTGTTTTTCATATGTTCCTTTGAATATAGAACTTATAATGTTTTTTTATGTTGATCTTGTGTTTGCATCCTTACTGAACTTATTAGTTTTAGAATTATTTTGTGTGTATCCCTTAGGATTTTGTATACAGATAACCATGTTATCTGCTATAGAAATATATATATATATTTCCATTCTAATTTGTATTTAATTTTTCTTGTATTTAATAATTATTCCCCCCTCCTTTGTTTTCATCTTCATCTTTGTCTTATTGAAGTGGATAGAATTTCAAATACTATGTTGAATAAGAGTGGTATGGAGATTTCTTGGAAAATTGAGAATGGAACCACCATTTGACCCAGCTACCCCTGTCCTCAGTCTATACCCAAAGGACTTAAAAACAGCACACTACAGAGACACAGCCACATCAATGTTTATAGCAGCACAATTCACAGTAGCTAAACTATGGAACCAACCTAGATGCCCTTCAGTAGATGACTGGATAAAAAAAAATGTGGCATATATACACAATGGAATATTACTCAGCAAAAAAGAGAATAAAATCATAACATTTGCAGGTAAATGGATGGAGTTAGAGAAGATAATTCTAAATGAAGTTAGCCAATTCCAAAAAACCAAATGCTGAATGTGTTCTCTGATATAAGGAAGCTGATTCATAGTGGGATAGGGATATGGAGCACGGGAGAAATAGATGAACTATAAATAGGGCAGAGGGGTTGGAGGGGAAGGGGGGGCACGGGATTAGAAATGATGATGGATTGTGATGGTCATTGTTATCCAAAGTAAATGGACACAAATTGGTGTCAACATACTTTATATACAACCAGAGATATAAAAAAAAATTGTGCTTTACATGTGTAATAAGAATTGTAATGCATTCTGCTGTTATATATAAAGAAAAAAAAGAATAAAGTAGTTATAAAAAAAGAATGGACATCCTTGTCTTGAGTCTTTTACAATTAAAAGTAATATCAGCTACATGTGTTTTGTAGATGCATTTTTATCGAGTTGAAGAAGGTTCTCTTTTATTCCTAGTTTGCTAAGAGCTTTCACTATTAGTGAATGTAGAATTTGGTAAAATACTTTTTCTGCATTGATTAATAAGATCCTACGATCCTACCTTTGTCTTTATCCTGGGGATATGGTAGATTATATTGTACAATGTTTCAAATGTTGAACCAGCTTTGCATACCTGGAATAAACTCCATTGGGTCCTGGTGAATGGTTTATTTTGGTTCATGGTTTCAGAGGTTTCAGTCCCTGTTTGTGGTTGATTCCATTGTTTGGGGCCTGTGATGAGGCAGGGAGCACGTGTTAGAGCAATGTGTCTTATCTCATGGTGTCTGGGAAGAAGAAGGAGGAGGAGGAAGAAGAGGAGAAGGAGAAGGAGGAGGAGCAGGAGGAGGAGGAGAAGGAGGAGGAGAAAGAGAGAGAGAAGGGGAGGGGAGGAGAGAAGGAGAAGGAGAAAAGAAAAGGAAAGGAAAGGAAAGGAAGGAAGGAAGGAAGGGGCCAGGGTCCCAATACTTCTTCAAGGGCATGCCTCCATGACCTATTCCTTAGAACAGGCATCAATTCCCAAAGGTTTTACCACCTCCCAATAGCACCACAGGCCAGAAACCAGGTCTTTAATATATGAGCCTTTGGGAAACATTTCAGATCCAAATTATAGCAATACATATAATCATGCATTAAAGGATTCAATTTGCTAATGTTTCATTGTTAATTTGTTTAGTTTGGTAATATTTACTTTTAAAAATTATTTTAAAATTTTATTTATTATTTATTTATTTTATCTTTATTAATTTATTTTTATGTGGTGCTAAGGATTAAACCCAATGCCCAATACGTTCGAGGCAGATGCTCTACCCCTAAGTTACAGCTCCAGCCCTAATATTTACTTTTTCATACAACCTTCTGAAAGATATTGGCCAGGAGGTTTCTTTTTCTGTATTGTCTTTGTCTGATCTTAATATCCGGTTAGTAATACCTTCACACAATGAGCCAGGAAGTGTTCTTTCCTCTTCTGTTTTCTGGAAGAGGTTACGTAAAATTGGTTTTAAATCATTAAATGTTGGTAGAATTCTCTCGTGAAACCATCTGTTAGAAAATTCTTTATAAGTAGCATGTAAGTAATTAATTTAAGTTAGTGCTTGTAGAACTAGTTTACCTACTTCATCTTGGTTGAGTTTGGGTAATTTGTGGATTTTCAAGACCATTTCTTCTGAATTGTGAAATTTATAAACATAAAATTGTTTCTAATGTTCATTTTTTTTCTTTTTGATGTTTGCAGGCTTTATAGTGATAAATTCTGATTTTTCCCTAATATTGGAAAATTGTTCTCTCTCTCTCTCTCTCTCTCTCTCTCTCTCTCTCTCATATCAGTGGTGTTAGAGATTTATCGATTTTATTGATTTTACAAAGAACTACCTTTTTGTTCCATTGATTTTCTCTGTTGTTTTCCTGTTTTCAATTACATTGATTAAAGCCCATTTTATTTTTTCCTTTGGCTCAATGATGTTAAAAATTCATTATTCTATATTTGCATTTGCATTTTAGAAGCAGCTAATTTTGGAATTGACCCAATAGTCCACAAATATAATTTCAATTGTGTTAAACACTGAATAATACTGGAATGGGTAACAATGTTCAACATTTAACTGTACAAGTAACAAAACAGTTTAGATATAAAATGAGAGCCTGTTAATTTGTAGATAATAAATTAAAGTCCTATTCACATTTCCATATAAAGCAATTATGGATATTTATAGTATTCATTCTCAATCAAAAAAAAGTCATGTCTAGGGAAAAAATTGCAACACATCTATAAATCACTATGCTCTCATATGTTGAGAGCTAAGAAAGTTTTATAAGGAGTCTTTCTTCTAAGGAGGAATAGGGCAACTGGAGAGTAGAAAATAAACTGGAGAGAAATGAATTATCCACACAGGAAAGAAGGGATCTTTCAGCTGAAATATAGATGGAAAATTTAGGTAGAGTCGTACACAAGAGAGGGCAAAAGAAACGTCTGAGTCAGGGAAAGATCATTCCCTAAAGAGAAGTAGGCTGCCAAAAAGCTGGGGTTTGCAACTGAGCTATGTTGAGAGAGAAAAGAAGACCTTTCTTAAAAAAAAAAAAATCTAAGTTTTTAAAGACAAGCAAGATTAGAAGTAAAAACATTAATTAATTTATCTTTAGGAGCTTATTAATTCAACTTATAATCCTGCCCTCCTAACACTTGCAATCTAGCCAATTGAGTTAATTTCAGAGGTTTGCTTTAAAGTACATTATTCTTAAATTTTATATTCATATATTAGTCTACATTGTATTTGCTTAAGATGGACAATGAATTTTCAATATAAAGTTAAAGCCTTTAAACAACCTATACATTTATATGAATCTCTGAACTTTAGCAAATGTATCTCTCTTTTTTTTTTTTTTTTTTTTTTTTTTTGCAGTGCTAGGGATTGAACCCAGGGTCACATGGATGCCAGGCAAGCATTCCACCTCCAAGCCATGTCCCCAGCCCCAATTTATCTGTCTTAACAATTAGTCCCTTTGATCTACACTGAGTTTGGTTTTCTAAATACTAAAACATAAATAAGAACCTAGGTGTTCCATGTTTATGACTGCTGGAATACAAGAGCAACCTTTAGGTAATCCTATTTCATTTTTAAAGTTAGGTCTAGATAATAGTTTTTCCCATGTTTCTGAAGATGCCCAATTTCTATTTTGATTTATGTTCTTCTTTTAGATCCCTAAATATAAACCTTCATCAGTGTTTGTCTTCAGGTTGTTCTTCTTCTGGTCTAAAATTACACAATATCTCAGTCTAGGATGTCTGAAATTGCCCCCAAATCCCCTCAAAATCTGTCAAACTGCCATGTGCATTTTCAAACTCAGCTCAAAAGTCACCTCCTCTGGAAAGTCATCTCTATATTCTTTCTCTCTAGAAGTATTTCCTGTATATACTCTTTCTGCTAACAACACTCATACCTCACCAAACTTTATTTTACATTTGTCTTCCTAATTGGACTGGATGGCAGAAGTTGGGTCCTATGTCTATAATATTCCAAGTCTCCAGCACAGAGAATGAGCTTGATAATAAATGCTGCTGAATGAATGGACACATTTATATAACCATGGTTACTTAATAACATTTAATTAAAATAGCTATCACACTGGGGCTGGGGTTGTAGGTCAGTGGCAGGGTGCTTGTCTGATACGTGCAAGGTACTGGATTAAATCCTCAGCACCATCCAAAAATAAGTAAATAAAGATATTGTGTCCATCTACAACTAAAAAAAAATTAAAAATAGCTATCAAACATCCACAAAAATACTCAACATATTTAAAGTATTCTTCCTCTTCTTAAATGATGAAAAAATAGCTTAAAAGATTTTTAAAAAAATTTGTATACTTCTATAACATTCAGTGATAACCAATAAAACTTCACTTTATGAAAGAGTGAATATAACCTTAAGCAAGAAACGATGCCTTTGGCTTTTTTTATTTTTATTTTTAAAGAATTTCTACCAAGAGAAATTCTATCAGAAGACTGGTCACAACCTGGGATAAAATATTTGCAAGACACATCTGATATTTGTATAAAAATATACAAAGATCTCTTAAAACTCAACAATAAGATAAAGAACAATACTTTGATAGAACAATGGGTTGAAACTTTGAACAGACACATCACAGAGAAAATACACAGATACCAAATAAGCATATGAAAGATGCTCTACATAGAAAGACATTAGAAAAATGCAAATTAAAATAACAGTAAGGTACCACTTCACGCCTATTAGGACTGCCAAAATCCAAAACAGTGACATCAAATGTTGGGCAGGATGTGGTGCCACAGGAATCCTCATTCATCGTTGGTAGGAATGCATAATGGAATATCTATTTAGGAAGATTGTTTCTAAAAAAAAAAAAAAGTAAACATACTTTCATCATAAGATCCAGCAATCATGCCTGTTGGTGTTTACCTGGATGAATTGAAAAGTTATGTTCACACAAAATCCTGTATACAGATGTTCAGGGCAGCTATATTCATTTAAAACTTAGAAGTCATCAAGACATCATTTAATAGACAAATGGATAAACTGTTATCGCCAAACAACGGAATATTATTCAGCACTGAAATGAAATGAGCTCTGAAGTGATGAAAAGACACGGAGGAATCTTAATAACACATTGCTGTTTGAAATGAAAGAAGTAAATCTGTAAAGGTGACATACAGTATGGTTCTGAGTGTATGACATTCTGGAAAAGGCAAACCTATGAAGACAATAAAAAGATCAGTGATTGCCAGGTCAGGGAAACAGAAGATATTTAGAGGAAGAACCCAGAGGGTTTTTAGGAGAGTGGAAATGAAAGTGCTCTGATACTATAATGGTAGATATGTGACAAATATTTATCAAAGCACGAGAATGTACAAATCTTAACGCAAACTCTGGACTTTGGGTGATGATATGTCACTGTGGGTTCATTAGTTGTAACAAATGTACCATTCTAATGGGGGGTGTCGATAGTGGGGGAGGTTGTGAAATTGGGGGTGAAGATCAGAAAGCATACAAGAAATCTTTATTTTCTTCTCAATTTTGCTGTGAACTTAAAACTTCTTTTTAAAAAATGTCTGTTAAACAAGAATATCCAGGGAGGGGAGAGAAGGGAGCATGGGGGCAGGAAAGATGGTGGAATGAGTTGAACATCATTACCCTAGGTACATATATGACCGCATATATGGTGTGACTGTACATTGTGTAAATCCAGAGAAATGAAAAGTTGTCCTCCATTTGTGCACAATGAATCAAAATGCATTCTGCTGTCATGTATAACTAATTAGAACAAATTAAAAAAAGAATATCCCTCCTACAATTTTTAGAGTAAATAGTTAAAACAAAAATGTCAATAGCATTGCATGCACAGAGCAGGATCTTGCTATCTGAAATGTGTCTTTATACCTGGAGCATTTTGCAAAGGTAGATGCTCAGATCCTTCCCTTCACTTACTGAATCTCTGTGTTTTTAAAAGTTCCTCAGGTATGCAAGTATTGGTATGCATATCAGAATTTGAGAGGTACTGGTGTGGAAAATAAAAAGTAAAACTGAGAACAAGAACTAGGTTCTTTTCTTACCTCATCCACATAAAAGTCATTTAGCATTGAGCAATGTGTCTACACTGCAGGTTTCTAGTCTATAAAACAAGAGAATTGGACTGGGTCACTCTTCACAGTATGGTCCCTGGGAGGAGCAACATCCCTATCACCTGGGGTGTGTTAGAAATGCAAACTCTTCTGTCAGGCTCTCTGGCAGTGAGCCTACAAACTTGGCTTTGACAAGCCCTGCAAGTGTTTCTTACGAGACCTAAATTTGAGAACCACCAGATGATCTAACGTCTTCTTCAACCTTAACATTCTGTAAGCATTTGGAAGAATTTAAATGTCCCATGATCTTGAAGTAATAATACATATTGTCTTGAAATGTAATGTTTACACACTGATTAACTGATATCCTTTGCAATCTGATTGTGTTCTTATCTATTACATTTCTTATATTTTTTTTCAAAATATAAATATGTATATATAAGCATTTCTATAAACTTTTATTGAATTTTTCAAGTAAGAGGAGCACATTCTGTGGACACAAATGGAACAATTGATTTGAAAACATCCCTTAGACAAAGAAATTCAGAGTTTGCTGCCCATTAGGGTATGAAGATTTTAATCTAACATAATAGCTTTTTTCTCTTTTGTAATTAGCAAAGCACATATATTTAAGTACTAGAATGACTGGCTAGGGTCATTTTCATTATCATATCATTCCGTGGGAATGTTATGAGTGTGTCTTCTACCCAATAAGATAATCTGAAAAAAAAGCAGACAATGTAAACTTTAATTTGGGTTAAACACAGACAGGAATGCTATGATAGAATTTGGTAAGACAAAAATGCAGGCAATAATTTCTTGTCTGACTCGGATGAGAGAATTTGCTTTCATTTGAAATTCTGTCAAGAACAACACAGATAAGCACTATTCTAAATCCCTATTTTTATCATCAGAGAATTCACAGTGTAAGAATCAAAGCTAGAACTTACAATGGGGAGAATAGTGGGCACAGACTCCCAGAAGATCAGCTTTCATTATCATACAGTTGTCAATATTACCGTGGGCACAAATGTCTACATTCCAAGATTATGACTGCAGGAGGCCATGTTTCATTCATTCCGTAAGCAACATGTCACCAACATAGCTCCAAGGGCTTTTTCTCCTAGCATATTACTATGAGCTATTTCCTAATATATTTCCTAATATAATAAGAGAGCAGTGGGAGATGATGCATTTACCTGCCTTAAGTATAATTGACTTTAACCATTTAATTTCTAATATATATTAGCCCTGGTAACTCATCAGTGCTACAAGTTGCTGGCTCTGGCATTTTCTATCTATTGCTAGCCACAGTACTGCCATTTTTGTTTGTTTGTTTTTTGGTTTTGGTTTTGTTTTCTCCAAAATATTTTTATTCTGTTGGTCTTTTAAGTCTCTATCAACAGAACATTTCCATCAATATTTTGGCCTAGAGTTTCAAAAGAAGAGTGTTCCATTTTACGAGAATAAAATTTGGCTTTTTACCTCTTATTTTGCAGAAAACAATTTACTGGCTTTCAGCACAAATCAAACAGACATCTTCAAAGCAAGAGACTCTCTGAAAATGGAGAGCTCTTGATATTCTGGTTTAAGTGTCCTAAACCAGCAGGTATTATGGTAGGTTTCTCTAACATTTTGCCTCATCAAGGGGATGACGTATTTGGATGACAAAGAGTCCTCTTGGCCCCAGGATAAAGAGTGCAGTGGGGGAAAGGAGGTGACACTGAGGAGACCTGGCAAAATAGGCTCTGCAGAGAATATGCTCAGAGAGGCACCCATTCCTCCAAATCCCAAAAGATCCCCCCAAACACGTGATAGACGAGAAGGAGAGAGAAGGGTTGTCACGAGCAAAGAAGAGTTGGCAGAGGAGAAACTGCAGAAGAAATAGAGAAAAAAAGGAAGAAACAAGAGGGGGGGAAAGAACAATAAAAAGAAAAGGGAGTGGGAGGAAGGAAATGCAAGTCTGAGGAAGAATCCCAGACAGAGAAGAGGCAGAGAAAAGGAAGTGGTAAAAGGGAGCAGGCTGAGGCGGGTATTTATCTTGGAGGGGTCTTGGTGGGTGTGGTCCTAGCATCTTGTCTAAGGGAGGCTCTGATAATTGCACGTCAGACAGCTGACAGCCTCTGCACCTCCCCAGCATTTACCTACAAATGCATCACTGGAGTGGATGAAATTAGATCCAGGGCTAGTCTCCTGAGATATATTGTTCCTGAGAGTAGAAAAAGGCAGAAGGTGAAATTTCTCTCCTGTCATCATTGGAAACGATTAGGCATAGTTTGAAGGAGGATCACACTATGGTGTTGTCACATCCCAATTAGCCTAGAAAAACGCTTTAGCTGCTATACAATTGTTTTTCCCATTATTCTTCCCATGATGGATTTTCGGTCACTGTTGGATGTGCATCAAGTTTTCCTTTGTTTAACATTTACAGGAGTCCCACTGTTGTGACATGAAGAGGTCTAGCACGGCCTTGTCCACACCTTGTCTTTATAAATTAATTGTTAAGTTCTTAAAAATTTAAATATTTAACTAATAAAGATGGCATATATTCACAGTGTATAATGTGGTTATTTGATATACATAACATCATCATTAATGATCATCGCAATCAGCTGGATGTTTTCAGTCTGATGCATATACACAGTGTTTTTCTAATATTTATTTTTAGACATAGGTCTAGTTGGAAATTTTAAGGAAATAAGTCCAAATATTTTCTTAGTTTTATTAGTAATGTAACAAAACTCAGTTTACTTCTGTTCAACCTGATTAGATTAATGTCATATGTTTATTTAGCTCCTGGTTATGTTTGGGCTACACATCAGTTTTATCATTCACATGTTTTATAATATTATCAAATTCCTTTTTTTCCAGCTATTTGATATCTGTTTGCCCCAAGAGAAAGTCTTTTATTACATGAACTATTGCTTTATATAAGAAGAGTTAAATTTTCTATTAATAAAAATATACTTTTTTCTTTTTCCTTACTGTTTTACAAACTAAGCTAATATCACTTATTCCTTTAAAATAATTTTATTATTATATTATCTTATAATTTATTTTCAGGATACTCTCCTGAATGCTAGACCAATAAATGACTCCCAATAAAACACCGGTTTAAAAAAATCCTCAATTTTGGGGGGAAAGAACCCCTACACACTTTGGAATGTGTTCAACGTAAATGAGAATCATCAGTATGTAACGCTTTAGAATATATTGAAAGGAAAAAAATTTTCCAGAAGAGAAAGTACCTTAAAGTAATCTCGTAGCATCTGGTTCCCACCTGGAAAAGTAAATTTTATAGTTTAGCACTGTGATCATTTTAGAAATCTAATACAAACTGGATGTTATGTTCTCTTATTTCAGAATATTTCCATAACCAAACCTATGTTATGTTATTTTGGTCTTTCTATGCACATCTAAATACCTGTAAAACGTTGCAGAGAAGAATTAATTAAATTATACTGTGGTATTCTCAAGAGTACTAGCCAGAGCCAGTGTGTGTGGATGTGCTAGTCTTTGTGTCATGATGCCACTCAAGTCTTTAGTGTAAAAGTACAGCCACATCCATACCCAAGACTTGGGTGTACGGCCTATGTATGCAGAGGGAGAACACATGCGGTGTTTCCTAAATGCAAAAATGTTACCAAAAGGTCTTCAATGCTTCCTTCCTCCTTCCTCCCCAGTCTCCTTTCCCTTTTGGTGGTGGGGAATGAACCAGGGGTGCTTTACTATTGAGCTGCATCCGCAGACCTTTCATTTTTTTTTAAAATTTATTTTGAGACAGGGTCTTACTAACTTGCTAAATCAGACTCAAACTCTTGACCCTACTGTCTCATCCTCCTGAGCTGCTGGGATTACAGACATGTGCCACCGTGACTGGCTCTTTTTCCTTTTTCATATTATCATGGTGCCTGAAGGTGATTCTAATGCTTTCTTTCATAATATCAACTACTTTGCATTTACATTTTCCATTTGTTTCTTTAGTTCTTAAGTTTTGCATTATATATGTATATATATATATATA
>NW_026000026.1:89358368-89392585 GCF_001458135.2 Marmota marmota marmota
TATTTTTTTTTTTTTAAGTGAAAAGTGTCTATAAAACAACTAAACCTGGGCTGGGCTTGTGGCTCAGTGGTAGAGTGCTCACCTAGCACATACAAGGCCCTGGGTTCGATCTTCAGCAACACATAAAAGTAAAAAAAAAAACAAAAAAAACTAAACCTTTCTAGATGATGGCACACAAACTTGAATATCTCTCCTTTCTAAATCCTCTATTTATGTGTGTCTTGTCCACTTAGTTCTCTCATGTGTGTTTCATGTGACCTTATAAACAGATCTTCACAAATGTTATCTACATTCGTAGATAACAAGATAGCTTTCTACTAGCTTCAACTGCTTTCTTCTTTTCTGGTAATTTTGTTGTTGTTGTTGTTGTTGTTAGCCCTAATTCTACCACTTGGTATTGCCAATCAAACTAGGTGACATGGTACAAAGGCCAAGAATGTATAAGATATTCCCCTTCCTTTCTTCATCATCTCACCCATCTTTCCCTCCTCTCACTGAACCAGTGTCCTTATACTATACCTCATGGCTCTCTCTTTCCAGACTTATCTCCTAATACGTGCACAGACTGTAGGCAGCATCTCTTATTGCTTATTTTAAATTAAAACATTATTTTATCATTGAATTATGGGTATTAGTTTTGGGACACCATATTATTTTCTACTTAAATGTTTGCCTGTATAAAAAATTATGTAAATAGTGTTTGATTAGATTTTATTAGTATTAATTAATTATACTTTACTATTAGACACCTTGTAAAATTGGTACTATTCTAATTCTCACTCCATTTCTTAGCTGTAGGGACAAAAAAAATATAATTAATCCCATTTGTAATAGTTTTGTTAATTTTTAGCTATTCTTTTTTATAGCCTAGAGATTTTATAACTCTGCTTGAAAATAAACAAAGCTGTCAATGGAACAGAATAGACAGTCCAGGAAGAAATCCAAACATCCAATCAAGTAATGTTTTTTTACTAACTAATTTTTGACAAGAGAACCAAGAGGACACAATGGAGAAAGGACAATCTCTTTAATGACTACTCCTGGGAAAACTGGATATTCACAAGCAAAAGAATGAAACTGGACCTTGTATTATGCCATACTAAAAAATCAACTCAAAATGGATTGAAGACCAAAACATGAGACCTAAAACCATGAAATCTCTAAAAGAAAACACAGAAGAAAAGCTCTTTGACATTCACCTTGGCAATAAGTCTTTGGATATTACACCAGAAGCAAAAGCAAACAAGTGGAACAACATTAAATTATACCTCTTCTGCTCAGCAAAAAATAAAAAATGGAATCATCAGATGACCCAGCTGTATTCTTCTCATTATATATTCAACAAATGAAAACACGACCTACAAATTAGGGAAAAATACATATCTGATAAGGAGTTAATCTCCGAAATATACAAGGAACTCACAATTCAACAGCTAAAAGATTTTTTTTAAATTTAAAACTGGACAAAGGACCTGAATAAACATCTCTCTAAAGAAGACATAGAAATGGCTGACAGATATATGAGAAGTTGCTCAACATCACTGATAATCAAGAAAATGCAAACCAAATCCATAATGAGATTTCACCTCGCACCTATTAAGATGGTTATTATTATCAAAAAAAGACAAGGGATGGCAAATGTTGGGAGCCCTTGCATGCTATTGGTAGGAATATAAATTGGTATGGTCATATGGAAAACAATATGGATCTTCCTCAAAACATTAAAAATGGAACTAACAAATAACTCACCTGCATCTCTTCTCGTTATATATTCAAAGGAAATGAAGTCAGAACCTGGCAGAGATATCTACATTCTCATGCTTATTGCAGTGTTATTCACAATAGCCAATAGAAGTGTCCATCATCAGATGCATGGAAAAAAGAAAATTAGTGCATACACAATACACACATATAAATGTTATTGAACCCTAAAAAGGAAGAGATCTTTCCATTTGCACCAACAAGGATAGTCCCGGAGGACATAATGCTAAGTGAAATAATCCAGATACAATAAGAAAAATACTATGTGGAATATGCATATTTAAAAGAGTCAAATACATAGAAATGGAGAGTAGAACGTGGTTACCAGAGGCAGGACTGTGGGGAGATGTATAGCATCTCATACTTCTGAATCTTCCTTAGTCATGTGGTCCATCAAAATGCATCAGATATTTGTCATAGGGTCCTCTTCTTCAATAGATAACCAGAACAGAATTAATCATAAAACTAATCCCGTCAGTGTGAAAGTGAGGTGATTCCTTTACCTTTTCAGAGAGCATGAGTTTTTCTCCAGGTGCACACCTTTCATTCTCTAGGGCTCGTTTCATGTGTCATCTCTTCAAAAAGATTTTCCCTGACCTCCTTCCTCTATTCTCTACTCTACCATCATGTATTTAAATATTTGAATCAAAGCATTTCATTTTATGCATAAACCATAATTGCACAGCTTGATGGATTTCTACTCAGTGACATGCCCCATTACCCTCAGACAGATCCAGAAGTAGTACACCACCAGGGGCCCAGAGATCCACCTCATGTCCCCTTTGGGTCATTTCTCCTCTTCCACCTCAAAGGTAGCGACAATTCTGAAATCTGTATCATAGCCTAGTCTGCACATTTTTTGAGCCATATGAAATAGAATGTGCTTTTTGTATCTGAGTTTTCATGTGATACTATGTTTTGTTTATTACTCATGTTGTTGCATGTATCTCATTCATTTTCATCACTGAGTGACAGCAATACATTTCATTATGTAAATAAATAACATTTATACATTTTATTGTTGAACAATTTGATGTTTCTAATTTGGGACTATTACAAATAATACTTCTATGAGTATTTTTGTCCTTGTGTTTGCATAAACTTATGTGTGCAATTTTGCAGGCTTTTTATCGACATGAAATTATTAGCCCATAGAAAAAATATATATAAAATATAAGTTTAATATATATAAAATATAAGTTTCCCAAAATGGTTAAATCAGTTTACATTTGTTCTATCACATAATAATAGATAATCAATTTTAAATTAAAGCCATTTTGGTGGGTGGCTTGTTCTATCTCATTGTGATTTTAACTTGTATTTCCTTAATGCCAATTAAAGTTTAGCACATTTTCATTTTTATTGTTCACATAGATATTCTCTTGTATGAAATACTTCCTCAAATTTCTTGCCTATTTTCCTGTTGTGTAATTTGTCTTGACTTTCTTACCAGTTTGCAGAGGTTCTTGACATATTCTGAATATGAATCCTTGCAAGATATGCATCTTTCCAATCTGCCATATTCCAGAAATACTTTTCATTTTGTTAATGACATCTTTGGGTAAACAGGACTAAATTTTGATGCGGTTTAGTTTATAGATCTTTTCTTTATGTTTAGTGCTTTTATGTTATGCTAACAAATATCTATTCAGTCTTCAAAATCAGAAAGGTATGTTCCATGCTGCCTTCTAGAAACACTGATATCTTTTTTATCTTTTATTGATTTTATTATTTTTAAATACATGATAGCAGTGAAATTCATTACAATTTTTATTACACATATAGAACACAATTTTTCATATCTCTGTATATAAAGTATGTTCATGCCAATTTATGCCGTTATGCATGTACTTTGTTTTTTTTTTTTTGCATTACAATTCTTAATACATATATATACCACAATTTTTCATCTCTGTTTGTATACAAAGTATGTTGACACCTAACTCAAGTCTTCATACATGTACTTTGTATAATGATGTCCATCACATTCCACCATCCTTGCTAATCCCCTGCCCCCTCAATTTCCCTCCCACCCTCTTTCCTATCTAGAATTAATCTAATCCTCCCATGCCCTCCCTCCCTACCCTATTCTGAGTCAACCTCCTTATATCAGAGAAAACATTCGGCAATTGAGAAACACTGATGTCTTGTGTATTTGGATCTACAGTTAACCTGGAATTGATGCTTGGATATGAAGCAAGGCAAAAATAAAATTTCATTTATTTTAATATATAGATATCCAATTGACCCATCATCATTTATTGATAAGACTTCTCTTTCCCCACCTCTAAACAATACCATATTTGTTATAAATCAAAGATTTTTGGGGGTGTGTTTTTGAATTTTCTACAATGTTCTCTTCATTTGTTTCTCCTTTTCTAAACTATCATATTATTTTAATAATTGTAGATTTATGATATACCTTGATATTTACTTGTGTAAATCTTCTTACTTTGTTCCTCTGCAATAATTCCATGGTTATTGTTGGCTTTTGACATTTCCACATACATTTTAGATTTAGCTCCTTTATTTATAAATGCATGCACATGCATACACACACTCACACACACACATACACAGGCACACACACAGGCACACATACATGCTGCTGAGTTCTTTTTTTTTTTTAAATCAAGAATTCAAAACTTAACAAGAGTATTATGATCATGAAAAAATCCCAGTGTCTTTCATGAGCATATATTCTAAAAATCTAAAATAACATTTAATAAACCACTATGTCCAGCAGACATCTGAATAAAAATGTAGTCTCTGACTGACATTCATATATTCGAGTAAGCTACTGAATATTTCTATGCCACTAGACTGTAGTTTGAAATCTTCACTTATTATTGTCTTGTGAGGTTTAAATGAAATAATGCATACAAACCACTTGTGAGAGTGGCTCGTACATAGGATGCCAATAAAAGTAGAATATTATTATTAAGCTTATCTTGTAGCATTTCTTCATTCAATCTGCTATAATTCCCTCTTTATAAGTTTATATCCCTTTTAAAATTAAAATCACTGTGATTGTATGGTTCTTGACTTAGGTGACAGGGTCATGACCCAGGATCCATGCTTTCGTGAGCTGCAAATATCACAAATACAAAACTATTGGATTTACTAAAGAGCACATGGGTGCTTAATCACTAGAAAGTCTACCCTGAACGTTATCAGTGTAATCTGTCGTCCTAATAGTGAATACAGAAATAAACCATTCATGTCCCTTGGCCACATTTTTTGTCTGGTGCCCCCAAACAATGATGATTGCACTTCAGTGTTATAAGGTGTTGACTGTCGCCTGCCTATGTCAGAAGCAAATAGTCTTCTGAATCAAATCAGGCAGAGGTATATACGGAAGAGAAAAGACAAAATTATTTACTATCAAATTCTTATTATGCAGCATGAATGCAATAGAATTTTGCAAAACAAAGAATCATGTCTCTGTAGTGCTAAGATTCTCTGTTCTTGCTTTTCTTTATGTTCTACTTTGTGGTTCTAAATATATGATATTCACAACAGTTGCACATAGTAGTAGCTGAAGTACATTTTGAAATATTAAGCAATTTTACTGTATGTAAGTCTAGACATAACAGGCATGAAGCATGTTACTAAATCTTTACGTTGGCAATAAAAAAGTTATTTCACACTAGAAATGCAAATAGTTTTATTTTCATAAAAGTACTTAGTGACATTTCATTGTTTTCAAAACTTAAACATTTTCTGCTTTACTTATAGTTTTGGCTTTAAAAGAACATTTATAGCTTTTAAATATTTAGACATTAGTATATGGGCTTTCATTTATACTCTTGACAGGACCTGGCAGATGCGAAGTGGGTCTTTCTCTGAAATCCAAGACTGTGTCTCCTTCATCCCTCTGACCAGACATGAATTCCAAACACAAAAATTGCCTCTCCAAATATTCAATCAACAAAGTATTCTTTTTTGAGGTTATCAAGTATTTCAGAGCTGATAAGACTTTTGACACCTCTAAATTTTACTGTCAGAGGTAGCAACATTTAGAATCCCTCTACTCTGGCTTTGGGTAGGGTCACTGCTTGCTCAGACACTCTGCAAACTGTACTCCTTCCTTCTTAACCACTTCTTTCCCCAATAGCTCCGGAATTCCTTCATAGCTCATCTCTTGGGACTATCAGATTAAACTGAGCAGGAAAACTGGTAGAAAGGTTAATACGATTGGATCCAAATTTGGAATCATTTAAATTCAAGGGTTTAGATGCTAATTCTAGTCCCAGGGTAGGATTTTTTAAAAGCAGACTATTCCTGTTTAAATAATCTTCCTTAATGATGATATAAAGTAAAATAAGGTAGCTTTAAAATGTCCTGGGGACAATTTTTTTCTTTTGTCTTTTGGTTTGTGTTTCTGTCCACTCAGTCTGGGTACAGACGAACATAGCCACATAAAGTTGCCAGCTTAGGGGAAAAGACCAACATCATTTTGGATTTATTACAAAATGTAAAAAAAATATATGATTTAGACCTCCCACTGAGTTGCACTGAATCAATTTAACCAATTTTTACTTAATCGTTGTGATGCTTCTCTTTCTGTAACTTTTTCTTCTTCCTTCTCCTTCCCCTCTAACATCCTTTACCTAGAACAAAAGCTTAAAACTACAAGAATAATAGTAAATTTGTTCTAAATGCCTTAATGTATTCCAGTGCTTTAATCTGCATTCTTTATTTTAAATATTTTTTTAGTTGTTGATAGACCTTTATTTATTTGTATGTGGTGCTGAGACTCGAACCCAGTGCCCCACACATGCCAGGCAAGTGCGCTCCCGCTGAGCCCCAGCCCCAGCCCCCTGCATTCTTTATCCATGTTCAACATATCACTGCCATCCTGGCACTTGGCATAGCGTTCATTTTAGATTGCCATCCTTAGATAGTTAAACTCTTTCATGCCTGTGGTACCTTCTCTTCTGTAAGAACTGCGGATATCTCTCTGCATGTCTTTAGCACTCAGAATATCTCCACTTTGGAGTTTAATGGTCTTTCTCTTTCCCAGCCCAGTGCCTTGTACTCAGCAAGATGTGCTTTAGAAACTAATAAATAAGAAAAATAATTGCCTCCATGTTTATCAACTCAGCCTGTCTTCATCATGCATTTTGCCAGTTAAGGACTTGCAGTTTGCTTATATTTATCTATTTCCTGCCAAATGATTCTCTGCTCGACTCTTTCACAAACCAGGATCAGAAAAGAAGTTTAAGTTATTCTTATTTGATGACTTTATTTGGTTCTTTCATATTTCCAAGGCTCACTTTTCATCCATAAAATTAAAAATAGAAGCGAAAGTCATCTTTATTTTTATAATTGAACCCTTACTTAATTAAATTGGATTTCACTGGCAGGACTTAAAGGCATAAACCTTCCGCTTCCTATCATCATCCTTTGTGATTCCTGCAGCCATTACTTCTGTGGCAGATGACTGTGGTTTGTGCTTTTGTTGTTGTTTTTAAATATATGTCCCTTACTGTTCTTTGGAAAGTGGCCATTGTTAACATGGAGGTTCTTCCATATTTCCACGTTTATGTTTGCCAGATGCTCTAGAATAAATGATTATTCAAACCATATTTGAGTTTTTTTTCCCTCCACAGTTTAAACTTTGTATCCCCAAATCAATGAACTTAAAGCAGAATTTTCTTGTTATACATTTACAACATAATCACATGTATACAAAAGGCTTTTTTCCTGTTCATAGAAAATGCTATAGGCATTAGCTCTAACAATGCCAGTAAGGTCCCCAGTATTCTGATGGGGACCTGATGTATCACCAAAACATCTGAGGCCAGGAGAAGAAAGTGGAAGGGGAATTGCCAAGCCACTGGAGGGTATCCTAAGGTCTCTTTCACTATCATCAATGTAGTAAGGCTAATAGCTACACCTACGCCTTAGGGCTTTAACTATCTGCACCAATGTTCAATCTAATATCCACTATAAAACATCAAGCAAATATTATTATTTTACAGAAGAAAAAAAATTTGTTTACTATGTAGATGCTTCTACAAAGGGTATGTTTCTCATCACCAGAGCTCTGTCTTTGAAAAAATTAAATGTAAGCTATCATGCTGCTTTTCTTCATCAATCAACACTTTTGTTTTTATAAATGTCCCTGCTATGATGCCAGGCTGTCTTTGCAAGTGCCAGCAACTTTCACAGAGGTATAGCCAAACAAATAAGAATGTGAAAAATACCTACCTAGCAGGCATCAATAGGAGCCAGAAAAGTACTTAGAGGTACTGACTGCAGTCTGAAAGAAGAGTTGGGTACTTACAGATGCTAAGTGCAGTCTAAAGTCCAGGTAAGCCTGCTCCTAAAGATAAGGTAACCTGAGCATATAGTCAGGATACTAGCAACAAAGGCTCAAGGGAGACGACATCATGGCTCACCCAGCAGGCATATTACATTCTGTACACAGACAGAAACTTGCAAATGAGATGCTTGTATGCAGGTAAAAATGAGAGCAGATATACCACTGTGGAATTGCTGCTGGAGTCTCCAGAAGCAACGTTGGCTTCTGGGGCAAGCTGAAAGAAAAGCACCCAAACAAATGGATGCACAAAGGAATGTGTTTCTACTTTACACGTGCTCCTGTGAATGCACGTGTGCGCGCGCACACACACACACACACATACACCTCTCCTCTGTGCTCTCCCTACTCCTCTTCCTCTTTGTCCTTCTCCTTCTATTCCAAGCTTCTCTCCCCACTCTCCCTGTCTTCCTTCCTCCCTCCTCTATCGTCTTGAACAAAATGAATTCTTGTTTTTAACCTTTGTTTCTAAATTCCATTCATCTTAGCAGAGCCAAGAGGGACTGGCAAAGGGCCTGGAATTGGAGAGGGCATGTGAAGCTTAAAAACATAAAAATCATTAAAAATGTTTGTAACCCAAAGTTAATTCATATGCAGTCCCAAAGAAAAAAATAAGAAAGAAAGAAAAATGAAAAAGAAAAAGAGGCCTTTGACAGTTTCTGATGTTCCATAATTTGTACCATCATTTATTGATTCAGTTCCATACTGAGGAGCACTTATAGATTATTTAAATATACCAAAAAAGCATATATATATATATATCCTTTAAAAATAACTCCTCTGGTTAAATTTCTAGAGGTGGAGTTGTTAGTTCAAAAAGTATCTAATTTAATATTTTATACACATGCCTTATTGCCTCCAGAAATCTTTTTTTTTTAATTTATGTATTTTTTTAGTTGTAGTTGGACACAATACCCTTATTTTTTATTTATTTGTATATGGTGCTGAGGATCGAACCCAGGGCCTTGCCCATGTGAGGCGAGCACTCTACTGCTGAGCCACAACCTCAGCTCCCTGAAATCCTTTATAGAACTGCATTCCCGCTAATAAAAGACTTGGTGTTTTGTGATCCCTATAGTCACATAAATCTGTGCTAATTTCATGAGTAAAAAATAACTCATATTGTCTTTCCATTGCTAAATTAGAAAAAGTAAATGTCTTTTCTATATGTTTTTCATTCTTTTTCTTTCCATTTTTGATCTGCCTGTTATTTTCTGTGCTCTTTTCTCTGTTGGAGTGGTTAACAGTTGCCTTTGTCTCATTGATATGCTAGAAGTCTTTATATACTAAATGCTTTACACACACACACACACACACACACACACATATTCTTTTTGTTTGGGGACTTACTTTGAAAGTTCATTTCATGGTTTATAATTTTGTAATAAGACTAATCAACATCTCATTATGAATCCTGAATTTCTTATACTGCTTAGAAAGATTTACCCATTTTAAGATTATAAAGTTATTCACCCATATTCCCTTCTTGTATCTGATAACTTCTTTCTTATGTCTCTTCTTTTTGTTATTTTATTCCTACACATTTAAATATTTGATCCATCTGGTAGTTATTTTCCCATAAAGGATTCCGTTTTCTTTTCCCCAAATATCTAGCCAGCAATCCCAATGTCATTTATTGGAAACTTAATTTAATTTTCTTCTCACCAATTTGAAAGTATATTTGTCATGTACTTAAGTACCACACATCTTTGGGTCTATTTCTGACTTCTTTATTCTGTTTTACTTCAAGCTATTCCTTTGCCTTTGATGGCAGTTTTGTCTTAGATACTGTAATTTATATGTTTTAGTACCTAGTAGGAAAAGTATTGGGTATGTTTCCTTTAAAGTTTTTTACAAACTTTCTTGATTTTTAAATGATCTGTTTTAAATCAATTTTAGAATAATTAATAAGCTCAAAAAGAAATCTTACTCTAATCATAAATAAAGATATGTAGATAATATTATTTTGAAGGAAATTAATAAATAAATGTTGAGGTTTTGGTAACCATGAACATGGCTAAATATGAATTTAATCAAACACCTTTTAGCATCTTCTGTGATTCAATAAATAAATAAACAAAAATCTAATGGATTTTCAAATATGAATTTGATACGTTCTCTGAGTTGATTTTGTTGTATTCTTTTAAAGTACTGTTAAATTAACTCTGCTAGTATATCATTGAGAACTTTTTGATGGGGGAGAGAGAGAGGAAGAGAGGAAGAAAGGAAGAGAAAAGGGAGGGAGAGAGGAAATCTGTTGGTTGTTACTATCACACATTGTAAAAGAATTTGAAGAAAAATTCCTTATTTTGTCTTGCTCTGTGTTGCTCAATATTAAATAATATTGAAATAATCTATTTCTTGGAAGAATGAAAAATATTGTTGAAGACATCTTGTAGATCAGAAGCTTTTGGAAAATTATGGTAACATTTACATTTTCTCCCACAGTTTATATTCTATTTATTTCTTGAAAAAAAGAATCTAAGTTTTAAAAGCAACTAATATAAGTTGTACACAGTATTTTCACATAATGATTTTCTCATCATCTGCAGTCATTCTTCCTTTTCATATCTATTTTATACATTTGTGTTTCTTTGCTTTTTTCTCTGGTATTTAGTATTTTAAAATTATCTATTAATTGTGTCATATTTAGTCCCATTCATTCATGTATAATTTCTATAATTGTTCTCCTTTTGGTGTTTTGCTTTTTATTTTTAAAAATCCCTTTCTTCTATTTTTCTCATTTTTCTAGCCTAACACATGGCATCTTATTCACTTATTTCCATTTTTTTTTCTTTTTAAAAAATATAAATGTATAAGGTTGAAAATTTTCTCCCTCACTATTATTTTTGAGTAATTCTATAATTATGAGTTTGGTTTTTATTTAACAAGATTTGTTTAATAAAGAAATTTTCAGACTGGAGGTCTAGCTCACATGTACAAGGCTCCGGGTTCATTCCCCAGCATTCCCCACTCCCCCAAAAAGTCTTTTAAAATTCTCTTGTTTCCATCATTTAATGCATTTTTGCCAGAGAATGTTACTTATAATATTTCTACTTTGTGAATCTTATACTTTTATATTTCAAAAAAATATGAGAAATACCTGTAAGTACTGATGGGTCCTTGAAAAAAATTCATTACTTTTTGTTTCTAGGGTTTGACATTTGACATGTACATATCTGTTAACTACTCTCACACACATTACTATTCAAATCTATATTTTTGCTAAATTTTGTCTTTTTTAATTGAGAAGAATTTTGAAAGTGAAGTGTTGCCTTTCACTATTGTGATGCTCTTATCAATATATTTTTCATGTTCCATAATTTATAGTTTATTCATAGTAATTCTTTTACAATTTCATAAGGAATTTTATAATAGTTTTATGAGGTCTTTTAACATTTATAATTTCTTTGTAGATTTTAACTGCATCAGGTGACTTAGGATGCTTGAATTCAACTCTGTCTGATAATATTATAAAGCTTCCTGCTACCACCATCTGTTTATTTAGAAAATTATTGTCATTTACTTTTATCATCAAACCAGCAGTTTTAGTCTTGTCATACTGTTTTCTTTTTTTTTCAAAGATTTTTTTTTTAATTTTAGTACCAAGGATTAAATTCAGGAGTGCCTACAAACTGAGCAACATTCTTCTCCCTTTTTATTTATTTATTTTTATTTTTTTTAATTTGTTTTAATTAGTTACACATGACAGTACAATGACCTTGACATATCATACATTTGAATCACATGGGATACAATATCTCATTTTTCTGAGTATACAAGTTTCAGAATCACATTGGTCATGCATTCACATATATGCACACAGTAATAATAATGTCTGTTTCATTCTACTATCTTTCCTATCTCCCCAACCCCCCCTCCCCTCCCATCACTTCTCTCTACCTAATCTTAGGTAGCGCTATTCTTTTTTTTTTCCCTCACATCTTCATATGTGTATTTTGTATAACAATCAGAGTCTTCTTCCACCATCCATGCAATTCCCTTTCTCCCTCCCTTTCCCTCCCACCCCTCTTCCCTATGTAGAGGTAATCTTCTTCCCATGCTCTTCCTCTCTTCCCCATTTTGAGTCACCCCCCTTATATCAGAGAAGACATTCCGCATTTGTTTTTTGGGGATTGGCTAACTTCACTTAGCATAATCTGCTCTATGTCATCCATTTCCCTGCAAGTGCCATGATCTTATTATTTTTTAGTGCTGAGTAATATTCCATTGTGTATATATGCCACATTCTTTTTAATCCATTCATCCATTGAAGGGCATCTAAGTTGGCTCCACAGTCTAGCTATTGTGAATTGTGCTGTTATAAACATCGATGTGGCTGTGTCCCTGTAGTATGCTGTTTTTAGGTCTTTTGGGTATAGTCCGAGAAGAGGAATAGCTGGGTCAAATGGTGGTTCCATTCCCAGCTTTCCAAGGAATCTCCATACTGCTTTCCAAATTGACTGCACCAATTTGCAGTCCCACCAGCAGTGTATGAGTGTACCTTTTTCTCTGCATCCTTGCCAGCACTTGTTGTTGTTTGTCTTCATAATGGCTGCCATTCTTACTGGAGTGAGATGGTATCTTAGAGTAGTTTTAATTTGCATTTCTCTGATTGCTAGGGATGATGAGCATTTTTTCGTATATTTGTTGATTGATTGTACATCCTCTTCTGAGAAGTGTCTGTTCAGGTCCTTGGCCCATTTGTTGATTGGGTTATTTTATTTATTTATTTATTTTTTGGTGTTTAGCTTTTTTGAGTTCTTTGTATACCCTAGAAATTAGAGCTCTATCTGATGTGTAAGGGGTAAAAATTTGTTCTCAGGATGTAGGCTCCCTATTCACCTCACATATTATTTTTCTTGCTGAGAAAAAACTTTTTAGTTTGAATTCATCCCATTTGTTGATTCTTGGTTTTAATTATAACTGCTTTCTTATTTTCGTATTTCCTTTCTTTGCTGTTTTCTCTGAATTTGGAAAAACACTACAGACTGTATTAGGTTCAAAAAAGAATTGTGGTTATAGTTTAAAATATGTTTAGACCTATAGTTTTTTTTAACAAATTTTATTGTGTGTCTTTCAGGTATACAACAGGATATTATGAGATGTAAATAGAAAATAAAAATGTTAGTACAGTGAAGCAAATTAAATTTCCATCATCTCACAATTATCCATTTTTTTATGTTATTTCTGGTAAGAACAGCTAAGTGTATGCATTAGCATGAATCCTATCTATATACAGTATATTTTTGTTAGCTGTGGTGCTCATGTTATATTTTAGATCTCTGGACTTGTTTGTTTTATATATCTACTGCTTTGTACTTATAACCAATACCTTCCAATTCCCTCCCACCATGGTAATTACTCTTGTTTTCTATCACTGTATATTTCATTTGTTGTTTTTTGTTTTGATTCTGTACTTAAGAGAAATCATGTGATTTTTTTTTTTTTAGAGCCTGGTTTATTTTACTTACTTCAGTTTCTTCCAGTCTCTCCACGTTGTGCCAAATGGCAAGATATCATTCTTTTCAAGGGTGGAATAATATTCCATTTCATATATGTAACACAGTTTTGTTATTCATTCCTCAATTGTTGGATATTTCATTTCCTTCTATATCATGGTTACTGTGAAAAATGCTACAATGAACATGGGAGTTCAGGTATCCTTCCAATGTCATGATTTTATTTGGGCTTATACCCAGAAGAAGACATATGGTTTAAATTTCTTTAGAAACCTTCCCACTGATTTCCATAATGGCTGTACCAATCTACATTTTACCAACAATGTACTAGAGTTCTCTTTTCTCCATACTCTTGCTATTTGTCTTTTGACTTCCTAATAATAACCATCTTAATGAACGTGATGTGTTAATTCATAGAGGTTTTATTTTGCATTTCCCTAATGAGCACCTTTTCAATATCTATTGGTAATTTTCATATCTTCTTTGGAAAAATGTCTGTTCACATCTTTTGCTCATTTTTAATCATTATTTGTTTTTCTACTATTGAGTTGTATGAGTTCTTTATAAATGTGGATACTAACTACCTATCAGATAGATAGCTTGCAAATATTTTTCCCAATCTGTAGAATACTGTTTTATTTTAATTATTTATTTTACTGTGCTGAAGCTTTTAGTTTAATGTAGTCCCTTTACCTTATTTTTGCTTTTTTAGCCTGAGCTATTTGTGTTATATCCCCTCAAAAAATAATTGCAAAAGCCAATATCCAGAAACTTTTCCCCATGCACTATTTTAAGAATTTTATACTTTGTGGTATTATATTTAGGCTTTTATTCATTATGATTTGTTTCGTGTATATAGTTTTAGGGTCCAATTTCATTCTTTTGCATGTGTGTATCAATTTTTCCTAGTACCATTTAAGGAATAGGTTATCTTTTCCATGTTGTATCTTTTTGGCATCCTTGTAAAAAATTAGTTGAGTGTATGTGTTTGTATTTAGTTCTATGCTCTCTATTCTGCTCCAATGATTTGTTTGTCTGTTTTTATGCCAGTATCATACAATTTTGATTACTTTGATTTGTAATCTAATTACATATCAGGAAGTGTGATAGCTTCAACATTTTCCCCCTCAGACTTGGTTTGGCTATTCAGACTTTTCTGTAGTAGCACTTGAATTTTAGGATATTTTTTCTATTTTGTGAAGAATGCCATTCAGATTTTGACAAGGATTGCATAGAAATATATATATATATACATACACATACACATACATACATATGTAGTTTTAAGTAGCATATACATTTTAACAATTTTAATTCATTTAGTCACAAGCATGGAATATCATTCCATTTTTTATGTCCTCTTCAATTTTGTCCACCAATGTTACATATTTTTCAGTGTACAGGTCTTTCATTGACTTTGTTAAATTTATTCCGATGTATTTTACTTTTTTCTACTTATTACCATCAACATTTTTATATGAAGATGTTCAAACATATAGTGTTGAGCCACATCCCCAGCCCTTTTTATTTTATTTTATTTTTAAAATTTTAGACAGGGTCTCACTAAGTTGCTTAGGGCCTCACTAAGTTCCTGAGGCTGGCTTTGAATGTGTGATCCTCCTGCCTCAGCCTCCTGATTATATGGGTTAACAGGCATGTGCCACTGCACCTGGCAACATTGACTCCTGAATATTTTATTGAACATGATTTAATATATGTCCATCCATCTAAACATCCCTCTATCAGTATATCTTATTTGAGTGCATTCAAGTTGAATTGCAAGCATAAGTATATTTCTTCCTACATTGTTAAGCATGACTATTGTATTTTGCTTGTTTTGATTCTATTATAAATGTGATTGTTCACTTAAGTTCTTCAGCTAGGTTGTTTGTGTATAGAAATGACACGAATTTTTGAATGTTGATTTTATGTTCTATAAATTTCCTGAATTTATTAGATCTAATAGTCTCTTTTCCTTCTCCTTCCTTTTTATTTAGTGTGTGTGTGTGTGTGTGTGTGTGTGTGTGTGTAGTCCTTAGGATTCACTATATATAGGATCATGTCATTTGCAAATAGAGTTAATTTTATTTCTTCCATTCTGATTTAGATTTTTTGTTTCTTTTCTTTCTTTCTTTCTTTCTTTCTTTCTTTTCTTTCTTTCTTCCTTTCTTCCTTTCTTTCTTTTCTTGTTTCTTTTTCTTGTCTAATTGCTTTTAATAGTACGTTCAGCATTATGTTGAAAAGAGGTGTCAAAAGTGGTTAGCCTTGTCTTGTATCAGATCTTAGAGAAAAGCTTTCAGCTTTGATCATTGTTTATATTATTAGCTGTGGGTTTTTCATAAATGGCCTTTATTATGTAGAGGAAATTTATTTCCACAACTAAAATGTTAAGAATTTTTATCTAGAAAGAATTTTGAATTCTGTCGATTGCTTTTTCTGTGCCAATTGATAAAAGCCTGTGAGTTTTGTCTTTCAGTCTGTTAATATGATATTTTACATTGATTCATTTGTGTATGTCAAACCAGCCTTGCATGATGTGGATGAATCTCACTTGGTCATGATGTCAGAATAATCTTTTTGATGTGTTGACTTAATGTGCTAATATTTTTTTTATTATTTTCTCAATAATATTGCTCAGAGAAATTGCCCTGCAGGATTTATTTTCTTGTGATATCTTTGTTTTAGATATCAAGGTGATGTTGCCTAAAATGAGTTGGAAGTATTTCTCTAGCTCTATTTTTTTTGAAGAGTTTAAGAAGTATTTCTATTAATTACTCTTGAACAAAAGTATTTCTATTACTGGTTCTTAAGTTGTGAAGAGATCTCATTCTGGACTTTTCTTTGTTGGGAGGAAAATTTTAACTGTATTTCATCCCTCTATTTGTTATTAGTTTTTTCGGGGTTTCTCTTTCTTCCTGACTCAATTATGGTAGGTTGTTTACCTTAAAAAATTATTCATTTCCTTTAGATTACCCAACTTGTTGGCATGTAATTATTTATAATAATCTCTTTTTATATCTGAGCTATCTGCCACAATCTCTTCACTTGCATTTTTAAAAATTTGTTTGAGTCTTTGATCATGTTCTTATTTGATTAATAATGGGTTGTAAATTTTATTAAAACAACTCTTACTGATATTTTTCTTTGGTTTTTCTTATTCTTTATTTAATTAAGTATCTTATATATTATTTTTATTATTCTTTCTTCTGCTAGTCTTACATTTATTTTGTTCTTTTTTTTTCAGTTCCTTGAGGCACAATTGTTAGGCTATTTATTTGGAATTCCTCTTCCTTTAAAAATATAGATGATTATTGCTATAACTGGTCCATTTCACAAATGCTTTTGTTTCATCCTGTATTTATTTGTCTCCTGTTATCTTCAAATTTCTCTTTTGATTTCTTCTTTCATCCACTGGGTTGTTCAGGAGCATGCTGTTTAACTTTCAAAAAATATTTGTGAATTTCTCAAGGTTCCTCATATTAGTGATTTCTAGTTTCATATGATTGTGATCTGAAATAATAGATATGATTTCAATTTTCTTGAATTTGTAAAGTTTTTTTTTTGGCTCAACACATGATCTATCCTAGAGAATGTTCAGTGTGCTGGAGAAAAATGTGCTGTTGGAGAGTTCTGCGAAGGTCTGTTACGTCCATTTGGTTAAAAGTGTAATTTGAGCCCAGTATTTGCTTATTAATTTTATGTCTGTTCAATCTATTCACTATCTAAAGGGGGGGGTATTTAACTTTTCTACTACTATTATATTGTTATCTATTTCTATTTCCTTCTTGTCTGTAAATATGTCTTATCTATTTAAATGACCCAATGTTGGGTATATATGTTTTGCAATGCTTATGTCCTCTTGATGAATTTACCCATTTGTCATAAAATAATAACCTTCTTTGACCCTTGTAACAGCTTTCTCCTTGAAGCCCATTTTATCAAATATAAACAATGGTATAGCTACCACTGTTCTCTTTCAGTTGCCATTTGCCATAGATTATTTTTTTCCATCTTTTCACTCTTAGCCTAAGTGGATCTTTTGTAGGCAGTATGTAATTGGATTTTTTTAAAAATACGAACCCATTCAGATACTCTATATTTTAGTAGGAGGATTTAATAAAGCTGCATTCATGTTTATTATTGATTGGTGTAATGGTTTGGATATGACATGCCCCCCCAAAGTTCCTGTTAATGAAAAACTATTCAGAGGTAAAATGATTAGATCATGAGAGTAGTAACCTAATCGATTTGTCCTTGTTTGAATGGACTGCCTGGAAGGTAACTGGGGGGCGGGGAGGCTGGAGGATGTGGTACACTGGGGGCATGTCCTTGTAGTCCTTCTCCTCCTCCCACCTTTCTCTTTCTCTCTCTGTTTTTTAACCCCAGTATGAGCAGAGCAGCTTACCTCCACTGGGCATTTCCCCCATTGTTATTAGTCAGCTTTCTCACTGCTGTGACTAAAGGACTTTACCAACATAATTGTAGAGGAGAAAAAGTTTATTCAGGGGCTCACAATTTCAGAGGTCTCCATCCATAGACAGCAGTTTCCATTCCTTGGGGCTTGAGGTGAGGCTAAACATCATGGTGGAAGATGTGAGGGAAGCAGCTCACAGGGTGATCAGAGAGCAGAGAGAGAGTCTCCATTTGCCAGATACAAAATATATACCCCAAAGACATGTGCCCAATTCCCACCTCTTCCAGCCACATCCTAACACTTCAGTTACCACTTAGTTAATCACTATCAGGGGATTAATTCAATGATTGGCTTAGGACTCTTACAACCCAATCATTTCTCCTCTGAACCTTCTTGCATTGTCTCATCTGTGAATTTTTGGAGGACATCTCACATCCAACCCACAACACTGATAATGTGTTGCCTGACTTTGGTCCCAAAGCAATGGAGTTGGTCATCTATGGACTGAGACCTCTTAAACCATGAGCCCCATATAACTCTCCTCCTCCTAAGGTGTTTTTTGGTCAGTTATTTTGATCACAGAGATGAAAAAGTAGTCAAAACAACAAGCAAGAACTTACTACTGCTATTTTGTGATTTTTGTTGTTTTGTAGCTACTTTGTTTATCTCTATTGCCTACCTTTATGAATTGACAATTTTCTGTACTGCTATTCTTTGGTTCCTTTCCTCCAAGGAGATTGAACCCAGAGGCACTTTATCATTAAGCTATATCCCCCACTATCCCTTTTTAAAAATTTTTGAGATAGGGTATTACTAAATTATCCAGGCTGGCCTTGAACATGTGATCCTCCTTCCTCTGCCTCTTGAGTACCTGGGATTACAAGTGTGTACCACTGTGCCTGGCTGATTGCTTTTTCTTTTTTGTTGGTATGTTTGTTGTAGTTTATATATATTAGTTGTAGTTAGACATAAAGCTTTTATTTTATTTATTTATATGTGGTGCTGAGGTTTGAACCCAGGGCCTTGCATGTGCTAGGCAAGCGCTGTACTACTGAGCCACAATCCCAGCCCCTGTTGTAGTTTTTTTTTTGTTGTTGTTGTTGTTGTTGTTTGTTTTTTGTTCTGTGTGAACCTTGACACTTAATCAAAACAGAATCTGTCATTTTAAACTGATAGCAACTTCAGTTTCATATAAAAGCTCTAGAATTTTATCTATGCCGTTTTTGTTTTCAATGACCCAATTTACAAATTTTTATATTCTGAGTGACTTAACAAATATTATACCTTTATTGTTGACTATTTTGACTTGACAGGTCTAGTGGTAATGAATTCCCTTAGCTTTTGCTGTGAAAAGACTAGACGACTTTATTTCTGTTTCATTTCTGAAGGATATCTTTGAAAGGTGTATTATTCTTTACTGATAGTTTTTTTGTTGTTGTTGTTTTGGTTTGGTTTTCCTTTTCTCACTTTGAATCTACTAACCCATTCTCTGCTGACCTGCAAGGTCTTTTTTTTTTTTCCTAAGAAATCTGTAGATAGTTTAATGGGGATTCACTTATATATAACTTTATACTTTTCAACTGCCACGTTTAAAATCCTTTTTTGATTTTTGAGAGTTTAATTGTAACATGCCTCAAAGAGGATCTCTTTAAATTGAAGCAATTTGGGACATTTGGGCTTCTTGGATCTGAAGGCTCATCTCTCTCCCAAGACTTGGGAAGTTTTCAGGAATAATTTTATTAAATAAGTTTTCTGATTTTTTTCTTGTGTCTCCTCTACTTCTGTAACTTCTGTATGCACATATTTATTTGTTCACATAATGGTATCCTTAGATCCTTTAGGCTGTCTTCACACAATTTTCCTTTCTTTCTTCTTTCACTTTTTTCATCTGAATTCCTTCAAAAGATTTGTTTTTAAGTTCATGAGTTTTTCAACTTTTTTCTATCTAGTCTGCTGTTGAAATTCTCTATTGTATTTTTTATTTTGTTGATTTAATTTGTCAACTCTAATATTTATTTTTTATATCTATCTTATTGAATTTTTAATTTAGACCATGAATCATTTTCCTGATTCATTACCATGTCTATTTTTATTCTCTTATATCTTATTGAGTTTCTGTAAGATCATTACTTTCAATTCCTCTCAGGCAATTTGTAAATGTGTGTCTTCCAGGTCAGTTACTGGATTATTCTGTTCCTTTTGTGGTGTCATGCTTCCTGGCTTACTCATTTTCCTGTGCTGCTGTGTGGATGTCTATGCATCTGGTGGTAAATCCACTTCTTCCTTTTATAGAGAAACTCTTTACCTACATTCTAGTTGTGCAGGGTATTATGGCTCTGGTTTTGTGTGGAAAGATTGGTGTAGTCTCCATGCAGTGTCTTTACTTGTGATCAACATGAGGCATTCCAGGTGCCTCAATGCTCTAAGGAGTTTGTGGCAGAGATTATTGGTAGCTGCATAGGTTATCAGGATAAGAGACTTAGGGAATCTTCCTGTTTTTGTCTTCCTTGCAGTAGGAAGTCTTAGCTGTGGTCTTTCTTGTGGTGCTGGATTTGGCATGGCTCACAGGCAAGCACAGTAGCACTGAAATTCAGGATATAAGTTCTTAGAGTAATTATTAGACCATGTTTCTGGACTCAGAAATTAACAAAACACCTATAATACTTGAGATTTGAGGCATAAGTTCACTCTTCAAGGTATGCATAGATGTAGTTCTCTTATTAAGCGGAGGTCTCTGGGGCACCTCAGCAGATTGTACCTATAGGGCTAGGATGAAGTTTTGGTTCTGATCCTGAGGTGAAAGATCAGGGTATAGCACTGGAATGGCCCTAAGGGGAAAAGGCATGCTCCAGAGACTTGGGCCCCAGGGAGCAGAGTACAGCTGCAATTTGGAACCAGAACCAAAAGGGCACAGTGGCAGCTCCAGCTCTGAAAGGATTGAGGTATCATCACTCTGTAACCTGGGATGGTGGGACATGGCAGTAGCTCAGATTCTCTGAGGCCAACTGTACCAGCAGCAATGTCTGATAATGACAAAATGCTGCTGTGTTTGGGACCTTGGTGGTGGTGGTGGTGGTGGTGGGGGTGAGGAGCAGCACAGCAATGACTCCACTCCTTGGCGAAGTGCGGTACTTCAGAAGGTTGAATTGCAAAGGGCTAGTCCAGTTCCAGGGAGGCAGAGCACTGTGGCTGTTCAGACTGGAGAACAGGGTGCCAACGCCCAGTCAGGGCTCTGACTCCTTGGGTCAAGAAGTTCCACATCTGTTGTGTCTCAGAAAACATGGCTACATGGGTCAGCAGAGCCCAGGAGCCAGGACACCACCTCTCCTTTGACACAGGAAGGTAACTACTTTAGTAGTTCAAGACTCTGAATTCCCAGACGTGGGTCATCACTGTAGCTTGACCCCAAAGGACATGGTGTATAAAAGCAGCTCTGTTCTGGAGTGGCATGCTACCAGCGGGCAAGGCACTACTGTGTCTGATGACAGGATGCAGCGGCTGCTCACTCCTTGAGCAGAGGCACTCTAGCAGTGGCTCCAACTCCAGGATGGCACAGCACAACAGCAGCACAAGCCATGGGGAGGGGAGTCAGGGCACAATATCGGCTCTTTAGGGGTAACAGCATGTGAACTCTAGGAAATGCCCTCAACTGGGTTCAGAGCCTTTTTTGGAGCTGACCCTGACAGGAAGATGGGGTGGCAAAGCCAATGTGTTTCTTTACCTTCTCTATGTGGCCTTCCTGGGTTTCCATTGCTTCCTGGCTGCCCTTCAGTGTTCTCCTTTAATTATTTTTGTTGAGATACAGCTGTTTGTTATTTTGGTTTTTTTGTGTGTGCATATTGCAGGGGAGAGTGCTAAGAGCTTATAGTTGACTACCGTGCTGATATCCTGTATGGTTCTTAATTTATCCATTTTGATTTAAAATAGTTATTTTTAGCCATCTTGATACACTCAGAAATAAATGCTAATTTTATTTAATTAAGTGTTAGCATTTAGTACTTAATTTTAGTTTCTAATGGCTTACTTTTATCGCCCTTTTTTAAACCTAGAAAGACTGATGTACAAAGTGTTCTGATGTTTTGTGGAATGACTACGTCCCTAAGTTGGTGGTCTGAGGAATCATCTATTACATTGCTGAAAGTGCAAACCACAATAAGTGTTCAAGGTCACAAATTTTAAAACTTAAAATTCTCATAGACCACTTTATTTTACTCATCTTCAATAACAACAGAGAGACTTTGTTTCAATACTGTAAAGTATTAAAATGAATGACCCATTATCTCCTTGCTCTACCTCAGACCATTCAGTTATTTTAGTCATGATATTTTAGTTTTGATTCTCCTTTCTTATTAAAATGCAAAAGAGCACTAAATGTGGTCAGTCTAATTTCTGTGCATAAAAACAAATCCACTGGAGGATGATACCCCACTCCATGCTGACAGTGGAAACTTATATTGATTAAGACACAATGTAACTTGATTGCTTTCTTATTTTTTGAGTGATAACATTCCTTATGGCATTATATTAAAAATTAGCCATGGCAAGGGAGTTAGGGAGGAGAAATGGGAATGAAGTATATTTTCCCACCCACTGGAATTGTGGCCAACTGGCAGAAAATACCAAACATGTCAGCATATCACCCTGCTCTGGCTCAGTGGATCATAATAGCCTCCATTCCCATCTATTCCCCAAGCACCAGAATAAATTCTGAGACTTACACCATTTCTCTGCAGGTTTGCCTTCGTGTGTGTGTGTGTGTGTGTGTGTGTGTACTCTGATGCACAATACAGTCTCCACCATGCAGAGAAACTGGAAATTGGTTGTTTCAATTTCTTCTTCAACATGTAATCACCAATCCCACTGTCTCACACTGAATTTTAGAAAGTGAACCTTTGCAGTACCCCATGCCTGCCTAAGAATTAGGAGAATCTAATTCTGCCAAGGGATTTCTCAGAGTGGTGTGGCAAAGAGTTTTGCATGGCAACAGAGTCAACTAGCAACAATGCCTTAGTTTTTCTGTCTGCTTTGGAAACTGAAAAGATTGTTTTTCTTTATTTTTTCTGTTACTGTTAATTTTTTTAACAATATATGAAGTATTAGTGCTCTTTTGGATCTGATTATGATTTGGGTCCAGAAAAATGTGTAATCCCCAATGAAGAATATATTAAAAGAGCCAACTCCTTTCCAAAACTATATTAATCAAATGTTAGTATATGAATAACTTTTGGCTTAGTTAGAAAACTTATTCCTTCACCCATTTTTTTTTTTACTTAAAGCATACATTTTAAGAGTCATTTGTTTCCTTTTCAGTCAGGCTCCTTGCAAGAAACAGATGGCACAAAGTGGATAATTTGAGGATCGATTTTTAAAAGAGACCATTTATAAAGGTATGGGCATGATAGATGGGAAACACAGGTATGGTGCAGTACTTTGGGGTAAATAATAGTCAGGAACCACTCAGCCCAAGCTTGAGGGGGTAAACGGAAGAAGTTGTTACTGGAACCTTGAGAGAGAACTGGGTGAAGAAGGCCCCTCTAGAAAGCTGGGATTCTCAGGGAAGTCACATGGCCATGCTGGAAGAACCAATAAAGAGGAAATGAGGGGAGCAGATATCTAGGCCTCACTCTCTTCCTTCCTTGAGTCTCCCGATGGTGCTTCTATTGGCCAACCCCACCAAATCTCACAGAGCGGAGAACCCCAATGGCGCTATGTTTAAGTCAACCCCCAGATACGCAGAGCATGGTGGAAAAAGTGAATGGAACAGCTGAAAAATATCTAGCACATTCCTATTTAAAATCAACTAATATTTATTTTAAAACTACATTTGAGGAATTTGTCATTTCCAAAAATTCATCACATGCATGAATTGGAACCCAAGGAGAATTTTCCCATAGATATTGAATCTCTAGACTGAAGGATACTGCCATGATGAAGTCTGGATAACTCCAAAGTTGCTGTCATGATTTGTATTTCAATACTGGCTTTATCACATATGGATTTTATATCTTTGAATAACTTACATCTGATCTCCGGTACTCAGTGTATTGGAATGGGGATGATAATTATGTCACTTTTACTTTTAGTCACAAGAGTGTTACTAGTATAAAATTATTTAGTATATGTGAAAATACTCCATGAACTAAAATAAACTTCAATTTTAATTTTCTTTGGAGGTATTTCTCTGAAGGCATGACATTTTCAACTTCTTTACAAGCCAAACTTTCTCCCTTGAAAGGGAGGCAGTATTGCCAAAGACATTTGGTCATTTAACAGTTCACAAATTTGTGTCTCATGGAAGTAAGTGAATGCTCAGAGTATATATAGAGACTCTCTCCAGGGAATTAGTAATTTTCCTCATCACATCAAGTACATCTTACAAATAATGTCCTATAGACAGAGACTGCTTTGCTCATTAATTACATGCAGTTACCTCTACTCTAGAGAGAGGGTCTGGCTTGCCAAGTGAACTGCTGGTCTGGTTTCGCGAGGGAAGCAAAGAAATAATGCAATAGGCATTGCATTAAGGACCTTTGGGTGTTATGTTCCCATCTCTCTCCCTCTGGAAATCTGAGTTGCTTCCAGAGATTATGGAAAATACACTCTGTAGGTACTTTGGGACATACATTCTGGGACCACCCCAGCAACAAGAGAAGATCAAACTTGGGGGATTTTAACAAACCTCTCTCAGAAAGGCAGGTAGTCAAAAACCATGTATGATTTTATAGGGGATTTGGAAAAAATAGCATACTTGAACAAGCAGATAAGCATTTGCAAAAAGATTTTCTCAAATACATAAGATTCATTCACAATAGTAGATCATATATTCGGGTAAAAATAAAATCACAATAAACTCCCAAGATCAAATGTACATCTTCTAATCAAAATACAACAAGAGAGCAATACAAGTTTACTTGAAAATTTTAAAACACACAAAACAATAAAATAATAAAAACTAAGTTAAAAGTACTTAATAAAATAAATATGTAAAAAAATAAATATGTAAAAACACATCCAATAAATGTAAAAAAGGACTCAAAGCATATAGAATATGTAAGTCAAGCATGGCTTCTTTGAAACCACCAATAAAATAAACAAATCTTTGAAGACCTAATTAAGCTAATTAAGAATAAAACATTAGAATAACAAAAGAGATTATAAAATCTACAAAATTATGAAATAATAAGAGAATATTTTTATACAAGGTAACTTAAAAAATCAAAATGAATTTCCTAGAGAAATATGAATGAGATTTCACCAGGAAATTAAAAAAAAAAAAAAACAGAATAGATCAGCAGGACAAACCAAAAGAAAAACTCAGTCAAAACCCAGGCCCAGAGTATTTTGCATGGATTTCTCAAAATCATATCAGGATATTAAGAGAAGAGAATGCCATAGACTTCTTATAAAGCTACATGTGAAAACACTAAATAACATATTAGCACTTTTAATGAAAAACATAATTAATATAATAATACACATCATGATCAAAAAGTAGGTTTAACAGACTTGCTAAATAATGGAAAAACAATAAACAAATAGGTCAAAGGAATACAACAAATCATCTAAAAAAGTGTGTGTGTGTGTGTGTGTGTGTATAAAGCAAGTCTAACTTTTGATAGATATAGTTTACATTAAAAGATACTATTTCTAACCAGTAAAGATGTGATGAACTATGCAAAAAATGGGTCAGAATAATCAGCCATGAAAAAGGGTTAAATTTCCAGGTACAGTGGTGCAAGCTTGTAATCTCAGAGGCTCAGGAAGCTGAGGCAGCAGGATTATGAGTTCAAATCCAGCCATAGCAAAAGCAAGGTGCTAAGCAACTCAATGAGATCCTGTCTCCAAATAAAAATACAAAATAGGTCTAGGGATGAGATCAATGGCCAAGAGCCCTGAGTTCAATCCCTGGTACCAAAAAAAAGGGTTAGATTTCTCCTTCATTTAATATCTTTCTAACTTTCATTTTACGGTGGTAAGAATAGTTATAATATAAGATCTACCCTCTTAAATTTTTAAGTGTGCAGTCCTATATTATCAACTACAGGCACAATGATATACAGGAGATCTCTAGAATTTCTTAATTTCTTCTTTTTTAATATTTATTTTTTAGTTTTAGGTGGACACAATATATTTTTATTTTTATGTGGTGCTGAGAATCGAACCCAGTCCCCTGAATGCCTGGCAAGCGTACTACCACTTGAGACACATCCCCAGTCCCTTTCTTAACTGAAACTATGCCCATTGATTAGTAACTCCCCATTTCTTCCCCCATCCCTGAACTTTGCAGTCTGGGTTAAAGTATTTGATTCTATGAATTTGACTATTTTTAAATATCTCAATAGAAGTGGAATCATGCATTATTTGTTTTCTGTGACTTGCATTTCAAATGACATGATGTCCTCAAGACTCACCCATGTTAAAGCATATTGCAGAATTTCCTTCTTTGTAAAGGCTGAGTAGTAATCTATTATGTGTACCTACCATGTTTCTTTATCCATTTCTCTAAGGACATTTATTTTGTTTCTGTATTAGAATGTTAAGATTTCTTCGAGATCCTGATTTCTGTTTTGGATAATGCTTAAAAGCAGTATTCCCGAATCATATGATAGTTATATTTTTAATTTTTTTGGTAATCTCCATGTTGTTTTCCATAGCAGCTTCTCCATTAAACTTTCCATCAATAGTGTAAATGGGTTCTAGTTTCTCCACATATTCATCAACACTTGCTATCTTCTTTTTATTTTTTTACATGTTTTATTTTATTTTATTTTTTATTGATTTTATTTTTTTAAATACATGACAGCAGAATGCATTACAATTCTTATTACACATATATACCACAATTTTTCATATCTCTGTTTGTATATAAAGTAGGTTGACACCCAATTCGTGTCTTCATACATGTTCTTTGAATATTGATGTCCATCATATTCCACCATCCTTCTTTTTATAACAGTCACCCTGACAGATGTAAGGTTTTGATCAGGGTTTAAATTACCTGTTTTTGATTATTAGTGATGGTGAACTTTTTTTATGCCTGTTGGCCATTTTTACATCTTCTCTAGAGAAGTGTCTATATAAGCCCTTTGGTCTATGTGTCTGATGTTATGCCGCCACTGAACTGTTTTTATTACAGTAGCTTTGTAATATAACTTAAACTAGGAAGTGTAATCCTTCTAGTTTTGCTTTTTTGTTGTGATTCCATATAAATAATATTATTTCTTTAAAAAAATTCCATGAGGATAGCATTGAAATTGTAGACCATCTTGAGTAGGATAGATATTTTAACAATATTAAATCTCCAGTCCACTTGTTTGTGTATTCTTTCTTTCATCAATGTTTACCACAGTAAAATACTTTAAAAATAAAATTTATGTTGATAAGTAAGTAAACTTAAGATAAAATGAATGACAAGTGCTAGAAGAAACAAAACAGAATATATATTTTCTGAGTATATAGACAATAGCTCTCTCTTATCTATGGGGTTATGTTCTAATACACCTACTGGGTACCTGAAGCCCAAATAATACTGAACTCTATGTATACTGTTTTTCCAATACTAACACACGGATGATAAAGTTTAATTTTTAAATCAGGCAAGTGAGAGATTAACAACAAACAAAATAAAATAGGATAATTATAAGAATATGTTGTAATAAAATTTCCAGCATCTCTACTTTTGTGCTTTGGGGCATTGTTAAGTAAAATAAAGGTCCCTTGATCACAAGCACTACTAATACCATAACAGAGTGTTTGATAACTGAAATACATGCTGTTGTGGTTTAGATACAAAGTGTCCCCCAAAAGCTCCTGTGTTGATGCAGAAATGTTCAGAGGTGAGATGATTAGATTATCAGACCTGTAACCTAATCGGGACATCCAAGTTTGAGTGGACTAACTGGGTAGGCAGGTGAGACATGGCTGGAGGAGGTGGATCATTGGGTTCATACCCTGGAAGTCTCATCTTCCCTATAGCTCCTTCCTCTCTTCCTCCTTCTTCTCTCCCTCCTTCTCCTTCTTTTTCTTCTTGTCTGCCATGAGGTGAGTAGTGTTACTCTTCCAAGTCCTTCCATCATGATGTTCTGCCTCATCTTGGGCTCAGAGCAATGGAACTGACTAACCATGAATTAAACCTCTAAAACCACGAACCCAAATAAAATTTTCCCTCATTTCATTTGTTCTTGTCCATTATTTTCATCACAACAATGAAGAACTGATAAGGGAGACACTAAATGGCTTATGAATGGGTAGTGAATATAATATGGAAATGTTATACAAAGGGATGATTCACTGGGCTCAATCCTAGACTTTTTCTCATTTCTATTTCCACTTATTTCCTAAAGGATCTCATTCACCTTATGGTTCCACAGTTCCTAAGTCTGTCCCAGACTCTCCCCTGTACTCCATATTCATATACCCAATCTTGGTTGTATAACAGGCATCTTAAACTTATCTGAAAATGAACTTTTCACCTTCCCCTAGTTCTTCTCCATGATTTCAACTCAGTAAATGGACTTCCATTCACTCAGTTGCTCAGGCCAACCTCTAAGGAGTTTTCTGTGTCTCTTCTCTTCTCTTGAAACTGACATCCAACCCATCTGTAAATCCAGTCAGCTCTATATCAACAGGATATCCTCAGAATGACTACTGCTCACCACTTCTACTGCCATCGACATAATCAAAGCCACCAGCATCTTTCTTTTGAATGAACTGCATTTGTCTCTTGGCTGGTCATCCTTTTCCACTATTCTTTCTTTAAGGAGTCTATATTCAAACAGAAGGTGGAAAGATTTCCTTAAAAGGAAATTAGGATCATGTTCCTTCCCAGCTCAAAATCCTCCAATTTTTTCCCATCTCTTTGAATGAAAATTTAAGGTCTTTATCATGGTCTGCACAGTTCTACCTAATTAGTATCCTGGTTACATCTTCTGACTCATTTCTTCCTTCTACAAACTCACCCTTTTTATATCCTGACCCTCTTCTAGTTCCTCAGCCGAGCCACACATGTTTTTGCCATAGGACATTTGCTAATAACTGCTTTCTCTGTCTCAAAGTCTTTTCCCCTATGTCTGTGAATGATCTTCACTTTCTTCTTTAAATTCTGTGCCTAAACATAGATACTTCTTTGTGCACTCTGTCTAAACTGAGCTCATAACATTCCTATTACTCTTATTCCCCTATCCTGTTTTGTTTAAGAAAATTATCTATTTTTATTTTCCCCTTTCATCCCTTCAATGAAAGCCCCAAGAGTTCAGGGATTTTGTGTTTTCCATTTATACCCTGCACTCCCAGTGTGCCTGGAACATGGTCATAACCAAAAATTAACTTGTTTCCTATAAGTTTAAGACCAGCATTATTAATTTTCTAAAGAGAATTATGTGGTGTACTCATTCTCAAATATTTTATATCCCTCCCTGTGGAGGGATTATATATGTTTGCCCATGGAATTCAGACACAGCTGTGTGACCCTCTCTAGGCAGAAGCTTAAGAGCCTGTGTGTGGTTCACCATGTCTTCTTGGCCCCTCTACCACAGTAACCAGCAGTGTTCTAGACAGAGGCTGCTCTGTAAGCGTAGGCCCCAGAGAAAATGCTGTGGAGAAAAGCAACAGTCCAACATAGCATGTGTAGTAAATAAAGTTTGCTGTATTAAGCTATTGAGATTTTGGAACTGTTTCCATAATATTACCTAATTTATCTTGACCAGTACAGGCACCTAGGCAACCATGGACAAAGGGACAGCCTGAGAGTAGCAAAGATATTTTGACATATTATGTAAGTTTGCCTGAGCTGGATATTCCTAACAATCTAGTGCCTTGCCACCACAATGTTTTATTTGAAGAAAAAAAAACAACACTAGGATATTTATTTAAGCATGATCAGTGTCATTATCTTATTTCCTCATGTTTTCATGAAGTGCATTATAGGAAAAAGTAACTAAAGTTTCTTATGGATTTAAAGCTGTTTACCGAAACATGGCATATCTTAAGATCAAGTGAAAAACTTACAAATGATACTGACAACAAAGCTTTGCCTCAGACTGACCGAATCTGAATCCCTGGGATTGGTGCCTTCAAATCAATATTATTTTTTGAGGTTCTCAGACTGACTCTGATGTGGCCGGTCCAATAACAAGGCAAATGTTTCTGTATTTAAGACCCTAAAAGACACGGAGCAATATATAGAATATTAAGAGCCTCTATTCTACACCACTTAAAAATGTACATGAAGACAGAGCCTCTACAATCTCTCACTGCTTCACAGCGCTTCAAATTGTGAGCAGAAAATTTTGCATATGTAGGATAACACTCTAAAGAAGAAAATGCTTACTTTAGTTTTACTTGCCATTTCAGTGGAAATAGGTCACTCTATACAAAATTCTCAAGGCAGAATGACTTAGATCCACTCTTGTACATATTTAATAGACAAGTATAAGAATGACATCAGAATGTAATACAACTGTTCTCTGTTTGGGCAAAGTGACATGGGTTCGGACCCAGTGGGAGAATTTCCTTCATTAATACAATATGGAAAATTTGCTTACATTATTTTGCAAGAGGAAATTCAGATGAAATATTAGCAGTCATCAAGAATCCTACAGGAAAACACCCGGATTTTATTGCTAGATGCCAGAAACAGCCCATGTTGGATGTGAAGAAAGAAACTGAACAACATATGGATATTTCCAAATGCAGAATATTTCCAAATGCAGATAGTATTATCAATAAAGGCTTACTTCTTGCACAAAAATGCATTTAACACCATTTATACTTTGTCCAGGGTTTCCTCCTCCTCAGTGATAGAGAAGTGAAAAAGAAAAGATTATAGCCTTTTGAATCCTTTATTTGATCTAAGTGGCAAAAGTTTAAAGGTTGAAGAAGAGAATAATTAGAGAGTTAGAGGAAGGATACTCATCTAACAATGCTCTTAAAGGAAATCAGAACTCTTACACCTATTTGTAATGTATTGACTTTCAGGAGTAAGAAACAGTCACACTGAACAATTGCTGTCCAAAATGAGCTATGTAGTGGGTCACCATGCCAGAAGCAATAGCTGGGAGCAATGTGGCTCACTGGATAGCAGGATCAGTTCTGTATGCCTTGGCAGAAGGCCTCAGATTCATCCAGATACACATGCAGCGTTCAGGCAGAAACAGATAAACATCTACCGCCACTGACAGAGGAAGAGAACTGGTCTACCACATCAGGGCTTCTTTGTCTTCATTTTTAGTAATGCAAACACAAATGAGATTTTTCTTTCCCATGAAGTAACTAATTACTAGGTAAGTTATTTCAAGTCCTAGCATTACTACAAAGTAAAGCAAATGCCTTTCTGGCACCACCTTAAAAGAAGGATTTCAATTGGATTAGATTCCTTTAATCTGGATGAACATAATAATACCTTTTGAAAAAATCAAAAACAAATCCCTCCCTATTCCATCCTTTCTTCATTTCCACTTAAAAAAATAGCCTTTATTACTCATATTTTATGACTAAGCATTGCCAATTATAGGCAAAAGTACAGATTTTGATAAATTGTCTGCATAATTTGAAATAATCTAAACATGAATAGTTGAATTATTTAGAAATTTGAGGGAATAAACATACATTACTTCACATGCACACAGGAGAGAAAGGAAAAGAGACAAGATATGATGAGCAAATATTTCCTATAGCTCCAGAATAATGACTCTGTGTTTTTGTAATTTTTCTGCTCAAATCATATCCTGTGAATTGAGTAAAGCTGAATTGCCTGGAAATTTTCATAATTTTTTGCTTTTCTGAAATTTGTATTTAGAAGGTTTGCAAAAAACTGTATTTTACACGTGTGTGTGTGTGTGTGTGTGTGTGTGTGTGTGTTTTCCCACCTTTATTTCCATGGGCTTATTTTAATTCTTAACAGATTAAGTGCTTATTATTACATGAAGTACTCACCTAAATGTAGTACAAAACAATACTGGGAAAGGTAAGAAAATTATTTCAGGTCTCAAGTCTACTTTGCTGGTTTTTATTTTGGGGGGGTGGGTACCCGGGACTGAACTCAGAGGTACTCAACCACTGAGCCACATCCCCAGCCCTATTTTGTATTTTATTTAGAGACAGGGTCTCAATGAGTTGCTTAGGGCATCACTTTCGCTGAGGCTGGCTTTAAACTTGCAACCCTCCTGCCTCAGCCTCTCAAGCCTCTGGGATTACAGGAGTGCCTTGCAGCTACTTGCCATTGTGAGAAATGAAGAATGCCTCCTCTTTTTCTCAGACCCCTCCAGCTTCTAATTCTCAATTAAGAGCCTGACAAACTTTAACTTCTCCTCAAAGATTCTCAGTAGAGCAATGGTTTCTTTTTATAAAGAGAATTTCACAAAACCATCTAAAAATCTACTTTAATCAGGGGAAATGTTTTTAATTGGGTAAATTGCTTTAAAAATCTACACTTTAGTTATTTCTTGTTTACCTGCTAGATCAAAGGGAAGAAGGAGTTATGGAATGTAGTTATATGCTAACCAATGCTACTTCTGATATTTGAGAAGAAAAAAATCCCCCATAATTTTAAAAAATATTTTCCTTCCCATGAGTGGATAAGTTCTCTGAAGGTAAGAGCTATGACTGTTTTATTCACTTCTATGAAAAAATGTTTTAAAAAGTTAATGTATAAATGGACTTAAATAAATCAATGAGTCCAAATGACCAGCCAATCTGTATAGTGGGAGCATTAACCCCCTTCACATTCTGGCTAAACACAAACTGTGCTAGCCATTTATGGGGCTTTAATCCTTGGTTCAAGATAACATCATTTAGAAAGTGGTTTAGGGTTGAATGCTTTTTTGTCAGCTTTTTTTTTATCAGTTGTAGATGGACACAATATCTTTATTTATTTATTTATTTTTATGTGGTGCAGAGGATCTAACCCAGTGCTTCACACCTGCAAGGCAAGCACTCTACCACTAAGCTATAGCCACAGTCCCTTTTTCCCCCACCTTTTAAGAAGTTTCCAGAAATAAGGATTTGTGGGAGGGATGTGCTGACTGAGTTCCAGCTGCTGTTACACACTCATATCAGGATGAATGTCTAAGAATTTGAGAAAGCAGTGCGACATGTTGAGCAGTCAAGAGCTTCGTTCTGCTCAATACATTATGAATGTTTGTCAGGGTTTTTTTTTGTTTTTTGTTTTTTACATTAGAAGATATTTTAGGATTTTTTTTTAATCATGTATTTTTAAAATTTTTTATTTGTTTTAATTAGTTGTGTATGACAGTAGAATGCATTTATGCACTTTGGTATATCATACATAGATGGGATATAATTTCTCATTTTTTTCTGAGTGTACATGTTGCAAAATCATATTGATCACATAGTCACATATATACATACAGTAATAATGTCTGTTTCATTCTACTATCTTTCCTTCCCCACATCCCCTCCACTTCCCTCCCCCTAATCTAAAATAATGCTATTCTTCCCTAGTGCCTCCCACCTTATTGTGAATTAGTATCTGCATATTAAAGAAAACATTCAGCCTTTGTTTTTTTTTTTTATTTCACTTAGCATGATATTCTCCAACTCCAACCATTTACTGGCAAATGCCATAATTTTACTCTTCTTTAAAGCTTAGTAATATTCCATTGAGTATATATATCACATTTTCTTTATCCATTCAACTATTGAGGGACACCTAGGTTGGTCCATAGTCTACCTCTTGTGAATTGAGCTGCTATAAACATTGATGTGGCTACGTCACTATAGTATGCGATTTAAAGTACTTTGGGTATAAACCAAGGAGTGGGATAGCTGGGTCAAATCGTGGTTAAATTTGGAACTATGTGTCAAAAACTGGAAAAGGTCTAAGATTTTAACTTATAAAATTAGATTGCCACAGTTTCATAGCAACTGGAAGAAGATACAAGAATCCTGATCAGATGTAAACAGTATATAACAACAGAATTAGAAATAATGTCATTTCTATGCTGGTCCCTGAGCTCCAGTTCTTCTAGGTCAATTTAACTATAATACTCCTGCACTCATAGTGAGTAGATATAGGACAGGAATTCCAAGCTCAGGCAAACTAATTCTTGTAACAGCAGAAAGCATTCCTTTTTTTTTTTTAATTTTTTATTGTTGGTTGTTCAAAACATTACAAATTTCTTGACATATCATATTCCACACTTTGATTCAAGTGGGTTATGAACTCCCACCTTCACCCCATACACAGATTGCAGAATCACATCAGTTACACATCCATTGATTTACATATTGCCAT
>NW_026000026.1:89396240-89434832 GCF_001458135.2 Marmota marmota marmota
CCCCCCCTACCAGGAGACCAACTGTTTCTGTCGCCGCTGGAATTGATGAAGTTCTCTCCTCCGCCGCTTTCTGATGACATCAGATCTCTGCCATGTTGGTATCCTATGCGAATGGCAGCATTTCGTTCCCCTTGCCGGGCAACCAAAGCAACGGGTGAGTCCTGACCGGCCCTCAGCAGGACCCGGATCGAGAAGCAGTTTCCGTGGGCTCCTAGCCCTGGGCCAGGGCAGTTCCGGGAGCCGGAACTCGGCCGCTCCGTGCTCGGTGTATGCTCTGATAAGAGCAGGCTCCAAAAAGCAGCCTCCGCAGGCTCCCCAGCCCTGGGCCAGGGCCAGCAGAAAGCATTCTGACCCTTTGTTCTAGAGTGGCACAACATCTTCTAAGGCAGTTCACTATATAAACATCCTTAAAAATATGGCCCAGAGAAAAAGGTCCATCTGTATGTCTTTTGTAAGATGTGCAGAAACATGAGGCAAGAGAAGTCTTGTCCCCCAACGTCATGTCTCTGCAAAGTTGTTCTCAAGGGGCTTTGTTAAGATAATTGATGCACACAGATGTATGCAGATATACATAAAGAAATCCTCCACTTTCCACATGGCTCATACACATGCTATTGTCAGGGGATGAAATCAGGTGAGTGAAAGGGTAGAAAGCCAAGTGTCTAGCTAAGAGAGTGCAGGGTGAATGCCCCTTCCCATCACCCCGCTTTGGTGTGTCTAATGGAAGTTAGAGATCGATGCAGAAAACAGGGATGAAAAAAACTCCAAATATCCCATTCCTTTCTCCTGTCAGAATATATTGTCACTTGGGACAAGCTAAATTACTTCTCTTTATTTTCATTTATTCTTATTTAGAGCTTATAAAAGCCAAAATAACCTTTCAAAGTCTACTTAATCTCTGCTTAATATGCAGATAGTTTGTTATCCTCAAAGGCCAGAGAAAACTCAGGAGCAAGAGTTCAGATATGTCAGGGGTTGCAAGGGCAAAGGAAAAAGAAGAAAAGCCATTTGTCATCTGTCATACAAGGACCCAGCAGTGCCGATGTGGAAGTTCCATGAATGTGACTCACTCATGTTCTTGCTAATACAATTATGCTAAAAGTGAGCAGCATTTCGAGGTTTGGGGTAGGATTGTTCTTTAAAAAATCATCACCTGCCTTTACTTAGACTGAGGATCCTACCCATACAACAGGCCCTTGGGGTACACATTTAGTAAGCTGAAAGGGTTTTTTTTTTTTTTTCGAGGAATGATATAAAGCTCTTGAGGATTTACAAACTGTTTCATCTGTCAGAAACTATTTATGCAGACTTGGCCCATAGAGTGAATTATTCTTATTAAGCAAAAATTGAGAAATTTATTTAAGTCTCTACAGAAGGTTCCTGCAGTCTATCAGATGCTAAGACACTCTGTAACTATAAACTTAAGAGAAAAGAAATTACATGCCAGTGTGGATGTCTGCAGTGAGATGGAAGACTCCAGAGAAAATGTGTCCCAGCTTTGTCCCTCATGCTGTTCATGCTAGGTGACCTTTCCATTCTCATTCCCTGGGGACCTTGGTGGGGGATGGGCTCTTTTGTAAGGAGTACATCCCAAGGACACGTGCCCTTTAACTTCCCCAGTGATATTCCTCCCTATGGTATTACTACTGCCATATAGAATATGCAAATACACTCAAGGACTTCTACAAAGTGCTAGGCATATGCATAGCAGTCTCCATGAATTCTTTCACTAATTTCTAGCAACAGTTCCACGAGGTACTATCATAAACCTCATTGGACAAATGTAGAAACTGAGGGGCAGAGATTGAAGAAGCTAATTAAGATGGAAGTCCCATAGTTGAAACAATAGATATGGGATGTAAACTCAGGAAGCCGAATCTGGGACAGACTCTTCTAACCACCCCATAATGTCTCACTGGGCTTCTGCTGCCAGAATGATGTGAATTATCAGCCTGATGTGGCTGATAAAACCTGGGATACACTAGAAAAATTTTCCAAGCAGCACTTTTCTCAGTGGCCACTCAGTCCAGAATGTTCTAATTTGCACAATTATAAGCATTAGTCTTATTACACCTTTGCTTGTCTACCTTTTCCTTTATCTTTCTGAATATAGAGAGACTTACCAATTCTAATTCTTCATAAATTTGCTGAATACACCCCCTTGCGGTGCTTGACACAGAGAGAGCTCTGGGAGATGCTTGATGACTGAACTTAGAAGGCAGATAATTCACATCCTACTGGGCTTATTAGTGTCAAAAGCATTTATTGAACACATCCTGCCTTAGGATGTACTACCTTTGTTCTTTCCTTTGAATAAACAAATCCCACATTTACACAATACATCTGCTCCATTGGCCTGGGATCATGGATGTAGCATGTCAAGCTCACTTGAACTAATTGCCCCATTATAAAAACATTTTGAAAGATTCACCTTTCTCCCCCCCAAAAAAAATTTTATTTAAAATTTAAATCAATATTTCTAAAACAGTTCCAGCCAACATAATCATTTTCCAAGACCCCATTAGTAATATTTATTAGATTCGCATGTAGTTTCTGATAAACGAGCGTCATCATAATAGAAATTGACATTTAAGACATGATGTCCTGGTATGTCCAGTGTCACTAGAACCACTTTGAGTACAATATATAAGAAATCAAAAGACAGTTGAGGACAGAAATGTTTTCTTATTAGTCTAGAGAAAAGATTCTAAACGTTATGTAAGTTGTGTCTTGAAGAGTTACCACATCAAAGAATCAAAATATTCTGTGATCAATATTCTCCATAGTTGCTCATGTCTACTTAGCTACTTTTGGTTAACTACCATGGCTTCTGCTTCTCTCTCTCTTTCTTTCTCTCTTTCTCTCTTTCTCTCTCTCTCTCACTCTCTCTCTCTCTCTCTCTCTATATATATATATATATATATAGAGAGAGAGAGAGAGAGACTATTATAGTTATATAATATTATATATATATAATATATATATAATACTCTTGTCAACTGGTGTTAAATTATGCACTAATACCACCATTGAATGCTAAGAACTGACCAGTAAGATTGAGACAGTCACAGCCTGCTCTTCATGTAAGGATGAGTTCTTCCTTTCAATAGCTCCTTCTTTCATGATCCTGATTTTGTATTTATTGTGAAAGGTCACAAAATGCTCAGACTTTTTTCACAAAACCTGGAGTTAACTCCATTCACTCCTCAAAATCATCAATAGTCACATGATCCTACTTGTATTAAAACCAAGGAAGGAATTCTGCTCTCTTTTGCTTATTAATTATACTTATAGCTCAGAATCCTAAATGGACTTTGAAATAAGAGACACATTTCAGGCAAACATTTGGGGGGCTAGACAGTGGAACTGCACTGAAGCACTCCATAGACATCTAGCAGAACTCCCCAAAGTGATTTCTGCCTCTGCAATTGTAGGATTTTTGCCTTTATCTACTCTTCACTCCATTACCAGAACAAATTCTTCCCCCTTTTCAGAATCATTAGTAACTCTCTTTTGTTTCCTACTCTGACAACTATAAACTCTCCCTGGTTTTTGTGATCCTACGTAGGTTTGCCTTATACTTACTCTCTGAGCAGATTTTGAGATAGAGATTTGCATGTAGTATTGAGTCTGCTTTGAAAATCCACACATGTGGGGAAGAAATAGAAGCAGGAATGGCAGAGAGATGTTAGACTTTGAGACGGTAAGGAGACCTCTGATGATGCACGAAGAACCCCTGAAGCTGGAAGGTGGGACTGACCTATAGAATCATCTCTCCATTGGGGCAAGAGGGCTCTTAGCTTTTGTACCTTAGCATAAATTAATCATTGCATATGGCAGACCACTGAGTAGCAATAAGATCTTGGCCCTTGTGGCTCTCTTTAGTTGAGGGCAATTTCTGGAGCAGTCTCAGATGAGAGACTTCAACAGTACCAACTTCAGCAGTTGGGGGATGAGTGTTTTAGACCCGAAAGAGGGTTTGGGGTGACATATGAGGGCATCCACCATCTATTTTTTTTGTTTGTTTGTTTTCCTCTCCAATACTTACTTCTTTAAGTTGGGTCCTGTATTATGAATGTTCATGATTTCATATTTAGAAACCTGAGTCTTTATTATAACTATTTTACTAACATCTCCATCTAACCTACTAACCTAGGTCTCTCTCTTTTTCTAATCTATTGAGATATTATCTCTTTTCAATATCTGAGTTGTTTGCAGCCCTCTCTGAGCACTCTGCTTTCTGAATGTGCCTTCAGTCTGTGGCATAATTAATATTTAAGTACAGTTTCTTTAGGAAGGAGAATAGGAGGAGGGAGGAGTGAAGGGAAAGGGCAGGGGACAGGGACTAAAATGGAACAAATCAAATTCCATGTATGCATGATTTTGTCAAAATGAATCTAACTTCTACATATAACTATAATGCTTTAATTTTAAAAATAAAAATAAATATATGTATTATCTCTTAGTTGAAGCAGTGATGTCATTGTTTTGTGTGCTTGAGCGCTAGAATAGGCAAATGAAGAAACAGGAGTGTCTGTCTTCTCATTTAGGATAGTGTACTTCTTGAGGACAAAGACCATGGTTTTGATTTATTGTGTACTCTACAATATATGCAAAGTGCTATGAATATTGGAAATGCACAATACCTTCACAAAAACATATGTGTTCAAACACTTACTTTGTGCCAAGAATAATTCTACATACTGAGGTTTCAATGATAAATACAATGAAGGCTCTACTTTCAAAGGAGATTACATTGTGGTTACTAAGAACTAGAAGCTAGTTTGTTACTCACTTTAGCTCGATGTTTTATTTGTCCTTATCCAGAAATAACAATGCTTAGAAAGAATCTCAAATAGCTGGACATGTTAGTACATGCCTGTAATCCCAACTATATGGGGTACTAAGTTAGGAGAATCAAAAGTTCAAGGACAGCCCCAGCAACTTAGTGAGACCCTGTATCAAAATAAAAAATAAGGGCTAAGGATGTAGCTCAGTGGTATAGCACTCCTGGGTTCAATTCCCAGTACTACCAAAAATATAAAAAATAAAAATAAAAGGAAGAAAGAAAGAAACTCAAGTAGTTAAAAATGTTTTATCTTCCTTACATAATAAAGCTATATTGTGGTATTATGGTAATTGAGTAGCCCTGAAACCTCAGTGACTTAACAAAACAAAAATTTGCCAGATTCATTGTACCCAGACATGGGTTTGGTGCCTCTCCTCCTCTTGAAACTAAACCCTTTGAAACGTGTGGCCTCCAAGTTCTCTTTACTAGGGAGAGAGTCAACGGCACACTGGTTCTTAACTCAGTCCTCTACTCCAGTTTATTGGCTATAAATAAACATATGGCCTTCAAATAACTGCAAGGGAACCTGGGAAATGTAAAACTAGAGGGAAGCCATGAGCACTAATTGTCTTTGCCATAATAGCCAATATCTGTTGAGTACTTCTAAGTGAAAATACCGTTTGAAGTGCATTATATTTATTATAACACAATGAGGTAAATTATAACATTTTTATAGATAAAGAAATGGAGGAACAAAAAGAATGAGTCATTTACTCAAGATCCCCTGGGTAATAATTGGTGGAGGTACCATTTTTAATTCAAGATGTAAGCTCCAAATTCTATTCTATTTTCACCAACTATACTCATAAACAAACCAAAAACTCCCTAACAGAAATGCCTATCTCCTTCTGGGAAAGATCATTGACAAACATCCTGTAGAGCAATGTCTTCTTTTACTTTGGTATGATATAGAGACGATAATATGTCCTATTATAGAAGTTTCCTTTGAGTAACAGCCCTGCATGAAAATATTTGGGGTTTATTTTATTTTATTTTATTACTTTTCATAACAGTCATTAATAGTTGAAAGATTTCATTGAGCTCCCTTTGAATAATAAGTCATACCAAATTGTCTGCCAAGAGCCTTACCATTAAACTGAAAGCCATTGATGACTAAAATTTTATTGTCCTTTCCCAACTAAAAAAATCGTCTCAATGGTTAATATGTACAGAGGTTACTGAAACATACATGTTCCTTATGAATAGAAGTTTTCAGTGACTTGGGAAGAAAAAGAACTTCTTAAGGGCTCTGATTTTGTGTGTAAGTTTTCATTCTTCCCACTCCACTCTGACTCCTCCCTATCCTAATTTCCATGAGAACAAGGGGACCATAGAAAATCAAAATTATGCTTGCCTTAATGATGGGTTAAGAAGCGGGTGTGGGCATCTTCAAAGCCTGGATGGGAGGAAGAGCAGAGACTCTATTGCCACCTGCTGGGCTACAGATTTTCACCATACTCTCTGTTCCACCCTTGCTGATTCCAGAGCTCTGTTTCTAGCTCCTTTTGCAGGCTAACTTTAGATCTATGACATTTGTCGATCTTTTGGTTTCAACTTTGATGAAAAATGCTGATGAAAAAGAAATTTAAAAGTTTAGCCGTCAGCATCAACTACTCTTTAAACTCATGCTAATTCATAAACAAGGATAATGACTAACCACTTCTGCACTGTGCTCAGTTGCTTCCAAGTGTTTTTCATTAAATGTAAGTGAAAACACTTCCCAGGATGCAATTTGAAGGGAATACTGTATTATTAATTGTATGCTGTGATTAGCCTTGGAAAGTGGAATATGTGAACCGGTTGAATAACAATTGTTTTCTTCTTTCTGAATATCCATATTTAACAAGATTGGTACTGCTGAAAGTTTTAGTTTTCTAAAGAAAAAAATGTGATCTATATGAAGTGTTTTTCCAACTGTATAGTGATTTGTAATGATGCCTGGCATTTAATTTCATATAGCTTTGTATTTTAGCTATCTTGTTATAGAGCAGATATTGATGTGGACATTTTCAGGGTCTACGGCAAAACTTTACAAATATTTTCTATAGCCCTTAAGAAAAAAAAATAATTCAATTCAACAACATAGATTTAATAAATGAACTTAAGCTCCTGGTATTTAGAAATTTTCTGAATATGAAGTTTTAAATATCTCAAACTCTCAACTCCTTGTGTTTTAACTGTCTCTTGGAAAATTTTCTTGAAAAACACATGTCTGTGAAAATGGAGATGCCAATGAGACCATAAAAGGTACAAAATATACAAAAAAATTGATTTATTGGTAAAACAAAGAAATTATTGTGGATAGGTGGATAGAATTTAGGATTGCAGATTCATAATTTCTATAAAATTGTATAATTTTTATAAAAGTATAAATACACAAATTATATGCCATATTCCTGAGTGGAAGGAGTCCATATTGTAATCATGCTAATTACTCTTAAAATAACTTATCCGTTTGATTCAATGCAAATCAGTAAAATTATTTATGCTATTTGACAAACTTGATTTTAAAATTCACCTAGAAGAAGAAATGAGTAAGAAGAGTCAAGAAAACAATTCTATCGAGATACGTTCTAAAGATGTAATCGTGTAAGCAATGTGATTAAGTTGCGGACATAAATGAAAACGGATCAGTGGAACAGAATGGAACATCTAAAAATGGACCCATGTCTATATAGGATATGATACCGGAAATCTTCTTTGAAAAAAGTTAGATTCCTATTATGCATCATGAATAAAAATTTCAGATACATTAAGAGCAAAATATAAAAACTAAAAAAATTTAGAAGAACTAAAGAGACTGTGAAGTTTTAGGAGGGAGGTGGAAGAAGGGTTTTTAAGTCAGACATCATATTCAGGAAGCAGAAAGCAAAAGCCTAACATATTTTACAACATTGAAATGTTTCATTGGCTACATGAATCAGTGATAAGACCACCTCACTTCTCTTCCACATATACCATGCCTGCAGCAGTAGTCAAGGGAGGTCCAGAAAGATCCCTTTAATCCTGCACCACTTTTTGGCCCCCAGTCTAGAAAGGAAGCCAGTGAGCACCACAAGCCTTGAACTCCAGTGGGGCTCCATATACTCCAAGTCGGGCTTCCCCACTCCTGATCCAGAGAATGAGTGCTCCCAGAACACTGCCTTTCTCCAGACCTCCCTTCTCCCAGCACCTCCTCATTGCCCTTGAGGAAGCTCTAACTAGGACTGATGAATCACTATTCCCCCAAAGACCACCAGTACTAATCTCACTGGGAATTATAACTCTGTGTTCTTTAAACACAACCAGAAATTCAGGTTTCCCAGAGTATCATGGTTACTCTTATCCACAGACAGGTTTATATTACCCAAACTTCTACACATCCCTGACCTTCAGCCATATAATTACAGAGCTTAGTGCAAAAGGCAAATGTAGAGCCCTTTGTTCAAAACTTGAGATTTTTGTGATGGTATCAGCAAAACATTAAAACATGCATGGGACCTTTCTAAGTGACTACACAGTTATATGCTCTTGAAGACAGCTCCCCATGCCCAAACCATCTCTTTTAGTGCCTCACACTATCATCTGCAAAATCCCCTGTATTATCAATTTCATTTTAAAATTTCCAGAGAATTCACCTTAATCTAACAAAAACATAGCTGTTCCTTGAGGAATACTGTTAGAACACACCTCGCACAGTGCCTAGGGGGGGAGTAGAAGTCCTCTTTTTTCCTCCTTGCTTTCCCTTTTTAGAATGTTCTCTTCCTTTTTTCAAAAACACATTTTCAAAGAAGCAGCCCTCCATGTGTCCACACCACCCAGAATCCCACTTGGTCACAGTAATCTAAATGTCTCTCCAATGTAGCACTTAGTAGGTGCTCAAAAGTATGCATTAGAAAAGTTCATAAATGACTCATACAATTATTTTTTAAAAAAACTGAGTAGAATACTAATTCTACTTGCCCAACTGCATTGCATAATTTAAGTGTTTTGCCTGAATCACTTTATACATTCTGTTTGCATTATCTACATATTTGCATTCTATGTGCTGCATACATTTTGTTAGAAAATGGGCCAAAACTGGCTTGTTGTGATGCCAAGTTGAAATATATATCCTAAATATTTATGATTATTCTTTTACAAAGTTGGCAGGGAAGAGAAAGATGGAGTCACTTGATACAACTTCAGGAGTAGATGCCTGTCCCTTTCGTAGTTTCTAGTACAGTAAAAGGAAAGGAAAGGAAAGGAAAAATATTTTAGAAGAAAGAGAACCCAGTCTCAGCCTGGTAATGCTTGTGCCTGCTCATTGCTTCCAAATACTGCCCTCTGCTGGCTAGATGGTGCTAGAGTGCTTATTAACAGAAAGCTTGCTTATGAAAAGAAATGGCATAGATGAAGACAGAGACTATAAATAGTGAGACAATGGAAATTAGGGAAAGATAAATATGGGAACAACAATGGGAAAGAAAGTTTATACCCTTCCCAACTTTTATGCCTGGCCATGTTTTTTCCTATAGAGGTCATCTTATTTAATGTCCTCCTGAGCAGAAATAGGCAAGTCACACAACCTGTTTAACTTGCATGAGTTCTTCCTGAAAGCTGGGAACTTAGAAGGAATGAAATTAAAACTGATCTTTTCATTGTCAACACCTCCTTCTTTGCTTGCACACAAATCCTGCCCCCACCCTTCATCTTTGTCCCAGCTGTTCCTCTGATTTGCTGTCCCCTGTTGTTCTCCCAGATGTACCCCCCCACACACACACAACATAGCACACCCACTCAAATAGTTCAGAGCTTTCCCTGATCACACAAACCAGGTAAGGGCTTCCTTTGCTCATTGCTGAAAGATAGACTGAATTGGTTTACAGCCTCTGACTCTGGGTTCTCTACCTCTCTGGAAAAGACCACATTGTTGACAGAAGTTGGGAATTAATAGTGTTGGGGTGGGGAAGAGGAAGAGAAACAGTAACTTGAGCCAGAACAAGTAATTAAACATGAACTTTGATAACTGCCTTTAAGTTGACCCCACAGTCTAGAATGCTCATGGCTCTGCACTTGCCCTCATCATGTTAAATGTCACTGACCACCAAGTCGGTTGCAGAGCTTCCCACCATGTTTCCCTTTACAGCACATCTAGAAAGTGTAATATCGACCCAGCACATTGGGGTTAATCAGTAAGGCTGCTTATAGCCAGAGGTGACTGGCGCCCTAAGCCCTAGAAGACGGTATGGAGGACCAAAGGAATTAATGTGTTAGTGTGCTAATCACAGGCACATTGGTTAGGAAACTGTGGTCTAGCAAATACAACAGAGGAAGGCAAAGTAACACGCCTTATCAAATTATCAGGAAATCCTGTGGACAAACCCCAGGGAGTAACAAAGAAAAACAGGCCAATTTGAGTGGAAACAAAACATACCCACTCCTCAGTCCTTGGAGTTCCACAGTCCCTATGGGTTTTTTTCCTTGGCTGTCCTCTAGTGCCCCTGCTGCCTTTACCATTTTACTCCTTCAGAGACAGCTGCAACTCCCCTCTTGTGAGTTTCCTATGACTTAGTGCTCCTGTCTGTGTTGGCTGCAAGATTTAGAACCTGTATGGCCCCAATGGGCACAGTTGCACTTGGTCTTGTGTTAACTGATGTTTTATTTGAACAGAGTGGCCTTCCAGGGTTACCTACCCCTTTGCTAGTTAAAAAAATCACAATCCTAATCCCCATTAGATGAGGTCAGGAATTCCAGTCCTCTGAAGACTCTGAAGGTCACTGAAAAGTATGTATAGGTAGTGGCTATTGTTTGCCACCTGTTGCTTCTAGTGGCCACTTTGCATGTTTCAAGAAGTTTCACCTTTTTTCTTGGTCTATTTGTCTTTTTGTAGACCTTAGCTCCCCTTTTAATTTTTTTAATTGTTCTAATTAGTTATACATGACTGTAGAATGCATTTTGACACATTGTATACAAATGGAGCACAATTTCTCATTCTTCTGGACCTACATGGTGCAGAGTCACTCCAGTAATGTAGTCATACATGCATAGGGTAATAATATCTCATTCCACTGTCTTTCCCATCCCCACATTCCTTCTATCCCCTCACACCCCTCTGCCCAATCCAAAATTCCTTCTTTCTTCCCTAGATCACCCCCCATTATGGATCAGCTTCCACTTATCAGAGAAAACAAATACCCAGAACAGATAATAGGTCAGAATGAATAATTAAACTTATTGAGGGCTTGAAGATAATATACAGAAGTAGAATTAGGATGCTGGAAAGAAACATGAATTGGTAACCGTGACCACTGCTTTTAAGACCACCAGTCTTATCCCAGAGTAAGGAATGCCTATCAGCTCTCACCTCAAACTATCTTGCTGACATGTTTTTGTAATTTCTAGACCCCCACCTGCAGGTGAGAGCTCACCTTGACCTAGTGCTGAGTCCAAAATTACAGTCTCTTTTTCCCCCCAAGCTCTAGCCAAAGGATGAAAAGTCAAGTTTATTCTATAATAATTGCCCAGTGTCAGAGATCTGCCCCAGTAAAGGTTAGGGTTAGCCATATTCTTTGCAAAATATTCTCTCAACTTTTTGTCCCAACTACCCTTGTGAGACTAAATGCAGGACTAAACTTTTCATATCAAAAATATCCTAATATTATTCAAATAAAAACTTACAAAGTCTTTCCTCTAAAAAAATAATGCTTATATTATTAATCTACAAAAATAGTTGCAAGTTTTTAAAATTTCACCTTTTTTTCATCCTAATTTACCAATTTTTCCTGCCTTTATCGCAAGAACAATATCTTGTACTCCTGGATTTGTGTCCAAATACTGTTGAGTTTCTATGAGAAGGAAAGCAGTCCCCCAACAAAAGCCAGGAGTAGATTTATGTTTGATTTGCATTATTGTTCCCCAAATCTCTAGTCACTTCTTCCTGCTGCCACAATTCCCAGGTTCTCTTGCACTTGGATACATCCACCTGGCCCAGATGTTGCCAGTGAATGTAATGATGAGCATTTCTTGCAGGTCTGCAGTACAAACCAAATGAGTAACTCCTTATTCTTTTGTGCTTTGGATTGGGCTGAAAGAGGAGGATCCCCTGCCTCCCCAGGGTAACTGTTGAGATCTGCTTGTTGAATGCTAAAACTGGTAAGTGCTTCACCAACTTACGGTCATGGATAATTCCATGAGGTAAACACCTCACTAAATTGACTACTTGCCCACTGCTCTTTTTAGAACAAGAAATAAGCCTCTATTCTATTTAAGTCATAGTTCTGTTTGGGGTCTATATGTTATAGCAACTAGCTTACCTTAACACAACTATAAATGGATAGCCTGTCAATCAGAGATGCCCCTACTCAGATGTGAAGTTACCAGATGGGAAAAGGGACACTAACTGTTAAGAAGAGGCCCACTTCCCATGCTCTTTTGACTTCCATTTCAAAATTTGTCTAAATTTGTGCCACATGGATGTCATTATTCTGGACAAAGACATAATACTTCTAGGAATATTCTTTAAAATAACTATATCACCTGAAAGAATTCATTCAAGCATAATCTCCTGTGAACTGCCTAGGAAACCCAAGTGTTTCAGATTTCTTTCTAAGGAAATCACTTGTGAAAAGTTAAAGGACACAGGCAGTAAAATGTAAAGGGGCAGGTTGGGAAAGGAGGAGAAATAACTAGAGCATGGATCTCTTGAGACTTTGCTCCAACAGAAACAAGTCTGGGCAGAGGTTGGTAGGTGGTGGCAGTGGAATAGTAGGAAAAACATTAAAGGTGGGACAGAGGGCAGAAGTTTCAAAGAGAGGAGATGAAAGTACTAAAGGCAAATTTACTACTTGATAAATTATCAAGCAACAACTCAGGGGCTTTTGCCCACCCTTTTCCTATACTTCAAGCAAGTAATTTTGATGGCTCACATTATTTTTTAGATCTGCACAGAGTTTCTCAGAAAAGCTGTGGGGGAAAAAAATCACAAGAGAGCTTTGGAATGTTTAAAAACAAATATGCACCTTTAGGTGTTTTGGCTATTTTTTAGTCAGTACCTTATTTAAAAATACAGTTACCACATAGTTATTTTCTTTCTGCCACAAATGAAAACAAATATGATTTTCAGACAAAACAGGTGGGCAAGACCTTGGGGCTATTAATGGTAAAAATCAGATACCAAATAACTGCATTTGTCCATTTATTGTTATTTTTAGAACAAGCACATACATATGACAGAAAATATAAAAGGCAGTATTTTCCTTTAAAACATTAAAAATTGTCATCCAGAATTTACATGTATTGCAAAATGATGATATATCCAAGGGTATGAAATCCTGGATCGAGTTTTCATAGGCTATTGGCCCTAATGAGTGTTGTCTAGTTGTCCTCTCACTAAAACAATGGAGGTGGACAGTGTCCCTCCTGGATTCAAGAGCTCTACTTCTCTGATGAACAGATTTTATTGGTTCTACCATGTGTCACATATCTATATTTTGTGTTAGTTGTCAGTTGTTGCCGTTGATGATTACTACAAACTTTGTGACTCAAACAGCAGAGATTTTCTTACAGTTCTGTATGGTTAGAAGTTCAACTCTGGACTTACCTGATAAGAACATGGTGTTGGCAAGACTGAATTCATTTCTGGAGATTTGGGTGGGTGGCAGGCTCCATTTCCTTGCTCCATTTCATGTCATTTGGAGAATTTGATTCTGTGCATTTGTGGGACTGAGGCCCCAGTTTCTTTGCTGGCTATCATCTGGGGGCTGCCCTTAGTCCCTACAGTTATCTTTTGGCCCTTATATATGGTTCCCTTCATCTCAGAACCAACAATGGATCATTAAATTCTTCTTATGCTACCATCTCTCTTACCTACCTTACTGCCTTCTTCCTCTTCTGCATTTAAGGATCCAAGTGATTAGAATGGTCCTACCAGGATAATCCAGGATTATCTTTCAATTCCAAGGTCTATAATCTTAATCACATCTGAATAGCCTCTATCTATCTATCTATCTATCTATCTATCTATCTATCTATCTATTTATTTTGCCACTGTGACCAAAAGACCTGACAGGAATAATTTTAGAGAAGGAAAAGTCTATTTGGGTCTCATGGTTTCAGAGGTCTCAGTCCTTAGATGGCTAACTTCATTGCTCTGGGTCCAAGATGAAGCAAAACTTCAAGGTAGAAGAGTTTGAAAGAGAAAAAGCAGCTCAGGACATGGCATTAAGGAATTAGAGCTCTTGCTCACCAGGGACAAAATATATATCTCAAAAACATGTCCCTAGTGACTCACCTCCTCCAGTCACACCTTACCTGCCTACAGTTACCACCCAGTTAATCCCTATTAGTGGATTAGTGCATTTATTAGGTTAAGGCTCTCATATCCCAATCATTTAATCTCTAAACTTTCTTGCATTGTCTCATACATGAGCTTTTGGGGGACACTTCATATCTAAACCATAACATTGAGCATCAGCATATTTGGGGACTACTAATTTGTCTAGCATTCTCAGCTAAGAGGCATCTGAAACAGCTTGACCTATAGGGTAATCAGTGTGAATCAATGATGGTACTTAACTCCATGATACCCAGCCGGTTCTCAATTACCCTGGCATTTAAGCTCACATTCAAGCTTATTTTTCCACTAAGTAGGACTGAAAGGCATTGTCAGAGATTTTGTGGAATTTTGGGCTTCCAGCTCCTCTCCCTGAACACCCTTCTCCTTTTAACCAAAAAGAATAATAGCTCAAATTGAAACCATTCAAATTCAACCTTAGTGGGATGTCAAAACTAAGTTTACCTGGATGTGGAGAGCATGAGACTTCATTACACTGGAATTTGAATATTTTTTTGTAATACAATTTTAAAAGAACAAGGATAAAAGTGTACCATCCTATGATAACAGTGCTTTTTTCTCATGTATATTCTCTCTTCATGACCCAATTGGCCTCTGCTGGAAACTTGACTGCTTTTCATTTGTGTTGTTTCTTCCAAGTGCAGAAAAATCTCGTTTTCTATTTCTCGCCACAGAGAGCAGGCAGGGCTAGCAGAACCAAGCTTAGTGATAAGGGAAGGTGGACCACTGCCAGAGGAGGGAAAGGACCTCTCAGGACTCGGGAAGGAAAGGGCTGAACTTCCTGCCCTGACGTGATATGGGATTCAAGCCATGTGAATTAGTTTCAGTCAGGAGTATTAAAAAAATACTGCAAATATTAGTAGAAGACAAGTACAGAAAGACCAAAGGCAGTTTTCAGGGGATAGAGGTCTTTGGATGTCTGCTTTTTATCTATTCCTTGCTCACAAATGGCTCTGATTGTCAATAGCAATTTTTATTTCAATAAAGGAACTCAGACCAGTATACCCCAAGCCAAAGCAGTTCAACAGGGAACCATCCTTAAGACCCCATTTGTAAATAATAATAATGATAAATACTATGATGGGACCTGAATAGCCTTCTGTGATGGATCTGAAGGAATTGTGCTTGCACATAGTATAAAATTCCCCATTTATATCCCCCCCACAAGGTTGTGCTTATTTAGTCCCCTTCTAATAGGACATGTCCTGAAGTTTTGATGTGAATTCAAGGTGCAAATGAGTACCATCTGACCAGGCATGGCAACAGCTCGGGAGGCTGAGGCAGGATCGAGAGTTCAAAGCCAGACTCGGCAAAAGCCAGGCACTAAGCAATTCAGTGAGACCCTGTGTCTTAAAAAAAAAAAAAAAATACAAAAAAGGGCTAGGGATGTGGCTCAGTGGTTGAGTGCTCCTGAGTTCAATCCCTGGTACTCACTCCCTCTCCAAAAGAAAAAGAAAAACAAATTCTGGAATTCTTTCTGTGACCTCAACTACAGAAGAATTCAATTAAAATTTGTCAGTGCTAGGTAACAGAGTGAGGAGGGAATTGCATCATTGTTGATGCCTGTAATAACATTAATCCCACACCAGTAGTCACCTGGGTTAGCTCAGAGTTCCAAATACCTTCATCTAATATCTGCTCTTCATCATATTGGGGAATATCTTCAGGAACTCTTTCAAGGTTAAATTCATGGCTCATGGAGGTGCTAACCATTGTTAAAGAACTATTTTTAAAATTATAAAGATCTTTGCAGATGTCAACTCATTGGGAGAGGGCAGTTGGTAGAGATCAGGTGAGCTCTTTCCTATTAATGTTAAGACTTTGATGACTTGTGTTGAAAATGGACCAGAACTCTTGAATTGAGGTCATTGTAACTATGCTTGCTCCAGATTTAATTCCATGGAACATCTGTAGCTTAGATGAGGTGGAACCATACATGAAACCCCACAGAGAGCACCTTGATGTATCTCAAGCGGGCTCAGTGTTCTCTGAGGATGAACAATTCATGGAGCCTGTTCTTTTCAGCCACTTCACAACAATACTTCATTTGTGTTGTTGACACAACACAAGACTTCATTCATATAGATTAAAAACACTGTTGTTTGATTTATCATACCCATGAATATCTTTAAGGCTCTGAGTGGCCATTCAGTTCAAAGTTGTGGGCAGAACTTTTGCTTTATCTCCCCTGATATTTAATTTCTGAAATATCAGCAACACACAGAAATATCTTTTGAAACCCCTAACACAAATGCAGGTCTAACTCATTGTTACCTGTCTAAGATAAACACAGACCATCGGCAGAACAATAAATATCCCAAGATTTCCATTTTTTTTTTTTAGTTACTAGACATTGTGCAAGAATTTTTACCTTTGTCTGATCTTCTGTTATTATGGCTAATCATATTAATAATGCCACCAGGCATAAACAAAGAGAGATATGATTGTAAACTCAGAAGCCGGAGAGTCCTAAATTTGTTCCCTAATCTATCCTATAACTCAAGCTCCGTGTGACCTTGAGTCAGCTGTTTAGTCTAAGCATCAGTTCCTTATCTGTAAAATAAGGATGATGATATCTACTTGTAGGGCTGAAGTAAGATGTATATAAGCTGATATACACAAAATACTTAGCCTACTGCCCAATCCATAGACCCTCAGTATATGTTAGATTCTTTCATCATTTTAGTCAAGATAAAAGAAATAGTGCCATATCTTTTACAAGATTCTCAATCCAGGGTATCTACAGAGTTTTTAAAAAGTTTGTTTCTTGCTTCCTTTGGAGCAGGCAGGAAAAACAGAACAATTAGCACAATTATCCTAACCCAACCCTGTATAATAAGTAGATGTATGACCAAAATATTAGGTTGAATGAATTTGCCTGTATAATTTGGAGCTGATTGTGCTGTGTAAAGTCATGGATGCAAGGCTTGCAAGAACCCAGTGGATCCAGAATGGCCCTGAAACTCAGCCATAAAATGAACAAAGATCTTAAGCAAGACTGCTGGGAGTCCATGCCATGCCATGCTGCCTGGGGGAGCAGCATTTCCTGGACAGAACACCTCCCTGGCCCTGGCCTTATCCCAGGACAGCCCTGCCTGGATGAATACACATTCAAGAGCTGTAAAATACAGAGCACTTTCACAACCCAATTACTGTGCATGGGACTTGGGTGGGGAGGCCTAAAATTTCCTGGCAGACTTTTAGACCTCAACAATGAAACACCTATAAACCCCTATGAGGGCATAAAGAGCTCTTGCTAGACTTATCTTCTATAGGAGGCAGGAGCTGGCTTCCACCCATTGTGATGAATTGTACTGCAGCATCTCCTGCCAACGAGGGTGGCACTGGCTAGGAAATCTCCAAAGCATTCCTTGCCATTATCAAGGGAATGTGAGTTAGATATGGTCCCTGTACTTTAAGTCCTCAGCGCTTTTTGAAAATGTCTGTCTTGAAAGATTTCAAGGAAAAAAGAAACTTCCCAACCAATAGCTCGATGTCAAAATGTCCCTGGATCAGAAGGCATAGGGATAGGAAGGAATCCAGTTCTTGCTGGGACTGAAGGAATTGCCTCCAGTTGCCCTCAAAGCCTCTGTTGGCTTAACAATCATCCTAATTGTGAAGTTCAAAATCTTGTTCAGGAAAGTAGAATGCAGGAAAAATAGCAACGATGGGCTCAGAAATTTCCTTTAGATAAAAACTGCAGCTCTGATAAAAAACAGCTCGCTTGTAATTCTGCCTGACAAAAGTGTGAAACGGTCCCCAGTGTACGTAAGCACATGCAGCTGCTTGTTAAAGCCAAAGCACTCGCCCCATCCCATAATGGTGGTCAAACACTCTCACACCAAAGGCTGGGCCTCCCAGGCTGGGCCAGCATTTAGTCAACTCCAGTTTTCTGTGTTTCCTCTTTTCACCTCCTTTTTCTCCTTCCCACTCTAGCCCAGTTTGGTTCAAAGGGATTAATTCCTGTAACACTCCAGTGGAGAGAAAAGGGCTTTACTTGGCGGCTTTGGGTTTACAAGATCGCTGGTGAACAATCAGTCTGTCTGGCAGGAAGGTACGCCTACATATATTGCAGGGAACCAACTGGCTCTGGGCACTTGTCCAAGCAGCTTCATTTAAAGCATCAAGATCATAGAAACCTTTGGCTGGAAAGTTAAAGAAAAAGAGAAAGAAAAAAATGAAAAAAATAATAATAAAAAAAGAAAGGAAAGAGGGGGGGAAACAGTAAAATGAATTAGTTTTCATTCTGGAAAACCATATTCTACTTTTTATGGAAAATATGTTCAGGAAATACCTGTTGACTGAGGTTTTTAAATAAATCATATGACTTTTGCCAAAAATAAATAAATAAATAAAAAGCGCTGCTTGCTGTTTCAAGGGTTGAGTCAAGTTAGCCATGAACCAGAGGTTTTTTACTCTTTGGACGTAAAAAGGGGAAGACAATGTTTTATGTGTTATGATATGCATTCTTCACTAATTATTAACATCTTTGCTTACATATTATTATCTTGCAAATATAACTTTTGGCTTTCTTTCAGCTGACTCTAAATATAAACTTACAGCGGTAAAAGGACATGTATTTGTATTTTCCTTCTATAATCCTTTAGTGGAATGTTTTTGGAGGCCAAAATTGGACAATTGAGAGTGAATTTAAGATGAATTATACCCTAAAAATTTATCATCTTTTCATAGTTGTGAACTTAGAGATTCTTTAAGTAATTAAGTGAAGAATGAAAATAGAATTCTTAATCTGATGAAAAGATGTGTTCTTAAGAAAACAAAGTAGACAGTTGGAGAAATATAGAATCTTCATTGGCAGAGCATAGCGGAAAAAGGCATATGGCTTTATTTTGAGAAACAATGTGGGATTTAGCTTTAATAAGCCTTATTCAAATAGAGTGACTTTGGTATATTAAATTGACTATGTCTTAGAATCATCCAAAATAGACCCCCAAAATTTAGCCAAGCACTCAAAAATGTATTACTTAGTTTTTATCACTGGCAAGGCACATATTACTTCATTAAAGCCTACGCAATCTCATATGATTTCTATCTAGTGGTTCACACAAACATAACAAACCTTAGATTCTTAACATGCTTTCTCCTAATGTTCTTTATTTTTTTGCTCCATGGGAATTTAAACCCCCAAACAACCTAGTATTTCTCCTTTGGATAAAGAAAATATTACTTTCTATGTAGGATATAAACGTGTGTTTTGAGTGCTTTGAAAACTCTTTGAGAAAAGGACTGCACTGACTTTCTTATTACTCATATGAGTTTTAATACAGACTAAAAAATTCCAGAGTAGTCATTGATTCTAACTTGAAGGTGATTCATCACATTTCTAAATGTTTTTCATGGTGCTTTGACTCTGGATCTGGAGCAAGGGTCATTTGAACTCTACGAAAAAGTCCATGAGTGGAGAACAGTGATGTGCATTCTATTTACCTAGGGATGAAGAGCACCTTCAGAGATAATAGTAGCATAGGATCAAGAGAAAAAGTTCAGGGAAGTAAAATTATAGGATCTACTTTTTCTGTCATAAGCAACAACAAGATAGTATCCCACCAGGGCTTTTGAATCACCATTCTTCTTACTTCTTTTAGTTTTGGGATAATTATGGTCAAGCACAGAAAATGGTAAAGATCAGAAGGAAAGGAAATAGATTTTGACACTGAGAGTGAATTTAAGATGAGAATTGTTGGGAAGAGATTTTCAAGAAGGTAAACAATCTGGCTGTGGGCAAGTGTTCTGCCTTCTATAGGTGGATGTTTTCATCTTGAGCTCTTTTGCCACCTGTCTGCAAGGACTGTGGATAGTTCCATTCTAGCAGCATCTAGAACTTTATTATGACAATCTAGATTTTGCTCTAGATTGTCGTTATTATGACAATCTAGATTTTGTTGTTATAAACTCTCCTTGACTCACATCTTAACAGGAATGTTGGACTAACTGACAGTAAAATGACCTCCAAGGTACCTTTTAGCACTTGCACATCTATAGATACACAGGAGAATAAATGAACTAAAAGATACTCCGCTTAAAACCAAAAATTTCCTTTGAAGAGAATGAGGAGTGTAACTGAGAAAACAACAATGGTGGAAATATGGTGAGTCTGAGCTCACATGGCAAAAATATTCTATAACTGTTATGTAACATCCTAAATGAGTAAATATGAGGTTCTGTGACAAAGTCGCACGTGACAGTTTCATTTAGTTTGCACAGTGCTTCACAAATTATTAATTGCACACATTTTAAAAATGTGGATATTTTGTATGAATGTCTACATTTCCAGTTTCTTTTGTATTACTGATAGATATGGCCACATTGGGCTAAATTTCTTAATGATAGCCCCAGCTGTTCCTGGGCAGCTGCTATTTCCTTTGGAGAGAGCTGATGCTCTCCAGCTCACCACAGTCCCCACCTTTCCTTGTCTTCATTTTTTCCTTCCCCTACACACAGACCCATTAATTAATTTGTAACCTGACGATAGCGGATCCTGTAAGCACTTAAATTTGTTATCCCTGCTCTGCAGAGACACGTTCATATGTAAAATCAGGACTCTAGATTCACCAAAGGTTTTTAAGCTTTATGTTTTTTAAGTGTTATGTGTGATAATATATGAAACTAACTCTTGGAAAATACAGTAAATTCCAGCGGTCCCTCTCATGCAGTCTTGCCAGGACATAGTGTCTTTATGTCTCAGCATCTGAAGACAACCCTTTGCACGGGCATTCCACTACTGTTTTCCTATTTGGCTGAAGCCAAGGCAGTAAATGTTGCTAATTTTAGGTGTTTGAACAACTAAAAAAAAAAAAAGAATACCTCTACTTATAAGTTTAGAGAGAGAAGCCTCCCCTCTTGTACTCAAGTCACTCTAAGGACTTACCAGTAATGGTCCTGATTTCTGGTTTCTTTGGTTCTGGTCTCCTTAACTCTTTAGGCAACAAGTTGTTTTCATTATGCCACTTTTTCAGGCATTGTGGCTCATGGATGCTAATAGATTTGGTTCCATATTCACGACCACAAATATAACAAACAACTGTTCGTGGACACTTTATCATTGTTGGCTGCAAATAATATGAAATCTGTTAGATAAAGTTTATAGTTGAAAATTATATTTTAAAACATACTATATTTAAGGTGGCTGGGGTACGGCTCAGTGGTAAAGCCCTTACCTCCCACATGTGAGGCACTGGGTTCCATCCTCAGTACCACATAATAAATAAACAAAATAAAGACACTGCATCAATGTACAACTATATATATATATATATATATATATATATATATATATATATATACACACACACACATATACACACACACACACACATATATATACACACACACACACACATATATATATATATATACATATACATATATATAGTATATTCAAATTAGCTGGAAAATCAATATTACTTCTGAAAATTTCCAACCACTGTGGTGAATTTAACCTTTTTTGGTAACTAAGGAAACAAACTATGTTCTGAGTATATGTGACTTTGGAAGGAAATAAAAAAGAGGCAACCGGAATTCTCCATATTGGAATTATATAAAACGTATTTCCTCATTTAGCGAATATTAGTTGCCTTCTAACTATGACATCTGAGTCACAATGCCGGGAGAATACCAAGTCAAGCAAGAATTCTTCTTTCAGTAACATTGGTTCTCATATGTTCATATGCCTGAAAAATAAAGTACCGTTAGAGAGTTTAAAATAACAGTTAGTTCTGCCCAAATATCTCATTGCTTGTGTTTCTCTGTCCTTTTTCATCTGGAACAAACTCCCACTGGCGAGACTATTAATCAATAATAGATGAGAGTTGGTGGATAAATACCCATGTTCTTCACTAAGGTTGAGTCCAGCTTTCCAGAAGTTCCCAGTGAGATTGTACCACAGTTTATACTACAATATCTCTTTTATCTCTCTCCTCTTATTTCTTTTTCCTTTTTTTTTTTTTTTTGGTTGTTATTGTTGTTGCTGAGAATTGAACCTAGGGTTTTGTGCATGGAAGGCAAGCACTCTACCAACTGAGCTATATCCCCAGCCCCCTTCTCCTCTTGTTTCTTTACTGGGGTATCCTGGATCACTTTCCAAATGAACTGCTTGAACTCAAATCCCTTTCTTAGTTTTGGGGGAACCAAACTCAAGTTCCCCCAGACTTGGTTTCTGGGGGAACCAAGTCTAAGTGAAAGTTATAAAATGCAGTAAAGAATTTCTTGCTTCTGTTTTGAATACAAAAAGGCACAATAAACAATGATCCTACCCAAAACAATGAGAACAAATCATATAGCCTACAGAATCATAAGCTTTAAGCCCACTGGAGACTCAAAGTTGTGATGTCAGGAAAAGAAATAAAACACTAAGGTAGCAGGCTTAAGTTCAAAATATCAGTAATTCAGATAAATATAAATGGCTCTAAAGAGAACAATTAAAATACACAGATTGCCAGATTGGATAAAAAAGAAAAAAAGCAAGACTCAACTCTTGTGCTGTTTACAAGAAATACATTATATGCACATAAAGATGCAAATAACAAATAAATGAACAAATAAATAGAGAGATGCAAATAGGATACAAACAAAAGAATAGAGAAAATAGTCCATATAGTCTATGTAAACACTAAGCGAAAGAAAATTGGTGTGACTATGTTAGTAAAATGTGGTTGGAGTTCAGAGGATAGAAAAATTTCTTTCAGTTGTGAAGATCAGGGAAAGGTTCAAAAAGGTAGCGTTTGAAAAATGCATAGAATTTAGACCAAAAAGACTGGGAAGGATGAAGAAGGCTATTAGGGACATGCAGAGCCTCAGGGACAGTAATCAGAAGGTGAGTCTAAAGAGAACAGATAATTTGCTAGCCTGATGTTCAGTGCAGCATTGGGAACTAGAAATAGGTATAGAACAGCTGTGCTGTGAACAACCATAAATGCCACACTAACGTCTGTATTTTATTTTGTAAATTATAAGAAGTTATTAAGCAGGAAATAAACTATAATTGTGCCTCAAGAAAGTTAGTTTGTTGGGGTGGGGTCGTAGCTCAGTGGTAGAGCTCTTGCCTAGCATGTGTGAGGCACTGGGTTCGATTCTCAGCACCACATTTTTTTTTTCTTTTTCTTTTTTTTTTATTGTTGGTTGTTCAAAACATTACATAGTTCTTGATATATCATCTTTCACACTTTGCTTCAAGTGGGTTATGAACTCCCATTTTTCAGCACCACATTTAAATACATAAAATAATGGTCCATTGACAACTTTAAAAAATAAAAGAAGAAAGTTTGTCTGCTCAGGGCTAATAGGACAGCATATTTATGAGAGTCTGGGCATTCATGGCTCAGGAAGTAAGAAAATAATATGTCCAAGAAAATGTCAATATTTTATTTTGATGATGGGGAAGTTGGTGATGTCATTTACAGAAAAGGAGACAACAGAAAAGGCAGTTTGGTAAAAGAGAAAAACATTGATTCTGTTCTGGACCTGTGGAGTTTGATATCCTAGTAGAATTTAATGTGAATAAATTCAGCCAAAACAGGAAATGTAGGCCTTCAATTCAGGATTAATGGATTTTGGAACTATTCACACAGAAAAAGATGTTTAAAACAGGAAAATTCCAGAAAAAGATGGCATTATAGAAAGCATACAGAGAAAAATTCCTGGTAGGATAACTGTAATAAAGATATTGAGACAAAGGATGTTGCAGGTAGAAAACAGTTTCAAATTTGCAGTTAAAGAAACAGGGCATGGAGAAAAAAATATTGCTCAGAATTCTGGAAATACTTTCTGGTTTCTGGAAAGATGTTGTCATCCACTCTGTCAAATAGTACAAAAAGTAATGGGTAGCTGAGAAAAGGATATTAGATTATATGTCAGCATCCTTTGAGTTTGGATCCAATGGAGTGGTAAAGACTACATTGTGAGGAATTAAAAATTAAGTCAAGGAAAGAAGAAGCACATTATAAGAAAGGATAAAAATGTCACAATGAAATCATTATTTTGTACAATTAATATGCACTAATCATTATAATAATGATTTTTTAAAAGCTTGCAGAAAGGAAACTTGAGTAGAATTGAAGAAACATCACTTTTGTTGGTTGTAGAATAAGATGTCTTAGGCAGAGACAACAGGTCCAAGAGAAAATTGGGTAATTTATAGAGAAAGATCCCAGAGAAGGGAGAGGGGAAGATGGAATCAAGGGCATAACTGGAGGAGCTGAGAGTAACTGATGAAGATCACATAGATGAACTTGACCTTCTACAGTATGAAGCAAACTATCTTCAAAGAATGAAGAGATTCCTACTCTGGGAATAGAAGAGTGAAAAATGATGTGATTAGACATCTTGGAAATTTGATAGTGATTCAATTAGGAAAAACTACTTACCAATTAATGTAAAAGACTTGGTTAAGAGAACTGCAAGAAATTTCAGAGAAGTAAAATGACCTCTCAGTATATTCTTTAATAGCACCAGGAGGCAAGAAAACAGAAACAAATTAAATTGATGCTATAGTCCCCTTTGGGGGAATAAAACATGGTAAAATGTGTATGTTTTAGAATCAACCTGCTCTTAACTACGACTACTGGGAATTACTTCTTTGAAATGGAGGAAGCACAGAGCAAGAGCAAGATCAAAATCAGAAGGAAACACAAGTACAGTTTTTGCCTACCAGAAATAAAAACAGATTCTGAGTAAATACATAATTAACATAGACCAAGCAAAGTGAAAATCGGAGTTACCTTCTAAATGATCCAAGTTTTTCTAAAAGCATATTATTTGAGGTAGAATATCTTTATTTTATAGTAAATTATGCCAATAAACTATCTAAACTAATCAGAATAACTAAATAGTTGTTTATCTTTTTTTGTGTTTTTGCCATATATCAGGGTCTAACTCTTGAAAAGTAACTTGAATAGCACTTGGGGAATTCAAGACCTAAGAGAATATATTAAGTGTAAGCAATAATTTTTAAGTTATTGGAACTTGCAGCTGTAGGTTCCCTACTAATTTTTAGATGTTTATTTACTTGAAAGGTTAATTAAATGCATATTTTTTCATTGAAAAATGAAGAGTTATTCTTTCTACTTTGAGAATAGTGAATTAAAATTCTACATGGAAAATATGAACCCAATCCAGTATTTAACCAAGCATATAAGCAAAACAAATGACATGGGTCATGAGTGAAGACATTCGTGTCAATTTGTCAGAAATTTTCCCCTGGAAGGGAAAGTTAGAAGAAAACAGGCAGAAACAAGCCAGAAGACATGCACAGAACAACTGAAGGAGATGTGAGAGAAAATTAATACCACAAGGGGCTGAGATATCCTATATTATATTTTCCAAAGCTTCCCCTATGCTCCATATTTGTGGATGAACTTCAGCTGAACCTGCCACATATGGCATGTTATTGGGTCTTGAACATCTTACTTCTAAGCTCTGTTCAGGGAAGTGCAAAAACAACACAGCTACAATTGAAAAGAAAAATGTATCCCCATGGGTCTGAACAGAGAGATAGATAACCTATTTTATTTTTCATTAGTTTTACATTGTTAGCCTGAAACTTCCAGGGAAAGCTGAGCAATCTCAGGCATATGTGGCTATTGCCACTACCCTAACTGCTCGGGTTTTACTATTTAAGGTCTTTCCTTCAGTGTTTTCAGAAAGAAGTGGATGTATGGGAGATGAGAAGGATGAACAGGAAGAAGAGACCCTGCTCTGGCAGAACAAACAGCGAGTCCTCTCTTGGCTAATGTGCACTCCAATAACTTCAGTGACATGGCTTAACAGAGCAAGACAAGGGCGGTAGAAAATCAGCCTAGAGGGTTATGTGAGGACATGAAGCCCTGTCCATATGGAGCTTGCTGGAGTCAGCCACCTTCAGGAAAGTGTAATCAAAGGAAGGTGAAGAAGAAGTCAGCAAGTCTAAAGTTTCTGCAGAGCAAAGGATTAGATTAAGTTTTCCTATCAACATTTCAAATAATATTTGTAGCATTACTTGTTAATATCAGGGTGAAAGGCTTTCTCTTTTAAAAAAGTTAATCATTAAATCTACATAGTGCTATTTCAGGTGTGAACTGTTCTCTGGGGGATGAGGAAATATCTCTGCACACATTAAGTCTGCTAGGGTGCATCACAATTTTGCTTATGTTCTTTTAGTTTCCTGGAAAAGTCGTTTCAGGCTGGATAGAGAGAGAGGCACAAGAACACTTTGGGGGAAGCTTTCAGATGTGTGTAGTTCTTTTAACTTGAATCCACTAACTTTTCATATGTTTTCAATCATTTTTCTGGCCACTATTGGAATTATCATATTATTTTTCAAGCAGAATCTTTTTCATTTTGTTAATGTGTTTTCTCTGTTGGGAGTACCGCATGTTCAATGTTTTAGGTCAAGTCTGTGTGACACAAAAGAAAGTAAGCTCTTAACAAGTTTTCTCCTAATCAGAGTAAATGACTTGTCATCCATTCATTCATTTTTAATATTTTCATAGTTGTTACCTACTATGAACACAAAAGGGAGAAAATAAGGACCACGAAAAGAGGGTGGATTGGGAGAGAACCCTAAGAGAAGTATTGATAAGAGAGAAATGGACACCATTGTTCTAGAAAATCTAGACTAGGATGATTATTTCAAATAGTTTCAAATATCTCCTGGTGACCTCTCTGATAGCTCAGCCTAAATGGGAACTATGGAAGGAATCAACCTAAAAATTTAAGAGAACATATAAAGTATGGATAACAATTGGTCAGAAGGAGAAAGCAACACTAATACTATTGCCTAACACTAATAGTATTTCATGACTCTTCATGAAATAGGTATTGAAAACTAAAATGGGAATTGTTACAGAAGATCAATTTGTTCTACAATAAACACTAGGTCAACTTAATAGCATAAAAGTATAGTTGTATGATGTTATTTACAGAGCACTTAAGAGAGCCTGGTTCAAGGATGTAACTTTTTAGAGTTTTTTTTTATTTCCCATGAAATGAAAATTGGTAAATAATGTTTGTGGTATAGGAGGATCATTTGAAAGTCTGATAAATGTTATGGTAATCACCCCAGAAAAAAAATGAACATGTGTACAGAATTATGGATATGATTTCAATCAATTGGTGGACTCCCCAAAACCCATCCATCAGCCCTAGAAAGTGAGCTACTGAGCCTTTAGCTCCTTTGTTTAAGGAGACATTTAACACTATTTAAATGCCTTAAAAATACTAACTTCAAGCATTCAATAAATTAGGGAGCATACTGCCTCTGACTTTAGAGTGATTCCAGGTACTGATTTGTCTAGAATAGTTCTTATTATACTATTGTCTTGGCTAAGTCCTTCTTTGACTCTCTAAAATGTCTCTGCTTAGTCAGCAAATTACATAGTAATCCTACCTCTGGTTCCCTTTGAACAACATCAATTAACAATAGTAATCAAGGGATGAAACAATAATAAAAAATTCTCAAAAGAATAGAAGATATGACTAAAAGACTAGCAATTAATCCATTTCAATGTATAAGTAAGGCAAAATAACTGCAGAAATTTAAGTTTGAGAAAGGAATATAAAATGAGTATACCTTGAAAAATAATAATTTAATTATACAAAGTGGTAAGTGAAGAAGAGCTATAAAGAAGTTAATGACACTAAATTTCTCAATCTTTCATGTCAGTCAATTAAAGCAATGTAAAATTAAACTATGGAAGTAAGTTTTTGAAGTTTTATTATAACCTTTGTCATTTTTATAAGAATAATGAAATAATAAAGAATATCAACTCTAGAGTCAAAACTTAAGCAGGGATCAAGGAAGAAAATCAGTTCAAAAGGTAAAAGCAAGTGCAGCCTCAATTGCTTCCTGAAAAGTCTTTTAAGTAACTCTGAATAGATATTAAAAGATTATGTATATAATACAGCTAAATAGAATGAATTTGTAGCTGGAATTAGAATATTAAGAATGAATACAGCTTTGCTAGAATAAGATAAAAGTATAATGCTCTGGGTAAGGTTAAAAAAAATAAAATATGTATTTAGACTCTGCCCCCAGATCCTGACAAAGAGCTGCCAAAACCTTTGCAATTCCCTGAGTGAAAGAGGTAATAGGAGTTTCTTTGTTATATTTATTCTTAATCCTGGTTCCCGAAACTAGAGCTTCTAAGACCCTTAGAGTATATGAGTAGTAAAAAAAAAGGTTTTTTATGCTAATGAGATGACTGGTAGCCCTAGGAAGTTTCAGGATGGTAGCTTGTTGCAAGAAAGACCAAGACATTTTCAGAGGGCTGAAACTTTTAACCCCACCCCCTGACCTCTAAAGGAAGAGAAACTGGGGACTGAGTTAATCACCAATGCCCAAAGACTGAATCAATCGTTCCTATTGAATGGAACTTCCATAACAATCCTAATTGAAAGGGCTCAGAGAGCCTCCAGGTTGATAAATCACTCTGAGGTACTGAGAAGTAGGTACACCCAAAATGGGCACAAAAGCTCCATGTCACCCTTCATACCTTTCCCTATGTACCTCTTCATGTGGCAGTTCTGTACCCTAACCATGCATCAATAGTGGAGTAGAGATTTAGCAGATGACTCTAGAAAAAGCAAATTTTTATGCCAAGAAAACTGCACTAGGCAAGTTAAGGCATTGTGGTATTGTGAGAGGTAGAGAGAAAGCAATGAGAGAACTTAATAAAAAGTGTTTAGGGAGTGTGTGAAGTCCTGTATGCAAGGATGAGGATTTAGATACAGAATCAATCAGATTAAGAAATGAGCTAGATGGGGCAACTTACAATTTTTATCTTGGTTGTCTCATATTGGAAAATGTATATTGATTCTGTCTGCATTAGATAGCAGTCTCAAGTCACAATAAAAACACTAAAGCAAGTGTAAATACCCATTAATGAATCAATAATAAAAATATAGCACAGCCATTCATTGAATTATTACTCTGTTCTAAAAAAAAGAACTACTGCAAATTGCACCAATATGGGTGAAACTCTGAATAATCATGCTGAAAAGACTTAGATACAAAAAAAATTTAAAATTCAAGCTAATCTGTAGTGGTCAAAAGTCAAATCAAGGATTTCCTGGAAGCTGAAAGTATAAGGTGGGACAAAGGACTATAGGGAATTTGGAGTGATAATGGAAATGTGTTGTATCTTAATTAGTATATAAAACCACCAAAACTTTTGAATCACAAGTTTAATAGGTATAGTTTATTGTTGTAAATAGTTTCTCAAGAAAACTGACTAAAAACCACCCATGCAGATAAAGTTTAGTGATTTTTGCATTGCTATGCTCATATAAGTACACATTGTTGAGTAAAATTCCAAAATGAAATAATGTGTTTTAGAGTCACTTTTGCCAGGAATTAGGAGATCTATTAAATAGTGTATATTATAAACTCTTTGTCTCCCAAGAAGTTCTCCAGTTCAACAAAATAAATACTACACATCCCCAAACACAAAACCTGAAAAAGTAAAAGACCTGGGGAAAATTAGAAAATGTTTTATTGAATTTTTTTTTTAGTACATTATTTTTCATCCCTGACAGAGAAAGAGCACACTGGTAACAAACTCCATTCATATGAAATTTTACAAAGAAAAGTCAAATTCTATAGTGTCAGGACCTGCGCTCTTGCAGTCCAGAGATGAAAACACCAAAGTAGGACTCTCACTCTGTGGCCACATGCATGGTATTTTCTCTGTTGGAAACTAACTGACCAGTCTCTCATTTTCCAGTGTGAGGAACTTTAAGACTCAGTAGTACATAAAAGGAAGTGAGTGGTGTGTGTGTGTGTGTGTGTGTGTGTGTATGCATACAAGAACACAAGAGTGATTCATTACTTTTGGTTGATTTAGGAAATACTTGAAAGGATCTTCCCTTGCCTCGAACTACTCATCCCTTTACACCTTACTTGACTTGTCTTTGTCCTCCTCTCCATCTTATCATTATTTTCTTTAGGATCAGTCAGCTCAAGATGAAAGATCAAGCTGAGAACTTTGGCTCTAGAAAGTCGCAAGAACAATTACCCAACTGCTACCAAGGAATAGAGGAAGCCATTGGCATTCACACATTGGAAGGCAGTGGTTTGCTGGATTTATTTATTGTCGTTGAAGCTTTTGGCCTGTTCTTCACCATGAGACCATTTTTGTTGGGCTGTGCCAAAACAATCATATCAAAATGTAAAAGATAATTTTTGTTATCATATTATTTTAAGTATGCACATGAAATTCCTGGCTCCTTCTCCCAAGTAACATGCTTTGTATATTACTTGGGAATATATTTTATAAATGATGAAAATTTAATGATTTTTTTTTCCTTTTTTTTTTTTTTTTGAGTTGGCACCACAACATCCTTGCATCAAAACAGTCACATTCCCCAAGTCACTTGAGGTCATTCATTAACCTTGGAGTCAAAGAGAATTCAGGGGACCCAGAGGTGAAAGAGTATCCTAAAAAGAAAACAGCCCTTGTTAGCCTAAACCACGACTTTCAACAAATTAGAAAAAGGCATTCCTACCTTCAGACATTTTCCAACCATATGGTTTTAATCATTAATCTGTAACGATACAAGTTACAACTTGTGAAATAAAAAAAATAAAAAATAAAAGGTGACCATGGGAGAGATAGACATCACAATCCTCACCCTGTCTCACAGCTGGACCTAGAACTGTCCCTAGTTAATGTGTATTTTGTGTCTGAGATACAGCATGACTGCAGCATGGCTAGTCCGTAGTATCTGGCTTCAATCAGTTATTTTTCAGTTTCATAAATTCAATAACACAATGGATTCTAAAGAATAATAGTACAGTTCATTGTGAGAAGAAATAAACCAGAGATGTCTGCTGAAAGGGCAGCTGAGACTGATTCAGATGCAACCTGTGCAAAATGGAAATGCATCTGGAGGAAAGGGCTGCCTCCCAGTAGTTGATCCAGTTGCAGCCCAGAGTCCATTGCTCAGGAAGTATTTCTGCTTACCAGCTATGTGCCAGGCACTGTGCTAGGTACAGAAGGAGAACTGGCCCTAATGGTGGGAATGATCATACCCAACTCACTACCTTTACTGGGAAATATTTTTTAAAGGTTTATCTCTGGAGAAATAGGTCGACAGCTCTCTGTTTGGCAGGGGCAGAGCCCATTCCACATGACAGTAGTCCAAGAGTGAAGGGTGTGGGGAGGGTGAGAAGGGGAGCCGCTGAGTGGAGATAGCATTCCCCTGACTTCTCTGCTCACTGACATGTTTGAGCTCAGACAGATTAATTTTGAGAACTATTTTTCAGATAAGGAAACTTTTAAAATCCTGAACTTTTTGTGACCCTTTTTATTCTCAGGTTTGGCTCCCAGGTGTCTGACATGCAGGAATGACTTCCTGTTCTGTAGATTTATGCAGGTGATCCATATGCTGGTTAATGGTGGGGACTGCCTGTGCTCAGACATGAGGTATGCATGCTCCTGCTTCCTACACACACTGTCACACAACTATGTGGGTCCTGTCAGCATTGTGTCATCTGTAATGCTTCACTAGCCTGCGTCGCTACCTTCCCTTGCCTTCATACTCTGGTTCTTAAGATTGTAAATTGATGTACCTACAGCCATTTCAGTGAATGGGTATGTTTCATTTGGCCAGCTCAATGTTCTTAAAAGTTTTACATGTGAATATGTTTAGGTGGGACCCATTGTTCAGGATACCATGCTGCAGGCTCCAACGCTTCCCATTGCTCTCTATGCTGTCTGCGCTCCCCTGAATGCATTTGTGCTTATGACTCTGAACAACCTATTTCCCCAATCCCTCAATCTCCCTAGTAAAAAGTCTTTGCTTGTATCTCATTTCTAAGAAATGGGATGTTGTTTTAATGTGTCAGTGGCTAAAAAAAAAAAAAAAAGGGTTGTTCATGGATCTTTGCTTTTTACCTGGCATCTCCTTAAAATTAGTGCTTTGATTCATAGGACTGAATCTCTGTGAAATTTAAAAAAAGAAAAAAACAAAAACACTTTTCAGGAAGGAGGGAAGGTATTTTAGTGCAGAAATAGCTCAGTGACACAGTAGAGATCAGCACACTGAAGATTGCCTGCTTGCTTTGAATTTAAGCATAACCGCAATTACAACAGATCTTGATGGAAGGCTTGAAGCCCATTCTTAGGCACAGTAGCTCTTACATTGAAGGGTGAGGTTGATTTCTAAGACAGTGTATGCACAGTAAGAATGGGTAAACCTCAAGTCATTTACTTTCTGGAGGATTTTTGCATTCCCCACTGGATACCAGGCTATCAAAAACAGGACCTATCTTGCCACAGTCTGAGGGAATGTGTGATTGTGCAGCTGTTTGAATGGGTGTCATTCCTCAACAAGTGTTTTTCTTTCTGCATGACAAAATTAAACAAAGAATTTAGATCTTAGCTGCTATTTCAGATTTTCTACACTCCTGATCCCTTCCATTATGCCAAATAATTGAGATGTCTGTGGTAAGTGCATAAGGCGCAGAAAGTTTGCATGGGAGAAATAAGAGAGAAAGTTCTCTCCCTTGTCCTGTGATGAAAAAAAGACAAAAAACTCTTTTATAGATCCTTGTATGTATTGAAATCATCTGACCAAGTAGCACAAAACTGGTTAACAATTACCCAGCATTTACTAAGAAACTGGTCCTGTGCTGTGCACTTTACATGCTTTATCTCTTTTATTTTCATAACAATCCTCTAGGCAAGGTAAGACTCAATACCCATATTTTACAAATTAGGAAACTGAGGCACAAATAATTTGTTTTGTCCCAGACTGTGGGCTTCTGACCGTGCTTTTCACCACACTACTACTATGGAGGGGGCGGGAGGGAGCTAACAAATGACGCATTATCAGGCATCATCCCAAATCCTTTGCATGCATTCTCTCATTTCAACCAGTAGCAGTATGGACATTGGGACTGGGGAAGTTCAGAAACTTGCTCAAAGGTTATGTGATTTTTGTTGTGTATCTATGGTCTAAATCCAAGTCTGTCTGATTCCAGCGCTTTGAGAAATTTGGGATTAGAGATAATACAGTCATCAGTGGTTATGAAGTATCATGCTCTGCCAATGGGTCCACTGAGTCAGCCATTGAATGGGATTTGAGAGAAACCAAAAAAGCTTCTACTCTTGTTCTCTCAACTACTTAAGTGTTTATTCCTTTGGGTTAAACATTGCTCTATCCCAGATCCTCTTTCAGAATGCAAGTGGACCTATGAGAGGCATTTTCCTATGAAGATCTCTAAACCTCCTTCTAAGAATAATATCAGTGGGTGGAGGTGGCAGGGGTTGGGAAGGTACAGAAAGTACTGAAAGGAAAAGGAGATTGGAATATGATGACAGGCCACCAAAGACTCATTTCTCAAAGTCAGAATTTTTGCCTATGGTCATTTAAAACAGTTTCAACAACTTGACTGAGACTGAAAGTGTACAATTAAATTTCCATTCCTTCAGGCATGTCCTGCACATGCAGACAAAATATAAATAGCATTTAAATATATAGGAGTAACTGTATAGTTCTGTCTCAAACCTCAACAATTGTAGAATTTGATTGTCTAGGAGCAACTGGTATTTCACATTTACTTCTGGTGTTTTTCAAGCAATTCTACCCAAATCTCACATCTGGAAGGATCATTGTTTGAAATTAAATTATTTTTGGAAATCACTGGATACCACATAAAGGAATTTTCCAATCCAGTCTGTCTATTATCCAACTTATAAGAGAGTCTATTGCTTAAGATTTAAAGTTTATTTTTCTCCTTTTAACAATGAGGCTTGCCTTTTTATTTGGAAATACTGTAAATATTAAAGTATTTTCATATACCTAGTTTTTTTAAAAAAAGAACCATTGATATGTTGAATATGTGTTAGACATTTTAGTTATTTGTTTATCCTGAGATACAATGTTGAAAATTCAGGTCAAAGAACTAATTCCAATTTTGAGTCTATTTCATGAAAGGAATATAGTTTCTTAGCTGAAGTTCCCCCCTGCCCCCTTTTTTCACATTTGAGATAAAACATTTCCCTGCTGATACCTTAAGGGACATTGATTGAATTTTTTTGATAAATTCTTGCCAAAATATTACTTTCCTGAAAGAAAATAGCTAGAGGATTTCACTGATATTTGGTTCCTGTGCTCACCAGTTGGGCAGTAGGTCTGACCTTCGTGGTCAGTGACTTTTAGGTCACAGAGTGAAACAAAGCAATAAGGGAACCATGGGGGAAAGAGAGGAAAACCCACAAACGGAGACAGCCACTTCATCTGTCCAGTGTCCACAGTTACGATTAAAGGAAAGCATAGCCTCTATCTGACCTGAATTTATAAGTGAGGTTATTTTCAGGATCTGTTTTATTCTACAGTTTACATGCTAGTATGCTTCCACTTCATGGGTAAAGGCCAAAGGCCAAAGGAGTTTTCTGTTAAAAGAAGGCTATCAACTTGAATAGACCAGAAAGAATTCTAACTTTAACAGATATGTGTATATTTATACATACATGTATGTATACATATACATCTATGTATCTATCTTCCCCCTATCAGAGTTGGTGCTGGTATCTCTGTATCCTTGCTCATACCCTCTGCCTCCACTTACTTCCTGAAGCTTTAAGTTGGGATCAGTGATACCTTTGTGTTTTCACCTTCTCTGATTAAAGATCATCTGGAATGTGCATGCTGCTTAGGGACATTAAAGACAGATCATGGTGTCAGAGCAGATACTGGAGGAGGAATGTTATAAATTTATTGAGTTCCTGGATTTAGTAGGCCCTTCTTCAATTTGTAAAACATTTATTTATATATAGGACAACCTGATAGAGGTCAATGCTAGAAAAAGATAGAGGATGTAAGGAGGAGAAGCATCAAGGGAAGGCAAAAAAAGAAATCCTAAGAAAAATTCTCTCTGCCTAGTCATAAGCAGAACTAGTGCCTCACATTGAGCACTGACATTTCTGCTCCCAGGACAGTCACCTCCAATTCAATAAGGATCCCTTCCAGGTTGTGTTGTACTGACTTTGTTGGTATTCTAAGAATTTGGGGAAAGATTTTAGTTGTTCCCATTATAATCTGGATTTCTAAGAACCATGTATATCCATTCAGTCATTATGTAAAGCTCTATTAAGCATCAATTACTAAGGAATTATGGATGTGTGTTGGGGCTAAAATCAGGGAGAGGGGGTTGACAGGAAGAACCAGGCTTATGAAGACATATGAAATCATTCAAGTTAGATTAGATTCTCATATTCTTTGAGAATATGACTGTGTTGAAATTTTTGTCAACTTTTGGTCTGATGTAATATTTGGTTTATAAAATGTGATACTGTCCTCTCACAGAAGTTATAATTTGTACTTTTTTTTCCTTTCCAGAGAAGCAGAAAGCCATATAAAACCCTATTTTTGCCTTGAGCTCTGGGTTCTGAGAGAGGCAGCATTATCTATCATAGTCTCTGTACCCACTAATACTTGATATATACTTATAAATTGAGACTGCATATAAAAATGATAGTTCGTTTGTAATTTGTATAGGTATTATTCTTCAAATTTTTAAATGAGACAACTATACACCAATTTCACTTTTGTTGCTGCTGCTTTAAAAGTTATAACACTCCCTCACCCTCTGCAACACACACATACACCATACATACAGATCCCCCTGGGTTGACTTTCAGAACTAACCATGTAAAAGGGTCTTTTACCTTAATGATGCACCTTTTACACCTGAGAGCCACGGGATCCTAGAAGGCTGCCCTGATATGCGGTCATGGTTGACCCCAAGGAAAGATGAAGATATGGCACATGGAGTTGGACATTAATAGTCCAGCTGCCAGCATCATCAAGGGGCAGTTTGTGAGGTCAAGGCTGGTTTTCATGACATCAGCCCAGCTGAGCAGGTGAACCAGGACCACTGATGGTTAAAAGGGCAAGCACCCCAATTGGGATCCCACTGATCTACCACTTTTATCTACCACTTCCAAAGAGTTCCAAGCATTCTTGGGATGATTGATCATAGAGGCAAATAGTTTTGGTTGTCATATTCTTGATTTCAGAAACTCAGTTTAACAGCAGGCACACGGAGACAAAGAACCAAGAAGTCTCTTAAAATTAGCCCTTTTCTCTTCCCCTTATACCTCTTTTCCATGAAGTAGGGTTGATAAGCTTGCTTGATATTCCATCAAGAAAATATAGGCTATAAACTAACACAATGAAGCTCCTCCATGACTCACTGCCATCTGACACACTTGCCTTCATCTGATTCAACACACTCCTGAAATAATGAAGCACCTTCCTCTCACATGTCTGGCACACACTGGTGATTCTTTTCCTGGAGTCTGCTTCCCCTCTAGGGTTTTCATTTTCTCTGATTTCCTCTCCTACTTATTCAATGTCCTTTCCATTGGATTTATATCCTAATCATTCAAATATATCCTGAAGACTCAGGATATCCGTAGTTTGAAGAAACCTTTCTAAACACAACATTTCCATTTCTAACCTATCATTAGTTCTCCTAGTCTTTAGAGCCAAACTTTTCAAAATGGGTCCTATCTTTACCCTACATGCAATCTGCAGAGCCCACAACTACACTGAACATATCCTTTTCAAGGTCAGCAAATGAATCCACTCTGCCAAATCAAATCAATATTTTTTAACCACATTCTACACAACCTCTCGTCATTCACACTATTTTTCATACCCTTATTCCTGATTTTTACTCTGACCTCAGCTCCCATAGCAGCATACTCTCTAGGCATTTGTCCTGTGTCTCCAGTTACTTATTCTCCAGCTGTCTCAGGGTTCATCCTGGGTCTGGTTTCTAGCCCAGTTCTCATTCTGATTTCTTTAGATGTGTGTTAATAATTCACAAGTGCATGTCCCAGCCCAGCCCTCTCCTCTGAGTTCCAGACACATATATCCCTTCTAACTTACTTAAATATCTCACAATCATTTTTAATTTGATATATCCAGAATTAAACTATTGACTCTAATCCCCTACACCTGCTCTTTTTCAAGTCTTCCCCATCTTAGAAAATGACACAACTAGTGCAGCTGATTGAGTTCAAAATCTGGGAGTAATCCTTGGCTTCTTTTCTTATCCCTGCACATCCCAGCTATCGCCAGGATCTGCCCATTATGCCTCTGCATGGCTCTCCTACCAAAAACTCAGGTCACGCCATCATCCACTCTTACCTGGGCTCCTGGAATAGACAAATGACTGGTACCCTGCTCTGTGGAGAGTGGCTGGAAGGAACAATGCTGCCCTATAGCCTTATTTTGTGCACCTGTCCCTTCTCTTATTAGATGCGAGCCACATGTGGACTTTTTACTTCTATGATCTTGCTCAACTCAGGACCTTCACACATGCTAACCTTATCCTGAATGTCTCCCCTTATAGCCATTCCATTACCTCATATCTGCTCTTGGCTAGTGCTTTCCCATCTTCTCAACTGAAGTATTCCCTCTTTGAGGCTTTCTCTAGCACTGTCATCTTGCAATTTGTTTGTATGTATTTTCATATTATTTTCGTAGGAGTATAAACCATGAAGTAAAGACCTGTATCTACATTTTCATGACTATATATTTAGTACTTAGGTCAATGCCTAATGATAAATACTAGTGAATGGACAGGCTTCTTCCTTCTTTGTCCTATCTAACACTCAAGCTTGGCAAAGTAGCTATGATTTTTCTCTATATTATTCCTCCAACTCTTTCATAGTGACATGAAAAGATGTGTTACTTTAGAATTAGACAGACCTGGCTCTGACACCCATATGTGAACCCATTGTGTAACTTGGGGAAGTTGCTTAACCTCAGTCTTCCCACCTGGGAACCAGAAAATACAATATCTATTTTACAACAATATTGTAAGGATTAAAATTAGATTATGCACATAAAGAGCTGATCATAAAGCTTAATGATGGTGTCCCCAACCAAATCCATGCTGAAACCAAGTCCCCAATGCAGCAGTAATAAGAAGTGTGGTATTTGGAAGGTAAGTCACAAGGGCTCCAGCCTCCTGAATGCTATTAGCACCATATGGTAAGGTTCAAAGTTGAAGGGAGCCCTTTCCTACCCTTCCATCCCTTCTGTCATGTGAAGACTCAGTGTTTTTCCCTACTCCAGAGGATAGAGCAACAAAGCTCCATCTTAGAAACAAAGAACAGCCCTCCCCAGAAACCAGTCCTGCTGGTAACTTGAATTTGGACTTTCCAGCCTCAAGAACTGTTAGGAATAAATTTCTGACCAGGCATGGTGGTGCATGCCTGTAATCCTAGCCACTCGGGAAACTGAAGCAAGAGGATCACAAGTTCAAAACAAGCCTCAACAATTGAGCGAGCCTCTCAAAATAAAAAAATAGAAAGGGCTGGGGATATGGCTCAGTGGTTAAGCACCCCTGGGTTTAATCCCTGGTACCAGTGAAGCGGGGGCAGGGAGGAAGAAAGGAAGAAAGGAGTTGGGGGGGGGG